>NW_017728911.1:19729396-19781479 GCF_001723895.1 Crocodylus porosus
TCCACTGTGCTCTGCAGGGCGGGTGGAGCCAGGGCTGCACTCTGGTCTGCGATGGGGGCTAGCTGCCCGGAGTGCAGCCCTGGCTCCACCAGCCTTGCGGAGCGCAGCCCGGCAGCAGGCAGCTGGGGCTAGCCTCCCAGAGCACAGCCGGCCCAGCCCACCCCACACAGATCCAGGGGCACACGCCTCCCAGGCCCTCCCGGACTGATGGTGTGCAGTGGCAGTTCCCCACTTCCCCGAATCTCCCCCCCCCCGCCCTGGCTGGGCAGCTTGTCCCAGCCCCAATCCCTCCTCTGTAGGGGCATTGATCTGTCCCTCCCCACACACTCCTTCCCTCCCCGCTCTGCCCACCACAACAGACTTTCCAGCTGGAGGCAGCTGTATCCAATGTCCTCAAGAATGGCTGTCTGCTTAATCTATGGCCGAATCTGAATTGGAACCAAATCTTTTCCGATTCAATTGGAAGCTTTTAATAGGTCTCCCAATTTGATTTGGATTAGGAGACTTGGCTGCCGATTCTCCTCTGAATCAAATCGGCTACCAAAGCTTCACACAGCCCTAATCACAAGGGAAGCAGGAATAGAGAATGCTAAACTTATGCAATGTATTTGAGTTAATATTGTAGAAGCAGTGTTAATTTTTGGCATTTCTATGCCTTGAAGAATTCTATTTCTTTACCTTAATACTTTATTAAAATAGTGATATTTCATTTCCTTGATTTATCTTTTAAAATAATAAAAAGGGATGAAACCAAACCTTGTTAAGTGCTCTGATTTTACAGTCATTGCTAGCTTTTCCAGTGGACCTTTTGAATTTGTTTATCTGAAGACAATACACTTGCATTGCATACAGTTTTAAGTTTTGTTGTCAAGAAATGTCAAGAAAAATGAGCATTATTAGATAAATACTTTGCCATATCAACTTTGTTGTTAAACCAGTAAAAGAATTCAGGCTATATTAGGAACTTAAAATTTTTAAATCAGCAGCTCTTGTAGTGATGATGCAACAGCTTTAACCTCTTAACAAAAAGTATTCAACCTTCAGAGGTTTCATTGTTGTTGCTCAAAAATCCTTAGAATCTGAATCATAGAAATTAAGGGCTGGAAGGGACCTCGAGAAATTGAGTCCAACCCCCCCTGCTCTGGGCAGGAATACTGCTGAGACCAAATGATCCCAGCAAGGTGTATGTTCAGTCTCCTCTTGAAGATTTCCAAGGTTGTGGACTGTACCACCTCCTTGGGAAGCCTATTCCAGATTCTGGTCACTCTTGCTGTAAAGTTCTTCTGTACATCCAACCTGAAGCCAACCTCTAACAGTTTATGACCTTTGCTCTTTGTCCTCTCCTGGGGTACCCTAGTGAGCAGTTTTTCTCTCAGCTCCCAATATTCACCCCTTACATACTTACAGACAGCCACCAAGTTCCCCCTCAGTCTTTTCTTCCCCAAGCTAAACAGTCCCGGATCCCTTAGTCTTTCCTCAGAAGGTTTGTCCTCCAGACCATTAATCATTCTTGTGGCTCTTCTCTCTGGACCCTTTCAAGATTCTCCGCATCTTTTTTGACGTGCAGCACCCAGAAGCGGGCACGGTACTCCAGCTGGGGTATCACCAGCGCTGGGTAGAGAGGAAGTATCTTTAGCCCTACTCATGACACATTAGCTAATGCATCCCAGTATGCTGTTAGCTCTGTTGACTACAGCCTTGCACTGGTGGCTCACGCTCATCCTGTGATCAACCATAACCTTTTCAGCCATCATGATGGCCAGAACATTTTCTCTTAATCTATATTCATGTTGGTCTTTTTAAAATCTAAGTATATGATATCAACCACACCTCCAACAGCTGAGTAGTTCATTACTTGATCATAGAAGGAGACGAGGTTGATCAGACATGACCTGCCTGTAGTGAAACCATACTGGGTATCCTTCAGCACCATGCCTTCTACTAGTCTCTCACAAATGGACTTCTTGATCATTTTTTCTAAAATTTGACCCTATATCTAGGTCAAAGTGACTGGCCAATAGTTTCCTGGATCCTCCTTCCTCCCCTTCTTAAAGGTTGGCACCACATGGACCCTTTTCCAGTTTTCCAGGACCTCTCCCAAGCACTACAAGTCTTCATATACCCTCACCAATGGTCCCACAATGACACCAGCCAATTCCCCCAGCACTGTCAGGTGTAGTCCATCCAGTCCTGCTGACTTGAAGACATTCAGCTGCTCTAAGTGCTCCCTCACCAGTTGGATACTGACCATTGGGTGGCAGTCGCCCCCTCCTGCATCTGTCCAGTATCCGACCAGGCCGGTGACCACAATTTGCGTGCAAGAACACCAACGCAAAGTATTAAAGAGTTCAGCTGTCTTCTGACTATCTGTTATCACCTGTCCTATCCCATTTTGCAAGGGGCCCACATTTTCCTTGGTCTTCCTCCTGCTCTCTGTATACCCAAAAAAGGACTTCTTATTGTCCTTGATTTCAGTTGCCAAGCTGATCTCAGTTGTCACCCTTGCCTTCCTTATCCTCTCCCTACAAACACACTTGTGTATTCTTCCTTGGTGACTACCCCTTGTTTCCACTGTTTATAAGCCTCCTTTTTCTTTTTTAATCACTCCTTGATTCCTCTGGTAAGCCAAGAGGGCTTCTAGCCCCATTTACCACCTTTCTGCATACAAGAATGGACCTTTTTCTGTGCTCTGAGGATCATTGCTTTGCGGAATGACCATGGTTTCTGAACTCCCTTTCCCTCCAGTTGCTCTTCCCATAGGGTCCTTCCTACTATTTTCCTAAGCTCATTCAAGTCAGCCTTCCTGAAGTCAAGCACTTCTGCCCTACTGGCTGACTTCCCTGCCCTACAATGGATAGTGAATTCTGTCATCTCATGATCACTATCTCCCAGATTACCCTCAGTCTTCAGATCTCCTCCCACCAGGTTGTTCCTTTTGGCTAGAACCAAATCCAACAAAGTCTTCCCCTGGTCAGCCCATTCACCTCCTGTACTAAATAAAGTTCTTCCACACAGGTCAAAAACCTACGTGACAAGTTAGATCTGGCCGAGTGCCTCTCCCAGCAGATGTCAGGGTAATTGTGGTCACCCATGATAACCTGGTCCCTTGAATGTGAAGCCCTCATCGGTTCTCTGGAAATTAGCACCAAAGGGATATGACCATAGGAGCTACCCTTTATGATCTTGTACAATTTAGGATCTCCAGGCCTTTGGAGAAATTGCTGAAAGTCCCTTAACTCAGCTATTCAAAAACTAAATATGCAACTTGCTCTAAAATGTAAAATGGAATCTGAGCTATCTAACAAGTCTGTGAAACCATTTTTAAGTTTCTAGAATTATAAATGTTTTGTGGAATTAGACGGATATAACATCTATGATTGAAATATTGGAAGAAAAGCATACTCGGGTTTTCAAAAATTGGAAATGCTTAACTTGTTTTATGTGCCTTTGGCTTTGATTGTTAGGTCAATCACAAAAAAGATTTATGAAAGTTAGGAGGAATTAAAAGGGAAGGAAAGAATAGAAATCAGAATCTATCCAAGTAATAGCAGTTTCTGCTAGCACTTGTTTTAAAGCGTACAGCATTACACATCATGTAAAGTAGTGATCAGCAAAGTTTTATAGTGGTGGCCCAGAATAGCCCAACTCTGGTCCATGGTAGGCCACTGCTGCCACTTCCCCACACCATCCAACTGCAGCATGGCACAAGAAAGATGCCCATTGCTCAGCCACCCAGCTGCAACATGATATGGTGTAGTGCAGTAGGGGTAAAGCCAAGCACTGCTAAGGACCCTCCCGCTACTGTATGCTGTCAGAGCCCCATCTCTGCAACCACCAAGTCTGATGCAGAGAGAAATAGACTAAATGATGTTTTTGGATCTATCCTACTCCATATGGACCAACACCTTCAGGCAGGTTTAGAATAAAAGGTACAATGGAAAGAAGTTGTAGTCTTCACTAAATCTCCAAGGATGTATTTGTAATCTTGTCTATAAATACCTTAATTTTTTTGTAATCAACAAGGATCTTAAATTAACATAAACCAACGTAAATATCTGCAATTCCTTCCAGCACCTTTTCTCTTCATTCTAATCCCCTTGTGTTTTTTTTATCTTCTTATCCATTGTCTTTGCCCTTTTACACTTTATTTTCTTACTGATTCTTTGCTCTTATCATACTGCCCTTCTGCAGTAGTTTCTTCTTCCAAACTCATGCGTCTCCAGCTGTATCACCTCTGTACCCTCTCCCAGCTAAATATTGTTCACTTGTATACGCACATATAGCCTGCAACGTTTCCCCTTTCTCTTTTAACTTTTAAATGTAGATGCTTCGGGAGCATAAGGCCATTATCATTCAGAAGCGCATGAGGGGTTGGCTGGCCCGTGTGCACTACCACAGGAGCTTAAAAGCAATAGTTTACCTGCAATGCTGCTACCGGCGCATGATGGCCAAGAGGGAACTGAAGAAGCTGAAGATAGAGGCGCGCTCTGTGGAGCGCTACAAGAAGCTCAACATTGGCATGGAGAACAAGATCATGCAGCTGCAGCGTAAAATTGATGAACAGGTAAAAACTGCTGCACCAAAAAGTGCCTCAGTACTTGAATAATGCTGCCAGCCTTCATTTAAAAAATTCAGTAAGCAGTGGGGGCTGATTTCTTTTTGGGATGATTTTTCTCTATGATTGGGGAAAAAAGACCTTTCCACAGAAGAGATAATGATCAGCCTAGGTATGAATATACCCTTGTAACTGTTTATTCTTTCATTTATCAGCAATGAAAGATGACATCTTTTCCCTTAATGAGACATTTAGCCATGTTAATATGAAGTAAAGTAGAAGGAAGGGTAGATTTTCACCTTAGACTGACCAAAGTAGAGCAGTGATTATATCACAAGCTTTTAAGAGCTGAAGCTCACTTTATCAGATGCTGTGAAAGGCCATGCAATAAGCAGTGTATAAATCAAAAGAAAATAGAATATAAAAAACAAGGGAGGGAGGGGGGAGGTAGTGCTGGAAGAAGCAAACAAATAAGCAACTAAACCCATAGGAGTCGCAAAAACTAATCCAGGTAATGGAATAAGAATCCATAGTCCTTGTTTAGACCATACTTAACACAGTCCAGTCTGTGGATGCTTTCTTGTTAGGCAATTTCCCATTCAAATCAGTTTCTAAAAATCTAAAAACGGCCACCCTGGGGTCAGTGATGGAGTGTCCAAGGAGGTTAAAATGCTGTGCCTTATGTTTGCATGTCTTTCGGCAGTTGATGTCAAATTAATGTTCATTCATTCTGTTGCATAAGATTCACTCCTCTCTGATATAAATAGCAGAGGGGCACTGTAAGCAGGTGATAGCCTACCTGACATTGGTGGAGTTGCAAGTGAATGAACCTCAGGTGCTGAAATCCATGTTATTCAATCCAGTGATAATGTGGCCTGTAATGATGTTAGAGCACAGAAACTATTTGGGCCTGTTGCAAGGCCAGGTGCCTCAGTGAGACTGGGATTTAAGTAGACTGTTGCTTGAGGGATACTGTTTGAGATTGGGATGCTGCCTGTAAGCCAGGGCAGGTTCGCTCCCATAACTACTTTGAGATGGTCAGCCTTTTCCAGGAGGGGTTGCAGGTCACTAATGATGCGTCTCAGGTGTTCAAGCCAGGGGGTCTATAGGCAACAACCAAAGGAACTCATCCTTGGGTTGGTATTATAGCAGGTCAGAGCAAGGTCTAAATCTGGCTTTGTTGATTTGTATGGCTACAGTTTTGGGTTGTATTGTAATTGTAGGAATCCCTGCTCCTTAAAGTGTGAGAGCAAATATGGTTGTAACGCGGAGCTTGAGTATAGATCATGAATCTAACAGTATGCATAGGATGAAGATGGGTGGCGTGGAGGTAGCTGTGGCAGTTCGCCAGTTTGATAAAATGTGGCAGCAAAGTGGACCTTGACAATGTTACTGTAGTGTCTAAGATATGAATTTGCTGGGTGGAATATTCCAGAGTTTGATGGAGGGGTGGAAGTTATTAAAGGCCTGGTAAAATTTCTCTAGAGATTCCATCCCATGCAATGAATACAATGAAGATGTCATCAGAGTACCTTAAGTAGATCATGAGGACGAGAGAGCAGCTGCAGACGAAAGGTACTTAAAGGTCTTCCACAAATATTTTGGCCTACTTAAGGGCCATACATGTACCTATGGCAGTGCCATTCATTTGTACATATAAGGAGTCCCCCAAACCTGAAACAGTTGCATGCGAGGACAAAGCCAGAGTGTGTAATGGAAACGGAAGCAATTTTCTTACTGAGGATAATGTTCTTCACACTTGTAATCTGTCTTTATGGGGGACGTTGCTGTACAGAGATGTGGCATCCATGGTAGCTAATATGGTGTTAGCTGGAAGCTTGTCGTTGTGTCGGGGGGGGGAGGGGTGAATGCAGGTCTGTCTGATTTTTATTTTGCAATATGAATGCACATTTGCAGACTGGAGTTTGTGATGTTTTCCTGAAAGTCCAGGGTGAGATGTTTGGCTGGGTGCCTGTCTTGCTGCTTATGTGTGTTTTGGGGTAAGCAGAGGGCTACATTAAAACCAGACTAAAACCCATCTAATTCCTGCTGTCTGCATTGTATTTTGCAAAGAACAAAGAGTACAAATCTCTGTTGGAGAAGCTAACCAGCTTGGAGAACACCTACAGCTCGGAGACAGAGAAGCTGCGAAATGATGTGGAACGGCTGCGTGTGAGTGAGGAGGAGGCGAAGAATGCCACCAACCGTGTCCTCAGCCTTCAGGATGAGGTTGCCAAACTCCGAAAGGATTTGCAACGAACTCAGTCAGAGAAGAAGACTATAGAGGAATGGGCAGACAAATACAAACTGGAAAATGAGCAAGTAAGAACTCTAGGCCCAAAACTCTACCAGGTTTCACAAATCACCAATCTTTAACATTCCCAGCAGTTCACTGTTCCTGTCACTTGGAGAGCTGAGGCTGTTAATTTTCTCCTCTTTTCTGTTCTTGTTCTGAGGTTGGGTACAGGATATCCAATAGGGTACAGACAGCACTGGGAGCTTGCAGAATGGAGCACTCTTTAAAGCTAGAAACAGCCATACAAATGATCTGACCCCAGGCTGATCATTCTTGTCTCCTCTGCCATCTATAATGGACAGTGCACTGCCCTACAAAGCTAAATCTGTTTTTTTCTGGAAAACTGGTTTGCACTCCCAGCCCCTATCAGATGGAAAGTATATTATTGCTTGCTGATGAAACAAACAAACATATCCTGCCATTGAAGTTTGTTCAGATTCCTAAGTCCTTTGTACAAGAACAGGTCTGTAGGACAGTTCTTTAAGGCTAAGTAGAAACAGTCAAAAAGGATGAGGCTGAATCGATTCAGTTATTGCAGGTTAGTCTAAGATTGAACCAATAAGCAAGTGAACAGGCATTCACTTTTGATTCTGGAAATGCAGCCAGATGCCTGCAGTGGCCCATGCCAGAAGCAGGGGCGCACTAGATCGTGCCTCCGTGGTCAGCTGGAGCAGACAGCTTGGGCCAAGGCTAGCCCACTCACCCTGCAAGGGGGGAGGGGATTATGGGGGAGGTGCAATAACTTGAGGTGCTCAGGGTCTGAGAGTTGACTTGAATCTGGAGGGGACCTGGGGGAGAAGTGCATTAAACCAATTTAACCTGAATCAGTTAAGTTTAATACCGCATCCATCCAGGTTTATCTTAAATCAGTTTGGGCCATTTTCAAAGCGGTTTGTGCACACTGAACTTCTATTGTGTTACAGATTTGAACCTGTTTCTGATCATTTATGCTGATTTATGTGTAATTTCTGTCCCTAGCCTAAACGTTTATAAACCTGTTCTACACTATGTACCGGTATACCTATCTTTTAGGGGACAATTTTTTTTCGAGTATAGTTACATGTATACATCCTCTAATGTGGATTCAGGTAGGCTGGTGTGCCATGCTTTATAGCAGAACAAATGCATTCACACTTGGTGCTTTGCACCATTTTAATTGCCCTGATGAATTAAAGTAGTACAACTTTTGTGGGCAAACGCACCCTTAGATTTTCATCAATTTTTAATGGAAACATGGGGCAAGGATATTGAATTTGTCTCTAATCTGTACGTCTTTGGAGGCAATGGCATTCTTTGGAATTTTACTGGAAGATGTTATAGATAGTTTAGGGTGTCAAGGTCACTTTTATCATCTGACAGAAAATCCAGTGTTGTTCATACAGGAGGGTAGAAGAAGGATGAGTTAAGTGAAGATGGCATCACTTCAACTTACTAATCTGATTCTTTCAGGGACAGTTAGAATATTTTAAGGTTTTGAAGTCTTACTGCAAGCTTGTAGCTGTTGAGTTAGATCCTTTAGCACTTAGGGTGTGCTGTTTAAACAGACACATTGACTGAAAACTTCCTCCTAACCCAATGCTCTTTGTTTTTGCAGTTGGTATCGGAACTTAAAGAACAGAATACGTTGCTGAAGAATGAGAAGGAAGAGCTGAATCGTCGCATCTGTGACCAAGCCAAGGAGTTCACAGGTCAGTCCTAATAACTGCACTTCCATTTTTTCTGCTTAGTGTCATTTGTAAAGCAGCACTCTTTATAGTCATTGGCACTCAGACCTGGCCAATTTTCTGCAGTTTATAAACTGCACTCTCCTGTAATTTGAAGTTTATGAGCACAGGAAAAAAAAGCACGCATGGGGCCAACCGTGTCTATAGTGTATTCCAAAGAACAGATGCATTGTTGCATGTTAGCAAACTATTTTCTAGTGTACACCTAGCTCTACCCCTCATTTTACATTGAAAATCATACATAAATGGAGATGCCATCTTCAGATGCTGGACTGATGCAACATAAAAGTAGGCAGAGGATTTTAAAATAAAATTTTAATTGATAGACCATTTTATTACTGCTACTCTAACCTATTAGAAGAAAGACATTGGAAAAATAATTTTAAAACATCCTAGTGAGTCTTTCCATGAAATGATGTTTTAGTCCTTTGTGTCTCTGGGGATACAGTACTTTACTGTGGTAGCACAAGTGCTATAGGCTGTTTTTGCTTTTTAACAATGTCTTTACACACATGTAGAATATCCTGAACTTTATCTTGCATCTACAGATTGTGGACACCACACAGTAAGGTAGGACTGTTGTTTATGCTTTGGTTTCATGTTTTCTGTGACAGAGACCATGGAGAAGAAGTTAGCTGAGGAAACTAAACAGCTTGAGCTGGATCTGAATGATGAACGATTAAGGTATCAGAACCTACTGAATGAGTTCAGCCGCTTAGAAGAACGCTATGATGATCTCAAGGACGAGATGAACTTCATGGTGGTAAGTAGCTTAAAAATTAGGAGAATGATGGAGTCTTCCTGGACTGTGTTTTTAACAGAACTCATTTAAATAATTAAGATTTTGCTCATGTATATGGGGTTGGAACTGTATGCCTGTATGTGGGAGCGGTAATAGCTCCTGATTTGAATAGTTTTGCTTATCCACAACTTTTATTAGTAATTGACTTTTTCTCTTGAATTATGGAGGATTTTTTTCAAAACCTCTTTTGACCTCTGTTAGTTACAGTCTTACAGATCCATGGAATGCTAATGTGTGCCACTCTCCAACTCTGCTTCCCCTCCTCTTCATATGTAGCCAATCCAGCCACTATTAAACTTGCAAGGGGATGTGGGGAAATACACAGTCTTCACAGGATGCTTGCTATTTCTGTTATCCTGGGCTGACTGTTCTTTTCCTGAACACTTGGGTTTAACTTTCCACAAAATACTGCACTTTTGCTCATTTCTGCTACCCTTCCCAATAGACTTGGTTATCAAATCTCTTCTGTGTGCTTTGGTTTCATGTTGCACAAGGAGAACAGCCATCTCAACCATTCCATAGCCATCTTCATTCTCATTGCTATGAAGTAACACAGAGCGCTAACTGCTTACCTGCAGGGTTTATGACAAGTAAATATTGAAAAACCAACTGCTGGTACTGACTTGTTTTATTTGTACTTTTCAGAGCATTCCCAAGCCTGGGCACAAAAGAACAGATTCAACTCACAGCAGCAACGAATCTGAATATACCTTTAGTTCTGAGATCACAGAGGCAGATGACTTACCCCTGAGAACAGAGGTAATACAAAAGAAATTCAAGTACTTTTACTCGATCAGTGCCAAACAGATCTTTTCTTTATAACAAATCTTTGTGCAAAACTTGGCATCAAGAAATCCAATGCTTGAGTTGGCGCTATCTCATTTTCTTTATGAATGTCCCACTGTTTAAGTAGTTGTTTTTGTCTAATGCCTCAGTGAAAAAATGTGTAATTTTTTTGCATGACAATAAGTACATGTAGAAATGTTGACCACATTTGTTTGAATTACACATGTAAAACAGCTGTCTGCCCACCATAGCAAGCACAGTCATTTGCGCACACAGAAGTAGGAGCTGAAAAAAACCCAGTGGAGACTCTCTGAAAAGCAGATCCTGAAATACCTACAGGCACAAGTAGCTGTGCTCTTGGTAACCATGTGTCTGTCACTGGGAAGGCAGCTTCAAATCTCATGGTTCAGTTACACTTAGATTCACAAAACTGCTGCAAGCATCCAGTGCAGATCTGCTATGCAGTCCTTTGCATCACCAAAACTCCAGATTTAAAAGATTTAATGTGGACTCTTTCCACTGGTGCATTTCACTCTTAATGAGAAAATATTAATATAATATTCTTTTTTCTCTGTACCATACAAAAATAAAATGTAAATGGTACCTTATCATTACTGTAATCTCAAATATACAAAAATGCAAACTCCAGTTTACTTGGAGGTTTCCAGGATGATTACTCAGTTTGTCTACATTCTCAAGCAGTGGGCACTAGTTATGAATAATTATGCAAGTCTGTTTTAATATATGCTAAGATTAAACACACACAGAGCCATCAGATTCATGGACTGACTTGTGCCATTGTCAGTAAAAGCGTCAATAGCATTTTCTTCTCAGCCCCCCCAGAAGTTTCTTTTAAAGTAGCTATTTTACTCTTGACTTTGGCCAGTACATACAGCACTCTTGTCTCGCCTGTTGAACAGTATTGATTTGGGAACTGAAGTTGGTGCAGGCTAGTTAGCCCCACAGTTGCACTTTACTGACAACCATATTTATTCCTAAACTCCTCACTGGATGATGATTTCCTAGCACAAATACAAATATCATGAACTCTCCAAGTCAGCAACCAGTATTTTGTATGGATCCTCTCTCATTTTTAATTTGCGATATTTTGACTTAGAGATGCCCTTATGCATATGGATAGATGGACAAAGTAAAAGGTAGCCATACATTACAGTATTTCATGCGAGTGCTAAATACTCTCCTCTTAGGTTAACTGGAAACTATATGTAAAGGCTGCTTCTTTGCCAAAACCATGTTTAATATCAATTTTGTTCTTTGGAATATTAATAAATACAATAACCTACAGTAGAAATAGTTTAAATTTAATTCATCCCCTAAAAATCAAACTGATGTTAAATTTACAAGCTAACAGGAGAAAAGGGTATGAAAAAAAGTAGAGATGATTTGAAACAAGAACGAAGTTCCTTTCCATTCATGGGTTTTGAATGATGACCTTTATTCTGCAAAAAACCAAGAGAAGTCTAGTCAATCTAAAATCATACAAATAAAGGGAAATGAAAAAACTAAAATAAAAGGAAATGATGAAACTTACCTTCTGATATCCTTATATTTCACATCCCATCTAATTGCTTAAGTTGGTTTATAATGGATCCAAATAACGTGTATAGAATGTTATTAAATAAAAAACCTAGTAGTTATAGTATAGAATGTTGTTATTAACTAAAAAACCTAATAGTTGTGCAAATTAGGAGAAGTTTGCCTGTATCTGCAGCTTGTTTTTAGTAAGTCTAACCACAAGTTTATCTCTTTGCTCCCTTCCCCTTTCCAAACAAATAAGAAAAAAAGGTATGATTACTTACAGGCCTAATGCCTTTTAGTTAGTTTCTTTCCACCCTTAATGCCTTAGATTAGATGCTTTTATTTATACTAGTAGATTTGTTTTTAAGTCAACTTTTGAAGATTGATGAAAAATCTTGTTCTTGGTGTAGAACTGTGCGCTCACTTTGTTCTTTCCTGTTCAGGAGCCAAGTGAGAAAAAGACACCATTGGACATGTCTCTGTTCCTCAAGCTGCAGAAACGAGTTACAGAGTTGGAGCAAGAAAAGCAGTCCTTGCAGGATGAACTGGACCGGAAGGAGGAACAGGCTCTTCGTGCCAAGACCAGGGTAGAGTGTATCTAGCCAATTATATGATGCCATCAGGTTGTTCCACCCACTGTTTGTTCCACGAATGCTAAATAGTGTCAACTTAAAGCCATAGGGCATTTATAGATGCACTCTGGGGGTGGCAGGGAGGGGGCTGCTTTAATTAAAGCGCCTCCAAGAGCTGCTGTAATTAAACTACCCAGACTGTCACATGTGTCATTGTCTCCATGTTGAAAAATGGCGGCAGGGGCAGTTTTTAAAGTACCTGGGTTGGCCCCAACAGCCTTCCCTGATGTCCTGGGTGTCTCCTGAGGCTTCAGATGTGTGGAGCCTGACCAGCAGCCAGAGTGTAGCTCCAGCTGGCCAGGCTCCAGTTTCAGGTGGTACATGCTGCTGCCATGTGCACCACCCCACTTTTTTCAGGCCTGGGGTTTTTGACACCACGATTTCCCAGTGTCAAAAAAACCTGTCGTGCTGCAAATTAGCAACATGACAAATACCTGTATGTGTGGTGCATGTAATTTGTGGTGCCACAGATGGGTTTGTACTGCTGCATATTGCACATGTGCACTCATCTGGATGTGCCCATATAGTCTGTTAATACTTATTTTGCTTTGCCAATATTTTCAAGGCTTGTTACCTAAATTTGGGCTCCTAAATCCTTAGTGGGCCATTTAAAATAGGTAGGACAATTTTTTTCAATATTGTAGAGAGCTGGAAGTACTTGGACATGTTTGAAAACTAGATCATAAGTAAATGGAACAAGTCAATGTTAATGTTTCACAGAAAGAATTCAGGGGTGTAGGGCTGAATGTCTTGTACTGAGCTCTGTGAGAAGATGATTGTTTAACTCCTTTTGTGACTAAGAAATGATCCAGTTGAGATCAGTTAGTGACAGTTAAGAGACATAGTGTTTATTTTTTTGTGTGTGTTACTCCTAGGAAGAGGAGAGGCCACCGATGAGAGGCGCAGAGTTGGAGTATGAATCACTCAAGGTATTGTGGACTAGAGGCTTCTAGTGTTTATGTAACTTAAAAGAATGTTGTCTCCAGGTATTCTGGCTAGGATAAGAGATACCAACTCTCCTGACCTAAGTCAGCTGGAAGAATTAGAAAGAAATTTCCTCAGCAAGCATTTTATTGCATAGTTTGTTCTTTGTGAGGTATAGAATATGTGGCTGGGGCCTACACCTTGAGAGGAATGGGAGTGAGTCGTTTTTTGGTAAGATGACTTCTCTGCTGGCCAGTTCCCTTGGGTTTAAGGTTACTTTGTGTACATACCATGAACCCAGCCCAGAACTGTATTGATATCAGAATATATTTTGGACCAGACTAAAATAAGGACTTACATCCAAATACTATCAAATGTTACAAAAGTTCACTAGCAATACTGAGCCCTCTTGCTGGGGTTTCATAGAAATTCTCTTTTTTTGCTTTTCAAGAAGGAGAGCGATTTTCATTGACTCTGTACAATTCACATGTACATATTCTGGTTTTGTACTTCTGACAAAAGATAGTTAATGAAATCCTTTGAGGCATCGTATCAATTGTTAGGAGAACACAAAGAACGACAGGCAGAGAATGACTATATTTTCACAACAGTCACTCAGATTTTTACCCTTCTGTGGTTCATAATTCTGTTTTAGTAACATGGAAGAGTAAAAGGAGCATTGCTCAGTGGTGGGGCTGTCCTTGATTTTGCAGCGTCAAGAACTTGAATCGGAGAATAAGAAACTGAAGAATGAGCTTAATGAGCTGCAGAAGGCTCTGATGGAAAAGAGCTCTCCAGAGGTGACTGCTCCTGGTGCCCCTGCTTACAGAGTCCTCCTAGATCAGCTGACTTCAGTAAGTGAGGAGCTGGAGGTACGCAAGGAAGAAGTCCTCATCCTGAGGTCTCAGCTGGTGAGCCAGAAGGAAGCTATTCAACCCAAGGTAAGTAATACCCAGCAGAGGCTCTGTGACGTAGTTAAACTACAACACTGGGCTAATTTGTTATGTGGTAGCTTGTTTGATGAATGTCTAGGAAGGCAGTAGGCTTTGCTAAGCTTAGACATGAACTTCCTGGGAATGAGCAGGCACTAAACTGTTATAAGAACATAGATATTAGAATGGGTTACATTGGTAGAGTGCATTAACTCCTGATTTCTGGCCTGCATGCCAGCCAGTTTGAACTTAAAAATATCTGGTCTGTTGCACCAGGACTGATTGGTGGATGGTTTGGCCAGTATCTTCCAAAGATGACTATACACGCTATTGATTGGCAAAGGCTGGAAGTTGAAGCTTAAAAAATTGCAAAAAATGTCTTTCTCTTAACTGCCTGAAAGATCAAGCTTAATTGTTAATGTTATTCAGAAGAACTCTGAAAGCCCAGACATCTTTAGAAATTGGCAGCAAAAATAATTGAAGAGCATTAATTAGAATTGTGCAATACGTATGTTGCAGAAAACTCAGAGTAAGCCCCTTCAGTTAAATTAGTTAATCTGCTAGCAGTGCAGAAATCACTGTCAGCCATTTGCTGGGATGATGTAGTATGAGAGCTATTGTTCCCTAATGAATATTTAGTTTACCGCAGATCCTAGGAGTCCATCTCCAATAACGCTCGCTTGACAGGCAGTGGAAAAGATTTCTTCACTGAAGCATTAATTATCATGTTGTTTGTTTCAAAGTAGCAGAAAAGTGTCAGAAGGATAATCTACAGTGCTAAGTACATTCCACTTTATTGTCCCAGATTTACTGTATTGTTTGATCCAGAGTAGAAGGTACCATCAGACTTCACCAAGATCCTTATTTTCAAGAAAAACAAGTATATAATTCAGATAGGGGTACACAGATAGATTTTTTGGGCCAATACCAATGGCTGATTTTTAATGAGCTATATCGGCCAATCCTCTTCTGATTTTCTCATGTGCAGCCCTGCAGTGTAGAAAGCAATGCAGCTAACAAGTCTATTGTGGGGGAAGGAAGGAGTAGGGAGGGTGCAGATCGAGGCCGCCACAGTGAGGGAGGGAATGGAGCAGGGGCTAGGGCAGGACATGGGACAGAACCACAGCTCATCTGGACGGTGTGGGGGGGAGCAGCTCCCACCACTGCACACACCCTAGAAGATCATGGGGGGATTGTGCCCCCACATCTGCGTGGGAGGCAGGACGAACTGCCGCTGTGGTCTGGGGGCTGCACCAGGTTTTTCTGGGCAGGTGGACAGGCTGGGCTGTATTTGGTTCACACAGCGGTGGCGCTGGGAACGGGGCTACAGGGAATTTGGGGAATATTGCAGCACCCCCTCCCCCCCAAAGCCTCCCTCCCAGCACCACCACCGTCTGCCCTGAGTACAGCCCAGCCCAGCCCCCTGCTGGGAAGAGCCCAGCACTGTCTTGGCCTAAGCCTGCGGCGGCAGCCCGCCCTGCCCTGCCCCATGTGCAGGTCTGGGGCCACACACCCCTTATGCTCTCTCAGGGTAGATGTAGCAGCAGGAGCCACCCCATACCCCCTGGACGAGCTGTGGCTCCATTCTGTGCCCTGCCCTACCCCAGCTGGGCAGCCCCTACCCCAGCGCCAGCCCCACTCCCACCCTCACCATGGGGACCTTGATCTGCACCCCCTATGCCTCTTCCCTCCCCCCTCTCCTTCCTCCACAACAGACTTACCAGCCGGACCTGGCTGCTCTCCACGCTGCCTGGCTGTGCTCTTGGTCACCTGAATGCTGTGCTACGGCTGTATGCATGCACGCAGCATTTATCAGCTACACTATCGGCCACATCAGACAAAAAGAAGTCAATTGCCGATGCTCTCAATTTTCCTCGTATCGGTGCCAATCCAATAAATGAGCAACGTATCGGTGTGCCTCTACATTTGGGTGATATATCAAGATTTTTTTCTTTGGTTTTCAAGTATTTCTTCTATTTAAGAAAGTTATAATGCAGAGTACACCAAAGAGGAAAATATTGGGATTGGATAGGAAAACTGAGTCAACCAAAGCTTTAAAGCTCCCCAGAGACTATTTCCCTTGCTATTCTGAAAAGATATGATGATAAAGTAAAAATGATTTTTGACACTTCTAAGGGCAAGACAGATAAAAAGATGGCTGGTGGGCTGGTAAGAGTGAGTTTGCAGCTAATTTCTGACTGGTAATTTGGGTTGTCATGGTATGAGAGAGGTTTATTGACCAATTGTTTCTCTTCTTTATCGCTTGCCAATTTGATTTACAGGAGGATAAGGTAAACAATCTTTCA
This sequence comes from Crocodylus porosus, assembly GCF_001723895.1. Taxonomy (NCBI): domain Eukaryota; kingdom Metazoa; phylum Chordata; order Crocodylia; family Crocodylidae; genus Crocodylus; species Crocodylus porosus. Next base: position 19,745,893 of record NW_017728911.1, read on the forward strand.
GTGCTGTAAGATTTCTTACAGACATCTTAAAAACAACCCCCCCAATATTAATTAAACAAGTTTGAATTGTCACTTCATTGACTCACATGAAGAACTGTGTGTTGAAGTTTAGCAATCACATTTTGCAGTAATTAGAAAGAACTTTCATTACTCTTGAGGAAACAAGGAATTTATCTACAAGTTGTTTTGTAGATTCTGTGGTTGAAAATCATTGATCTAGACTCAAAGAAGTACTAACAGTTTGTGGTAACCTGAAGATAAAGTGAACCAAACATGGACTTAGGCAGCCAGTCAAAATAAAGTATTGTATTAAAATGCCCTCTTTAAAGAAACTAATATTGCAATATAGTTTGTGAAATAAAGTAAGTCTGTGGTGTGAAAATTGGCCTTATTTTCTAGTAAAGATGTCAAAAGATAACATGCTCCAGAATTAAACTGCAATGTAAAAATGTGTGGAAAGAATGGCTGAACATTTGATTAATAGGTTTAGCTGAGAGAACCATATTTAGAAAGATAAAAATTGAGCTGAGAGAAACTGAAATTCTGTTTGTTTGTTTTTTAATTAAATGATTTCATTTAAATAGTACTATGGCTGCACCGTGAGTGATGGTTCTGAAGAAAAAATTAATTGCATGTCTTTTTAAATTAGAGATGATAATACACATATATAGTGTTGCAAAGCTTGATTGGATTGATGGATGAGAGAGAATAATTTTGCTCCAAAAAGATAGAATAAAATAATAATTATTATGGTATTTTCTTACATTTCTGTTTTCACAACAGAAAACTTTACTCGAGAGCTAACAAGGAAGCTGGCAATAATTCTGAGAGAAGCTTACCACTCCATTTCATTGTATTATGTCATTTTTTATACTTTAAGGCACAAATGTGGTGCAAATACATGTTAAACATATAGATCTGTTTTCCAAATACGTTCTAAGCAGGCTAAGTTTTCAGTATTTTGTAACAGTCTTTCTCAGAGACGTAAGATTTAACTGTGGGCATGAAACAAAAATGCCAAATTTTAGTTCCTTGTATCTGTTAATTCTATGGCTGGACTATATTGTCATCCCCAAAAAACAGCACACAATTAAAATCATACTGATGCAGGCTATTCTAGAAACCATGTAAAATCTGACTAAATTATGTGAAGAAACAATGGAACATGCAGCACCAAAAATTGAACTCTCTGGAGTTTCAAGATGTCTTAGTCCTTGTCAGTTATTGGCAACTTTCCAAAATAACTTTTAAAAAATGTATAAAGCAGGGATGGAAATTTAATTATAAAGTTCCAAGTAGTATACAGTTAGTATTACCATTTTATGAAGTGCAAACAGGATTAAAATGTTTTTGTAAACACACATTTTGAAATTATGCATCTCATGTTTAAAATGAAAAGATCATGCATGTTAATTGAAAGAAATGTAAATTTCACATTTCATGAAATTTATTTTGCTCCTTTCTGATGATAGGCAATGAAGGGAGAAATATTCTCAGGTTTGCATGCTGAGTAGGTAAAATAATCAGTATTTTAGTGTGTATGTTTTATATGCCACGCAGTCCAGTACAGTACAGACCCCTTTTTCCCCAACAGTACACCCTTTTCCCCAAGTTGACTTGCTCAATGTAATGGTGCTACTCCATAAATTGGACACTATTTGATTTGAATAAAGGGGACAGAATGTAGACCTTAGTCTGTAAATATAAAGAATTAGATGTAAGGTTGAAACTTACCTTGGAAATTTATTTTACCCCAGAATACCATGACAGATTCCACAATCCTCTTGGAGGATGTACAGAAGATGAAAGACAAAGGAGAAATAGCTCAGGCATATATTGGGCTGAAGGAAACAAATAGGTATGAATTCTGGGTTTTTTTCTTCTTTTTTTGGCTTTTCATAACCATTTTGGAACTGTTTTCACCATCCACATTTTTCTACCATACACAGCAAGTTGCTTCAGGATTAGACAAGATTCCTTAAGTGTGTTTGTATTTGGGGTGTAAGTTAGGCTGATAGATAAAAACCTACATATGCAAAATGCTGATGTAGAAATACAAAATTAAACTTCCCAGAGACTCCATCTCCAGGGCTGTAATTGGCTGTGTTACTCAAATTACCACTTTACCATGTCTCCATTTTTGTTTGCCATTTCTCTTTGATAATATATATCCTCTTTTCCAGCTGTTTCCATAACAATATGTAATAATCCATATCTTGGAATGCAACAGTCTCCTCCAGCATTCAGAACTGGATTGCTCAATTAATAATTATGGGTTAATGTGTCCTCTTAATAACATGTCTTACCAGGGATCCAGGTTTCCTGTTCACTGTGGAAAAACGTGGATATTTTCCTTTGACAGAGAAGAATGCAGATTTTCTGCTTTTAAGGAAAAAAACACGGACTTTCTCCTTTAAAGGAGAAAAACAGTTCCAGCCTGCACAGGACAGCTTGGGGCTGGGGGGAGTGGGAGGAGGGTGATCAGAAGCAGGAAGTGCCATGTACATGTGTGCACGCACATTTGCGTGTGGCAGCCAGGCAGCATGGAGAGTAGTTTCCTCCAGGTAAGTCTGGAGGGGGAACAGATTAAAAACCCCAATGAGGGAGGGAGTAGGGCAGGGCTGGGGCTGAGGGCACTGCCCAAGCAGGCTGTGCAGGGGTGCAGGGCCAAGGCAGGCACATGGGGCCCAGCTGGGGGAGAAGGATGGAGCCACAGGTGGCTCATCTGCAGGGGCAACGGGGGGCTGGCTCCCTGTGCTACATGCAGTCTTGGGGAGGGAGGCATGGGGGGCACGTGCCCCCCCGGACTTGTGCAAAGGGTGGGGGCAGATGCGAGCTGCAGGCTCAGGTCTTCCCCACCCTGCTGCCCTCCCCCCAGGGGCCTTCACAGCCCAGCAGGTGGGATCTGGTGTGGGAGAGCAGAGAGGGGCAGGCAGGCTTAGTGCTGCCATTGGGAGCTCCATACCTGCTGCATTGTGATGGCAAGGCATTCCCCGTCGACCAGCAGCAGTAGGGGGCACAGTTCCATGCTGCTGCTGCTGCCAGGTGGGCAGGGGCAACCTTACCATGGTGGCTTGGCCAGCGTGGGTCTTCTGACAGTGGCATCAAGCCTGCCTTCCCCTCTCTGCTCCTGTGCTGGATCCGGGCCACTGGGCTGTGCAGGCATCTGGGGGAAGGGCATGGAGCCTTGAGCCCGCTGCAGGCAGAACGCATTCCCCACCCCTGCCCTGAGTCTCTGCTCCGGCCATGCCACTGTTGGGGGTTGAGCTGGGTTCCATGCTCCACTTCAGCTGCATCAGCCGCCACCTCCTTTGAGCGGCAGCCGGGGCTCGGGTGCTACTGTGGGGGGGAGGGGCTGCTCCTATAGCCCTGGCAGGTGGGGGCCCCCTCTGGTAGGGCTGGAGGGCAGGGGCAGGTAGTGAGTGAAGGACACTAGCATTGCTGGGGGAGGGGGTGGTGGGCTGTGGTTAAGGAGTGAGGGGCCCAGGGAGCTGTGGGTGGGGAGTGAGGGGCACCAACAGGGCATGGGGGGACTGTGGGTACAGAGTGAGGGGCACTAGCAGGGCCAAGGGGCTGTGGTTTTGGAGTGAGGGGAAACGGGATGAGCAGGGTTTCCATATCAGGACACTGGCATATCAGGGCTGCTTAGCACCACAAAGCAGTGGGGACCAAAGCCACAGCTGGATCCGCAGCCTGGTGAGCAAGGGGGGCAGGGGAGCACTGGTTTTCTATGGGGAAAAAAAATCAAACACTAAAATATATAGGTATTTAGAATTTATCTTATTATAATGATTGAGGCACTGGTAGGCCTCAATAAAACATTGTATTCATCTGATATCGTTCTATATAGTGGTGTTTTAATTTTGGAAAAATGTGGATTTTGGGGTTTTTAATCAGAATTTGCAGTTTTTAAACAGAGAAAACCAGGATCCCTGCTTATTATCATCTTGTATCCCTTTTGTGTTTTTATCTTTTAAACATTTTGCTTGGAAGACAATCGCCTCAAGACTATCATATGCTGAATGAGGATGGAGAGCTATGGCTGGTTTATGAAGGGTTAAAACAAGCCAACAGGTTACCAGACTTCTCCAAAATGACTTTTCTTTGCATTCTGCCTCCTAACTAACTGTACCCCTTGCTATGGGATTGCTTCAGCTGCAATGTTTCTTATCCACTAATAGTTCAAAAATCATTCATCAGTATTAACTTTATTAAGATTAGCAGAAAGCCTGGTCTGAGCCAGTCTACCTGTCAAGTCATATTGTTAAAATCTTAAGATGGCTCTAACAGTTAATACGTAATGTATTACAAGTGCTTAAGCCACACAAAAATGACAATATAAAAACCCTAGCATTCCTACAACTGAAATGAAGGAAGCTTTGTTACTTATCTGCCCCGTCGTACATGTGCATGGATTTTTCCGTATGTGCAAGAATTTTTGAGATGTTAATAGTGTTGTTAAAATCTAGGATTTTTAATTTAATTGTTGTAACTTCCCTGCTTTTGACCCCATATAACCATCCAGTGTCCTCGGAGAGAGGAATGCCAAGAGATGCATTAATTCAAAATTCACTCAAATTAGGAGTAAGTTTTCAAAATGGCAGGACAGTGTTCAAAAGTGTTTGCAAATTAAAAGATATGCAGTTATTGCAACATTTGCAAATGCATGTGCATGTTGCTAAACTGGCATCTGATTGGTGAAATGCACACAGCCTCTTGCAGTTACCCCTCAGTAACTAGCACATGTTAGTATTTGTGTGTTCCCATCCATGAAAACTTGTCCTGGAGTGTCTATAGTCTTCCATTTGTAATGAATCCTTTAGTGCAGCATTGTTGCTTTTAAGAAGTACACAATTACACATTCAAGTAGTAGCTGGCAAAGCAGGGACTTTGTAATGAATGCTATTCACCAATATCTTTCTTTTCCTTGCGCTAACAAGTCTTAAATGTAACCTTGTGTTGTCTATATGCTAAGAACTAACATGGAATAGGGAATGTTCTGCAGAGTGGGATTGGGGAGAGGTTGCTCTGCATCTTTTTCTTGACTTAGGATTAAAGCAGCAACCAAGTGTTAGACTTAAATGACAAAGCGCTGTCGGTAAATGACCATATATGCCTTCATCAATGCCACTGCTAGTTAAGTTGGCTGCCTTATGTATTTTTAAACCCTGAAAGTTTGTCTAATGTCAGTATTAGTGCCATTTCCTGTACATGCCCCAAAGAATGAATCATTGCATCGTGACACTGCCCTACAAACTTGAACTAATCCACACTCCTCTGACATAAGCAATTACTTATTGCTTCCATTTCATTTGTGCGGGATTTGAGATATCACTTTTCCCCACAAGACAAAGAATGAGTCAGTGGCAGAGCCAGGTAAAACACTAAATTTTTGTTTCCCAGTCCTGTACTCAGTGCTCCAGCTTACCTTCTTGCATTAATGGCAATCCTCTCTCAAAATGTCCATTGCATTTCCAAATGCCAAATTCAGCCAATATATGTTCATTTGCACTTGAACAGGAGTTATTCAAACATTTCTAACTGAGAAGAGTTGACAGTAAAACAGCTAATTACCATATGGGTCTAACTTAAGACACCAGTTTAATTTTAACTACTTAATGTGCTCTATTTAAACCTAACATGGCCTATTTAAACCTAACATCACCAGTCTATGGAGATTTACAGCTATATTAAGTATTAGGGCATGTTTTCAGTGTTACTGAACAGTGCTCATTCAGTTCTTGTTCAGAGGGAAGTGCTTAGCAAAGTCAGTGTTAGTTTATTCTCTCCCACTGTTTGAGAGTTTGAATACCATTTAATTTGATGGCATATTGAAGGGTTTAAAGAGTACTCTGTCTTCTTCATTTTTTCTTGCAAGTCAAAGCTTACATATTTATTTCTGAGCAGCAGTTAAAGCTTTGGACTCCTAGGGTGAGTTTGGGATGTGAATGCTAAATGTCTCTCCAATCCTGCTTGGTTTTTGCAGGCTTTTGGAATCTCAGCTTCAGTCCCAGAAGAAGACCCATGAGAATGAGCTGGAAGCTCTCCGGGGTGAGATTCAAAGTCTGAAGGAAGAGAACAATCGCCAGCAGCAGCTTTTGGCTCAAAACCTGCAGCTGCCCCCAGAGGCCCGGATTGAAGCCAGTCTACAGCATGAGATCACCCGTCTAACTAATGAAAACTTGGTAAGAGAAATGCCACTGCAATGTAACGACTTAAGAACATTAGGGAGAGAGGTCACCAGTGCACACATCCTCCCTAGTTTTCAAATGAGAATCTCCCAAGGTTGCTTACATGTATGCAGCAGCATTTTTCAAGCAAAGCAATTAATTTAATAGGGGATATGACTGCTGCCAGTTGACAACATTTCATCCAGGCATATGACACAGGACATTTCTCTGGCAGTAGCTCTCCAGAGTCCCCCTGCTATAATTCTACCACTGACTTGGAGAGGATTGGGCTGTTAGACATGTGATGGCACTCTTGTGGTTGCTGCCAAGTCATACCCAATAGAATGATGGCTGTCCCTGCAGCTCATATAAATGTTCCAATGGAACAATAGTATTACCTCTGGCTTGCACTAGATTACACGTATGTAGAATAATGTTAGGGGAGGATGCCCCTTAGTACACCCATAATGGGTCTGTAGCTTTCACTTTTTCCTGCGTCTCAAGCTATGTAAGTCAGGGCTGGATAAGAGTCAGTAGGCCAAATTGGGACCATACATCACTCCAGGGATTGCACTGCATGCAGGTGGGACCCAGCACCATGGGTTCTGCACACATCAAATAGAGCACAGAGGGTCCAGGGTGAGTGCGGCATGCACCATCCCTGCTCCAGTGTTTGTGTTGCATACAGTGCATGGGGTGGCATGGGTGTGCATTGCATGTGGCACCCCTCCAAACCAAACCTATATGCTGGCTCCACCATGCAGGTGGCCTGGGGCCTGATCAGGAGTGGCCCTGGAGCCAGCACCCAGGGCCATTTTGGTAGGGAGTCGCAGCATGCAGGGCAGGACTGGCCACATGCACTACACAGAGCACAGGGGGCCAGCAGGGGGCGTTATACTGCATGCAGTGCCACGCCAGACTGGCCCTTGCTGTCTCCATCACAGCCCAGTCCAGACCATCTATGGATCCAGTGTGCGCCCCAGACCTACCTCCTGTGATGTGTTTAGTGCCTGCGGCACTGAGTCCATCTCTTGAACTAGACCAGCTCTGCACACCGCATGTGGCATGCGAGGTCACTCTGAGACCCATGCATTGGATCATAAGGCTCCACAGGCTTGATCCAGCTTTTGGGCCATATGTTTGACACCCCTGATGTAGATCAACCATTGTGTTTTTTGCTGTCTGTTCATCGTGTTTCACAGCAACAACTGTTTCTACAAATGGGTACTTGATAGAAGTTTCCTGGCCAATTGGTGTTTTCTCCTTTGATCATTATTAGCATTTTGGGATGAATTCAGAAACAAATGAAACAGACTCCCCAGTTCCTCATCCTCTGTAGAAATGTGCTTCCTAGTACACAGGGTTCAAACAGGAAAATGGGGAAGTTTTTTTTCAGGATTCCTACTTTTCTTCGTTGAAGGTACTTGTTATAGTAAACTGCTCAGTGCTACTTCTAGGAGGAGAGAAGGCCTTCCTGGCTCCTCTGTTCTTAATACCTGAGATGTTTTCTTTTCTGTTTAACTATATAACAGCAGGTTAGGGGTATACTGTGGTACATGAGGTTTTGAGGAAGCTGAGAGATAATTCAGGTCATGAGCAAGAGATAATAATCTTGAGAATAAGTTAATGACTGAACGCACTTTACTAGTTTCTCAGCTGTAGTCTTATTCCTTAGATGCTAAAAGTTTTCCCACCTATACAGCTCCTTACCTCTGCTTAGTCTATGAGTCTGTGCTTTGGTATTTGGCTCTGAGAGCTACTCACTGCATTGTTGGCTTCTGGAACAACACACAGTCATAATTAAACTGGAAAAGAATTTTGTTTCTTTTCAAAATCAAGGAAGGGTATGTTCCTTATCACCATTAGACTTGCTCTTTAATATTCTCATTCTGATGTTAAAATGTAAAATCCATTTGGGATTGACTGCATTCTTCACTTTCCCTGCCTGTTGAAAAGAACTCACAGGTTTTTTAGATGTAATCTTAGGGTACTAACATATGTTGTATTCCCCTGGTCATATTGTAAACATTCATTGTAACCGTCACATGTCAGTCTTATTTTAGACTCTCAAAAGTACAATATTGCTGTAGAAATTTCCTTAGTAACTAGCACTTTGTCATTTCATCTCAACAAATAACTGTTGATGGGGGAGGATGGAAGGAACAGAAAGATATGACTGCCTGAAAAACGATGAACTGAATTTTGTTTTAACCTGATTTTATGTTAACATTGCTGGCTGAAATATTAGTGTCTCAGAGGAAAGGGGAAAAATACACTGTACCTATTTTTTCAGTATTATGAGGAGTTATATGCAGATGACCCCATGAAGTATCAATCGTACCGGATTTCACTTTACAAACGGATGATTGTATGTAGATCAAATGGATCCTTTTTCTCTGTTGTTGTGTTTGCTACTTCTGGAGCACTAACTGAAGAACAAGCTGGCTGCCTTCTCCCTTCTCCAAAGAAATCTTCTACAGACAGCTTCACAATATCCATTTCCCCTCTCGCAGCTTTCTTTTGTCAGTCTTCAGTGTCATATATGTAATTGTGATGTCTCTTTTTGATGCACAGTTTGTTACTAATATGAGTTTTGCAGCATGATCAAAGCATTTTAATATAAAATCCAAATGAGTTATGTGATGCTAAGATGCCTCACTTCCAAATTTGCTCTCTGCTAAAAATGAACTTCTAAAACCCAACTCTGCAAAATATAGGCCTGATCCTATAGGTGCACAATACTAGACATACAAGGCCTATTATTATGAATAGTTCTACATATGTCTATTTGTTAAAGGAACTTCTTACAGCTCCTCATGTTAATAAATAATTGTAGGACTGAACAGTCATTTGAAATTGTAAAATTCATCAATGATAAAGACAATGGAATCAAAACACTCTAGTTTTTTCTCTAAGGATATAGTTCCTCAACTTGGAAAAATAAATTCACTTACAAGATTTAATTTGTTAATAAAAAGAAGCTTATGACTATTTAGCTAGTTCAGAAGGGAATCATGAAGACACGTGTTTTCTGCCACCAAATTTGTTGCGGAGTTGAAGTTAAATTCCTTAAGTCAGTCTTCAGTCAATAAATGTGCTATTCTGTTAATGTTAATAGAAATATTATATCTAATTTTTCTATTTAATGGTGGTTGTTATGCTAAATATTTTTCACTTGCAGTACCTTAGCTAATAAACTCTCTAGGGCATAATTAAGACCAGTTTTATGCCTGCTTCCCACAAGTTGACAAAGATATATGTTAATATTTTCCAAGATATTTGAGAGAACTTCTGTGAGGGATGCTTCTGGTGAAGATGGCATGTGTTGCCTCATTAACATAAGGGAGTATTAAGTTTCAGGAAGAGGGTTGTTTTCTTTTAAATTGTTTTAATACACTTTATCTTACTTGACTTTTGAGCTTTTCTGCATTCACTTAGTCTTCAGAGGCTTCTGACAAATTATTAAAAACTTTTAAAATTAAAATATTCTTTATTATAAGTCATGCTGATAAAATGAGAAATGATAGCTGCCCTGAAGTACTTGCCATCTATATTAGGGACCACACACAAAGTGTAAGTTTAATTATATTACAGTAACATCAAAGGAGCCCCAGTCATGGACCATGATCCCATGTGCTAGATGCTATACAAATACAATATAAAAATGTGGTTTATGCTCCAGTCAGCCTGACCTCTATACCTAGAAAGATCATAGAGCAGATCCTCAAGGAATTCATTGTGAAGCAACTAGAGAAGAACAGTAATCAAGAACAGTCGGCATGGATTCACTAAGAGCAAATCATGCCTGACCAATCTGATTTCTTTCCATGATAAAGTGACAGGCTCTGTGGATGAGGGCAAAGCAGTGGGCATGGTATATGTTGACTTGAGCAAGGCTTTTGACACAGTCTCCCATGACTTCTTTAGCAAACTAAGGAAATACAGAATAGATGAAAATACTTAAGTTGGATGTATAACTAGTTGAATCATCATCAGTGGTGTACTGTGGGTCTCTGGTGATTGGGGCCCAATACTTGCATTTGCGCATGCCCCCCACCCTTCACGGCCAGTCTTGCAGGGGGAGGCGGGATTAGGGTTAGGTAAAACCGGAAGTGCTGCCAGGGGACTGAGTGCCTCCTGGAGGGCCCAGCTGGCACGCCTCCCCCCCACCCATTGGTACACCACTGATCATCATACTCAGTGAGCAGTCTGCACTGGCTCAGTGTCTAGGTAGGAGGAGGAGGTATCAAGTAGGGATCCCCAGGGGTCTGACCTGTTCTACTATTGTTCAACATCTTCATTAATGATTTGGATGATGTGATCAAATGAACACTTAGCAAATTTCTGGATGACAGCAAGTTTGAGTGGAATTTCAGATGCTCTGGAGGGCAAGGCCAGGATCCAGAATGACCTGGATAGATTGAAAAAATGGTCCACAATCAACTAGATAAGATTCAGCAAGGACAAGTGTGAAGTCCTGAACTTGGGACAGAATAACTGCATGCACGAATACGGACAGGGGAATGAAGGGTTTGGTTGCAATACTTCAGAGGCAGACCTGTGGGTTACAGTGGACTCATAAGCTGAATACGAGCCAACAATGGGCTCAAAAAGAAACGATAGCATCCTGGGTTGTATTACTAAGAGTGTCACCTGCAAGTCAAGAGAAGTGATTTTCTGTTCTATTCAGCACTGGTGAGGCCTCATTTAGAGTATTGGGTCCAGTTTTGGGCCCTGCACTTCAAAAAGGATGTGAACAGTTTGGAAAGAGTCCAGCGCAAGGTAGCAGAAATTATTAGGGGCCTGGGAAGTGAGACTTATCAGGAATGGCTGAAAGAACTACGGTTATTTGGCCTAGAAAAGAGAAGACTGAGGGGGGATTTGATAGCAGTCTTAAACTACCTGAAGGGTGATTATAGGGAAGATGGAGATGGGCTATTCTCTGTGGCTGTAGGGGACAGGACTTGGAACAATGGCCTCAAGCTCTGGCAGTGAAAATTTAGGCTAGAGATTAGGAGGAACTTTCTGACCATGAGAGTGGTCAGGCATTGGAACAGGTTACCTGGAGAATTTGTGTAATCTCCATGCCTGGAAACTTTCAAAAGCAGATTAGACGGAGCAAATCTGGCTGGAATGGTTCATCATGGGGGCTGGACTGGATGGCCTTGTGAGGCCCCTTCCAGTCATACCTTCCTATGATCCAATGACTTTGCAGTCTAAATAAACTCAATTACAGAAGGCAGTGGTTATGCCAGAGGACTACAACAACTATGTCATTTCTATGGTCAAGTTGAAAATAGGTCTTGTTCCCATTTTACCCCTTTCTTATTAAACCTATTCCACTTTCTGAGGATGAAGTTAGGTGTAAAGGCAGGTATAGATAATGCAGGAATAAAGGTCAGTAGTGGAGTTGAAGGAAATGAGTTTTATGCATCATTTGGCCAAGAGTAGAAAGAAAAAGAAAAGAAAGCATCAAGTAGATGCGTTTGCAATAAAACGTCTTCTCACCATAAGCACTGACATAGTTACCTGAGCATGTGCAAAACAGATTCGCATAAGAACAGTTGCCTTCATCATGTTGCAAGCAACTTGACGATACTTTCAATATTGATTGGCTTGAATTATAGGCATTGTACCAGCTTGCAATTTCCAGCCAGATGGTGGCACCACCTTTCAGCTTTTCTCACAGTCCTTTTTGTATTGCTCACAGTGCTGGTTTTGTGTCTGCTTCACATGGTATGAAAGTCTTCCAGTACCTGAATATTATCTCTTCTTTTGATTTCCAGGATTTAATGGAGCAACTTGAAAAGCAGGACAAGACTGTTCGCAAACTGAAAAAGCAGTTGAAAGTCTTTGCCAAAAAGATTGGTGAACTTGAAGGTATTTGTTATTTTGTTTGTGTGAGAGGGAAAAGATGTTATTTTACTTCCTGCTGAACTTAAGCTGTCCTGGCACCAACCCGAGCTATCCTGGCACTGTATATGTTTGGTGCCCATCCTTTGTGTGCACTGCATTAAGTAGCAACTAAGTAAATAAGGAAACTGAAACATAGTGGGAATTGTCTGCAGAGTAGGGGCACTATGTGATTCTTTTTAATACCATCTTCTAAAGCAGAGCTGTCCAACTGGCAGCCTGTGAGCCTCATGTGGCCTCTAAAGGGTTAGCGCACAGCCCATGGACTCCTGCCCCCACTGCACCCCTCCCCAACTCCTCTGCCATTGCTCCTGCTCCAGCAACCAAGCTCTTCAGGCTCACCCTTCCACTGCTGGCATACTTCCTACCCCTGTTCAGGGGACTGGGGCAGTGCAGTAGGGGAGGTCTAGGGTGCTTGAACATAGCCATGAGGTCTAGGGTGGTGCACATAGCCATGAGGCATGGGAGGTACTCTGCGCATGCAGCAGCGTGGAGCCAAGCTGTCTGCATGGCTGAGGCAGGTGGAGTGGAGTGGGGATTGCCCATGTGATGAGCAGCCTCCAGGTCTGCAGTCCACACCTTATACAGCCCCCCAGGAATGCAGCCCACGCAGCACATTGCTCCTAACTTCCTGAAAGTTGGACAGCTGTATTCTTAAAGCCGTGGTTAATTTTGATAGTTAAGAATGAAGGGGATGGGTGGTCAGCTGAAGGACAGAGCAAACTAAGCAGTACATGTGTCCTCTCTTTTTCCCCAAGTATAATATCTGCATCTTCATCAAGAATAAAATAATTATAACAGAGCTTGGCAGATATAAATGTCTGACCTTTTAATTTAAACATGGACTTCTATAGTCCTAGCATTGATCCCCTCTCCTTGAGGTTTTGTTTTAATGTTGATAGTCATACTTGAATGTGAATTTGGAGCAGTATAAACAAAAGTATATTTTATGGAAGTTAAAGTGAGTCCCAATTTTAAGATCCCAAGGCTGTTGAGACTGTGTGAATTTTAAGCATTTTAATCGCTTTTTAATTGCTAAAAGTGATTAATAAAAGTACAAGTGGAAGGATGTTTTTAAATTATATCTTGATACTAATCCTTCAGAAATTTTTTATGCATCTCTTCATTTAAACACGCTAACCAGTTTATTTGATAAGGCACTAAGATTCAAATTAATGACCTTTATAGACTCTTGTGCTTTCAGTATTGAAAAGTACTGCATTTAATACATTCAATGTTAGACAGTGAATAATAATCATATTTTAAGTAATGGCATCTCTTTGACATTCAGGCTGAAGTCTGGGGCTCTGTCTCCCTGCAAGAAAAGATCTTTAGGTTCACTTATCAGATTCATAATATTCTTAAGTGCTTACCTTGTCTTGAGATGCATTGAATTGATGGAAGTGTGGGTATGGAGTGGAAAATCTGCTGTTTTTTATTGAAATAAGATTAACGATAACAGAAACAGACATAACAGTAACATGTAGTAATCTTCTGCCACTGCACAATTTCTGTTTTCATTAAAACTATGCAAGCTAATCAGTGTCTAGGACAGTGACTCCCAGCCTTTCTTTGCTGCAACCCTAAATCTGACCCCCGCCCCCAGCACCACCAGCAGAACTCGGGCCAGGCCAGGATCACAAGGGTAGTGGCAGTGAGAGAGCCTCACAGGCAGGAGGGGCGGAGCAAGGAGCAGACCCCCTGCTGTGACCCTGATTTGGGTTATAGTTTCATAGTTTCTAGGGTCAGAAGGGACCTGAGTAGATCATCTAGTCTGACCCCCTGCCGTGGCAGGAAATAATACTGGGGTCAAACGACCCCAGCAAGATGTTCATCCAACCTCCTCTTAAAAACCCCCAGGGTAGGAGCCAGCACCACTTCTCCTGGAAATTGGTTCCAGATCCTAGCCAACCTGACCGTGAAATAGCGCTTCCTGATATCTAGCCTAAACCTGCCCTCTGCCAGCTTGTGACCGTTATTCCTGGTCACTCCTGGCAGTGCTCGGGGGAATAGTGACTCCCCCAATGCCTGCTCATCCCCCCTGACTAGTTTGTAACAGGCCACTAGATCCCCCCTCAGCCTTCTCTTGTGGAGGCTGAACAGGTTCAGGTCCCATAGTCTCTCCTCATAGGGCCTGCCCTGCTGTCCCTTGATCATGCGAGTGACCCTCCTCTGGACCCTCTCAATGCTGTCCACATCCCTCTTGAAGTGCGGCACCCAGAACTGGATGCAGTACTCCAGCTGTGGCCTGACCAGTGCCGCATAGAGCGGGAGGATCACCTCCTTGGACCTGCTTGAGATGCATCTGTGGATGCCTGGCAAGGTATGGTTGGCCTTCCTGACTGCCTCCCCACACTGCCGGCCCATGTCCATCTTGGAGTCAGTGATGACTCCGAGATCCTTTTCCGCCTCCGTGCTGACAAGAGGGGAGTTCCCCAACCTGTACGTATGGTGCCGGTTGTTCCTCCCCAATGTTGGGAGCCGCTGGTCTAAGTTATGCCTCCAGTCAAAAGAGTGCTACAGTCCCAATTTGTTGGCTTCTACAGACAGCTTCCTTCAAGCAGGGATGGCAACCTGCTGCTGCCCACATGTAGTAATCTTCTGCCTACTGTATGCTATTACAGTATTCCTAGTAATGACACCCACCCACTATTCCTTCCTCAAATAAGGATTCTCCCGTTTATATTCTTTTATTAACTCTCCCATACCCTTTTAAATAGTCCTTCTTAACCTTGTCAAGATGAGGCAAATAAAAAGCATAGCCATAATGTTTCTGTACTGGGTAACTAAATCCTACTCATTCCTGGATGAGATTGCCTACAAGAAAAACCAAATATGGGGTCAGTCCCTGCAGATTAAATAGCTTAGCCTATGAAAATGTTTCTGAAAATATTGTTCTTGTCTGTGCCACACGGAGAAACTAATTTATGTAAGTGTTAGATATGAAACAGTTTGTAGCACCATTTCACTTACTGGAACAAAGACAAATGTTGAAGAATGTTAGTATTTTGTGGTGTGAGTAACAGCAAATCCTCCAATATAAGCAAGTATGTGATTGAAGCTGCTTTTGCCTCTTGCACTTCTGTGGAGGAGAATTCAGCAAATCAATGCTAATTCATTGTTCTGGATTTCTATCAATAGTGTAAAAGGACTGTTTCCCATCATTGCACTGGGATCACTGGCAGGAAGGTTGAGATATATAATAATAAGTATTGACCAAGTACTTCCACTTTTCAGCAAAGGAAGAAAGTATTCCTAAGTTGTTTTTATCAGGGAATAAGCATCTTTGCTCAATGGGACTTGCTTCAGTAGGTGTTACAGTAAGCCAAATAAGAACACTCCTTGATTATACAACATTGGTCTTGATTAAGGACACAGGAATTTCTGACATGTAAAGGTTGCACTAAAAAATATTTCTCAGTTGCCTCTTTTTTCCCCCTCATACAGTGGGCCAGATGGAGAATATTTCACCTGGACAAATCATTGATGAACCTATTCGTCCAGTTAATATTCCACGGAAAGAAAAGGACTTCCAGGGAATGTTAGAATATAAGAAGGAGGATGAACCAAAACTGATCAAGAATCTTATTTTAGGTAAGTATCTTCCCCATTTGCAAAAGACACTATATAGGGACATATGATTTACCTGGTAACTGATTGATTTATTGTTGATTTTTCAATTTGGACGGTGTCTAGGTTACTTAATGTTTTAGAGGAAAATGAAATATCTTAATGAAGTAATCCAATTGTGTAATTCTTTATTGTAACATTATTTCACTTCTTGGTTAGATATTGACAGTATCTTTTTTAAAACATAGTTTTAACAGGCCATTTTTTCGTGATTCAATACCTTTGTCAAAAATTTTTTTTTACTGAGTTTTTATTACCTGCATCTATGCTGATTAACTGGAGAGTTATATTTGCCAAACATGATACTGTCCAAGGAGTTTAGACTTAATAAAAAACTGTTTGTTTTATCCCAAGATCTGAAACCACGGGGTGTGGCAGTCAATCTGATCCCGGGACTACCAGCCTATATCTTGTTCATGTGTGTCCGGCATGCTGACTATCTTAATGATGATCAAAAAGTGAGGTCACTGCTAACTTCTACTATTAATGGCATCAAAAAAATATTGAAGGTTAGTTTCATTTGTTCTGTAGAAATTGTTACTTGAAATCTGCTTTTACTTTTTGTCTTCTTTTAAGAAAAAACAAAAAACTCACTGATTTGGCTCTGGATTTCTAATCAGTAAGACCTTCTCACAGATAATTGCATGTCTCAAAAATGCAACATTATCTATCTGCAGATTATAGCTATAAACAGAATTTGTTTCACAATATACTGTCATCAATTCAGTAAAATATATTTTAGAATAACCTTAGTTTGATCCTCAAGACCCTATATACCAGCCTCTGTACAAATGTAACTTCATGCACATAGTGACTTGTACGTCTGGTTGTTTTTCATAAATCCCTCCCAGTCCTCCAGAACACTAACCAAAGCATTTTACTTGCTGTGTTGGTTGGGAGATTCACTGATCTGTATCTGTGTTTGCAGCTCATGTTAATGGCAATAAATAACTGCTGAAGTCTATGATGCCATAAGCTTACTAGAAAGATTTAGGCTAGTGATGGCATGTATCCAACATTAACACATTTAAAGATTTTCCTCAAGGTCAGTGGTTCTCAATCTTTTTGGAATCAAGGCACCCCCCTAAATTTTGTGAATAAGTGACACCCAATTTCAAAAATGAATTTATACATTACAGTGCTTACCTCCTAGTAGTGGGGATGGGGATTGATCAGACGGGCAAACCTGAAGTTGCACTTACCTGCTTAGTTTATCTGCTCATCTCCTAACGGTGCCCTGGCACCCTGGTTGAGAATCACTGCTCTTGGTAGTTTCTCCATGCATCGTGGAGATTTTCAGTTGCTCTACAAAAGCTACCATGAATGTGTAAGATATTTAAGTAATCTATACCTTTGGAAAAGGCTTAGTAAACATCAGTTGTACAGATTTTAAGGCAACATATGTGGGAAAACAAAATGTATATCAGTTATGGCATATGGTATGGAAGGTTGTGAATTTAATTTTTCTGGAGATATGTTCTAGATTTCAGAAAGGATACTTAACTTTTTAATGGTTGTTTTCTCTGGCTAAGGTGACACCTATGAGGTTTACCAAAACTGCTGTAAAGTGGTAGAGAAAAGCCTTAAAATTCTGCATTGTTTTCCATTATTTCTGCTGCCTGTATTTGGTTGTACTAACCCTGGTAATGCTGTCACATGACAAAAGATGTTTTCATACAATAAAGTACATAATAAAAACAGTCACTTTGATTGCAGCTTAGTTCATGCTGTGGGAGAAAAATGTCTAAGAATATAAACAGATAAAACGGGGAGGGGAAATAATATTTGGAGCTCTACGAGTGTAACAAACAATGGAGGTCTATTTTAATTAAATGACTTCTTTAAAAAAGATCTTTCAAATAATGTTGCTGAAAAATTAAAACTAGCCTTGTCATTACTGTACTGATACAGCTAGCAGGACAAAATAGATCTATGATATTAATTTTTATTTCTGTTCTTGGTACAATTTTCTTTTTTAACTTGGCCTATCAATCTGAATTCAAATGTGTTTGTTTTTGCCCTCAGAAAAGGGGGGATGACTTTGAAACAGTTTCCTTCTGGCTGTCTAACACCTGCCGATTTTTGCACTGTTTGAAGCAGTATAGTGGAGAAGAGGCAAGTAACTCCTTTTAAAAATATATATTACTATATGCTGCACTTTAAATCTTTCCCTTTAATTCACTCTTTTGTTAAAATGGGTGCAGCTCTTATAAGGGCACTAAATTTTCAGCTCCAATAACCTGGATTCTGATGCGTCTTGGCTTGATAACTGTTGAAAGTATGAAGTGAGGTCACAAAGCTATTGCATTGTTTGATTGTTCAAAGCTGATCAAGAGAGGCACAGGGTAGCATAGTACAGGGATTTATAGACCAGAATGGGATTGTACAGTGTCCACAGGACAGTTATCAATCCTTTATACTTTTCCCCATCACAAACACAGCTCCAATATGTGTTCTCATTAGATCTCAAAGCTGGCACATCTAGGCTAACTTCCAGATTTTTTTGACAGTAATGATAACAAGTCAGTAGGTGGTGCTACTGATCTACATCATGATCTAGCATCACAACGAAGGGCACTGGGTTGCTGCAGGTCTCCATTTTCAGATTACACAAAATAAAGATTCTCACTACAATTTTTGATGTTTAAAAAGTTGTGGCATTCCCTGTAAAGGGATATATAACCCTTAATTCTGCTGTGATTGACAGATTTCAAATATGTTAACCAAGTTCTGCCTATCTTATTACATCCTACAAATTTATCTGGGCATTATAGGAGGGATTCTGGCCAGAATGGGCCACCTTAATTCTCTGAGTTTGAGTGGGAGAAATACCTCACCTGCCAAAAAGCGGGCAGAGCCAGATCCTCCATAAGATTCTTGAAGTTTCAGGGCAGAAGACAGACATCGTGCAAGAGACACCCAAAATCCATGTCCCAGTGCTAAGTGTGAGGGGAAAAAACAACTTTCAGATTAAGTGTGTTAAGGGATCTTAGGGAAGCTGTAAGTATCTTTTTCAAAAAAGTATTATTTGCCCATAGTGTGATTAAAATATAAATACTACTTTTATATAAAATATAATATAAAACATAAATGCATTTGCTCCCGTTGTATTGTGAATTCAGGGGTTTATGAAGAATAATACACCTCGTCAGAATGAACACTGCCTCACCAATTTTGACCTGGCTGAATACAGACAAGTGCTGAGTGACTTGGCAATTCAGATCTACCAGCAGCTTGTCAGAGTGTTGGAAAATATTCTGCAACCAATGATTGGTAAGACAAAATTCCTCTAAATTTGCAACTGGGATAATCAAGCGACGTTTTTGGCTTTTTTAGCAATGAGAACGGTACTGTATGAAATTTTACGTGGTACAATTTTATATTAAAGAGCCCTACAGTACTGTTTGTAGGTGACAAGCACTGCAGAGAAGAAGAAATCAGGTAAGAGGAAAAGCATAACTATCCTATTTCCTTTGACGGTGACAGAATAGGTGGATGTACCTCATAAACAGGGATCCAGGTATTCCATTTCCCATGGAAAAAACTGTGGATTTCCCCTTTTAACCAAGAAAAGCATGGATTTTTCATTTTAATGGAGAAACATGCAGATTTTCCACTTATGCAACAAACTCTCTGCAGGCTGGCAGAGTTCCAGCCTGCAAGGAGCTGGAAGGAGCAGGAGGAGGGCAGTCGGGCTGGGGGCACTGTGTGTGTGCATGCTCACACGTGCACATGGCCACCAGGCAGCCCGGAGAGCAGCTCCCACAGGTAAGTCTGGTAAGAGGGGGGAGGGGGATTGAGACCCCCATAGAGAGGAAGCGAAGGACAGATGGAGGGAGGGAGGGAGTTGGGCAGGGCTGGGACTGCTGCCCAGCTGGGCAGTGCTTGGGGCCTTGGGACCAGAATTCATGGCTGTAGGATCCCAGTAGGCAGCGGGATAGGGCCATGGGCAGCTTGTCTGGAGTGGGGGAGAGGGGGGAGGCTGGCTTCCTGCTCCTGTATGCACTTCCAGGGGGGCACGTGCCCCTCAGATCTGTGCACAGGGCAGGGGTGGATACAGATTGGCTGCTGTGGGCTTAGGCTTCCCACCCTACTACCTTTCCCTGGGGCCTCTGCAGCCTAGCTGGTGGGATCCAGCATGGCAGGGCCAGGTGGAGGAGCTCCTTGCCACTGCAAGCCCCGTGCCATCATGGGGAGGCGTCCCCAGCCCGCGTGGCAGCTGCTAGGGCAGCAGCATGGAGTTGTGTCCCTTGCTGCTGCCAGGCGGGCAGGGGTGCTTTGGCATGGCAGCATAGGGCTCCCACTGGTGGAGCCCCGCTCTGCCCTGCCACTCTGGATCCCACCCACTGGGCTGCAGAGGCCCCAGGAGGAGGGCCACAGGGCAGGGAGCCCTGAGCCTGCAGCAGGCAGGCCCCTGCACCCTCATGAGCTCCACTCTGGCCATGCCACCCACAAGGCTCTGTGCTCCACTCCCCTGCAGCAGCTGCTGACTCCCACAGGAAGCAACCAGGGCTCGAGAGATGCTGCAGGGGGCTGCAGACGTGGGTCCCTGGCCTCATAGTCCTGGCAGCTGGGGGCCTCCACCAGCAGGGCTGGAGGGAGGGCGGGGGGGTCAGGATGCTTTGGGTGGGGAGTGAGGGGCACCAGCAGGGCTGGGGAGGCTGTGGTTGGGAAATGAGAGGCACAAACAGGGCTGGGGAATGAGGGGCCTGGACCTGCGTCCTGGTGAGTCAAGGGGGAGCTCTGATTTTTCTATGATAAAAAACCCAAAATCAAATGCCAAAATTTATAGGTACTTAGAATTTTTTTTTTTTTACAGTGATTGAGGCACCGGTAGGCTTCCGGATGGCTGTAAAATTGTAAATATATCAATACAACATTGTGTTCAATTGGTATATCAATATAGCAATATCCCAGTGGGTGGGATCCAGAGTGGCAGGGCAGAGTGGAACTAGGTGGGGAAGCTTGTGCCATTGAGAGCCCTGCGCTGCCATGTCGAAACACCCCCTGCCCACTCGGCATCAGCAAGGGGCACAACTCCATGATGCTACCCTGGCAGCTGCCAGGCGGGTGGGGGAGGCTTCCCCATGATGGCACGGGACTTGCAGTGGTAAGGAGCTCCTCCACCTGACCCACTTTTTTTATATATATATGTGAAATACTTATAATGACATTGAGGGTACGTCTGCATTGATGATTAGGGTTGCACTAAAGCCTGTACCTGCCAAAAACCTATACTGCAAACCCCTTAGATCAACTCCTAGTACAGGGGCAGGCAGTTATTTTGGGCAGAGGGCCGCTTACTGAGTTTTGGCAAGCCATCAAGGGCCGCATGACAGGCAGCCCAGGGCAGATAAATATTAATTTTCTAAATTTTTTTAGGGGCCCCGCGGGCCAGATAGAATTTTGCCCACCCCTGTCTGAGGAGCAGTCCAGCTTTACTCTGGAAGTTTCACTTTCAAATATGAGATTGAGTCTGCTGTGCAACACCTCCTACCCTGTCCCTTTCTGATATGTTTGGAACTTAGCTGGCTGTGCAGAGAGGAGAGGAAGAAGAGAGAGGAGTCCAAAACAAGTCTGCCAACAAGACCCCACAATCTCTGTTTTTGACTTCTGGTCTGGACCCCACTCTCTCTTCCTCCTCTCTCTCCTGCTCTTGGGAAGAAGTGTGTCCAGAAGGAAAGACAAGCAATCTGTGTATTGATCACTAGAATGGCTGTGCTTCACCAATGAGAAGCACAAAAATGGACTGCTATAGTGTAAATAATAAGTTATAATATAGATAGGGAATGGCAGCTCACGTGTCACTGGATGGTTGATGGTGATTCAAGGCCAACCCTGATTGGCCTTGATGGTGATTCAAGATGATTGAACCAAGGCCTTGATGGTGATTCAAGGCCAGCCCTGAATGTAAGTGTATATATTCTTGATTTCACAGAGATTTTTAAATGAAAATTATTTACTGTGGACTTCGGAATAAAATCAATTAAATGTAAAGTATATTCCTTTTAAGACGCTATTGACATGTACATGACAATATATCATTTAGATTAGTTGGGCCCACGTAGCTGTTGCTTATTTGATTAAAAACTCAGGAAAACAGTGCTTTGATGAGCCCCAATCAGGCCCTCTTTTTATTATAGAGGTAGTGACCCTTTTCTCATTGGAAGCTTAGATTCTGTTAAAAAAAAAAATAAATAAATAAATAGGGTCATTAACACAATGCTGGATCAATATGATATAATGTCCAGTAATAAACTCCATCTACTCACTGCACATATATTAACTAATAGAATTGTTTTGTAACATGTCTACTTTTAGGCATTTTTCAACTTTAGTAATAATATCATAAATCAAATATAGTTTCAGGGATGCTGGAGCATGAAACTATTCAAGGGGTCTCAGGGGTGAAGCCAACAGGGCTGCGAAAGAGAACATCCAGCATTGCTGATGAAGGGACCTACACATTGGACTCTATCATTCGCCAGCTGAATACCTTCCACTCAGTGATGTGTCAGCATGGAATGGATCCAGAGTTGATCAAGCAGGTAGTCAAGCAGATGTTTTATATCGTTGGGGCTGTGACCCTGAATAACCTTCTCCTGCGCAAGGACATGTGTTCCTGGAGCAAAGGAATGCAGATACGGTAAGTCATTGAATTGCCATGAAGTCCTTGAATTCCACATAGTTGTTTAGTAACAGTTGTACTTTTAACATTTATTCCATCTCAAAGAAAAGCATGTTGGACTCTCCTACATTGGTTTTGAAGGTTTCCTGCTCTCAATATCTTGTTAATCAAGAATCATTATTTAATATAAGTACAATTCTTGGCTATGCAAGCAAGGCTTGCATAGGTGGGAAATGGGCAGAGAGCAACATTATTTCCCTTTCATCCTACAAGTAAGCATCAGCACACCAACTCAGATAGACCACAGATAGCTATTGCAAAGCTAGGGGGAATGGCAAATAAGATTCACTGTTCAAGCAGATTCCTTCAGGGTTTGTAGCTCAGAAGATGGACACTGTGGTCAGACCAACTGTTGTTCCCCCGGGTTATTTTTTTGTAGAATTTGATGTCTGTTGTTCAATTCTTTATTTGCATACTGTTTGCATAGTTGTTTTCTGATAACTGAGCATCCAAATCCCCTAAGTGCTTTAAAAATCTTGGCCTACATTTATAGAGGCAAAATCCTGCTCTTCTGTCCATGCACATTGATCCTTTTGATTAAGGAAAAATTTCCTGTCTTGGAAAAATTAATCATGAAAATAAAATTGAGGGAAATTAAGAGTTGCCCTGTATGAGAGAAGTGCATAACAGCAACAAAGAATATTCATTAGTGAAACAAAATATAAGCTCTTTGATTTGGTCAGACTTTACAAGTCTAAAAGGTTTTCACTTTTAACAGGTACAACGTGAGTCAACTTGAAGAATGGCTGCGTGACAAAAATTTGATGAATAGTGGGGCTAAAGAAACACTGGAGCCTCTCATCCAGGCTGCACAGTTGTTGCAGGTGAAAAAGAAAACAGATGAAGATGCAGAAGCTATCTGTTCAATGTGCAATGCTCTGACTACTGCACAGGTAATCCAACGCTCAAACATCTAGTCAGCTGCTACATTAGAATGTGCCCCAAAGCTGTGCATGTTGTAGGTCTACTTGTGCTCCCATCACATGTGGATTGAATATTTAGTCTCTTATTGTTGTAAATAGCATAATTAAGAAGGAGGAAAAGAGGGAATTGTCTCTCTCGAGGCTAGCATTTGTAATAAGTTCCACCTGGAGGAAAAAGCAGATCACAATGATTGTCCAATGTTCAGAATATGATGTGTGTGCATTCTCGCCTCTTAAAATAGTTACACGTGTACAATACCTAATTTTAAAAAAGTCATATCCCTAATGAAAATCTGTGCAAAACCCATGTTACTCAGGGTTTGATTCTGACAATATAGAGGCAGCAAGAAAGAGATGCAAATCCACTGTGTTACCACATGCCATTGAACTGCTGAACTCTGATCAGAAGTGCAGAAATACTGCTGGTTTTGCATTATAGGGAAAAATTCTACTTTCAAAAATTCTAAGGAGAATCATGTGAAAAAAGTTACAGAGAATTGTGTTTGGGCTAAATACATTTATGTCCTATCATTTTAACTATTTTTGCTGAAGTCCCTTTTCTTGATTTTGGGACTTAGTCCTACATTTGGGACAGAAACTTGCTCACTTTGAAAGCACTGGCAGTTTTTTACCCTTTTTCACAGGAGCAGGGTGAAGTCCTAAGTCTTGAACCAAAATTCAGTAAAGGAAGTATCAAAACTATTAATTTTTAGTGGGCATAAAATAACATTTATTTACTTATTCTTTATTTATTGTATTATCTGGCAGTTTATGCAGTGTGCTGAGCACTTTTTCCATACAAACATGAAGAACAGTGGTTCCTGCTCAAGAAAGCGCACAGTCAAAGGAGGCAATCTGAGTCTTAAACTTTTTATGTCATAACATCTGTTTATTATAATTTTCCTTGTTTTTTTATTGTAAATTGCCCTAAGCCTTTTCTGGGGAGGACAGCATATAAATCTAATAAATAAGTAAGCTAAAATAAATAACCTAAAAGAATATATAATAAATATATAAAATAAATTGCAATAATTGTAAACAACTCCTATTGAAAGGTAATTATTTTTAAATGTTGTTAGAAACAGGATGTGTAGTTCCATAGACTGAATCAAGAACTGTTACTTTTTTTGCAGATTGTAAAAGTTCTGAATTTGTATACTCCAGTTAATGAGTTTGAAGAAAGAGTCTTGGTATCATTTATACGTACGATACAGGTAAGACCATATTTTTTTTACCATAAATTGTTCAGATAGTTCTACAAGATTGTGAACCAAAATGGGTTATGCCATAAAGTTCAGTAATCTATTCTAAGTAAAGCAGGCTTATTAGTTGCATTTCTTTTTCTTCTAACCTAAAAGTTAAACCAGTTATGGGATTTTTTTAAGCAGTCACAATTTTGATTGCTATTTGCAGATTTAAATGAACTGCAATATTTTATTGCTGCTTCCATCACTTTTTCTATACTTTTTAAAATGAATTAATTATGCCTGATTTTCAAATTATTTCCTTTTGTTCTTGTGTAATTTTGCACGTGCACACTCCAGTAATTCCCACTTGTCAAGTATTAACATTTTATTGTGTGAAAGTGCTGAAATTTAAAGTCTATTTCTTCAAGATGTATTCACACAAGAAGTCAATTTGAGAAGACTTAAAAAATTGAGCCAGTCATGTCAAAGCTTTAAATGTGGTTCTTTTTGGAAAGAGCTAACAAGAAAGAAAATACTGACTGCAGCATTTTATAACTTCAAAGGGTGGGCAATTTAAAAAGCAATTTTAAAAATTAAGTGGTCTTTCTGGGTTTGCTGAGAATATAATGGCATTTTTAGCATAAAAGAGGAGACTAACCAAATAACTGAAATGAAACAAAATCATGTTGTTTGCCCTATAAGTAGTTCAATTAACATTTCCTGGACAAGTTCTTTGCCACCTTCTTCAAAAAAATCTAAATGTTAATCTAAAAAATCTAAAGTAAAAATATACTGGCCACAAGCTACTCAAAGCCCACATTAGCTTGTGGGTACAACTGTTTCAAAGGGTCCATATCAAGTCGCCAAATGTATACGATCTGTGTTTTTCATAATAGTATTTATCATGAGAAGATTCAGTGAAAATCAACCTTCTTCAAGAACTTGTGTTTCTCTTTACTATTTGCTTTCTCAAAAGAATATTTAAGGTTGGCAGAGTAGTGGTAACTGCAAATGAAATAACACTGTTCCATATGCAGTGTGCAGTTAATTTATGGAACTTGTTGCCACAGGAGGTTGTAGAGGCAGATAATATAGCCAGGTTCAAAAAGGCACTAGACCAATTCATAGATCATGGGTCCATTAATAGTGAGGAAACGGAACAGGCTGGGATGTTTCCTCCAACTTCCCTAACCCAGGAACCCAGGAAGGTGTTTGATCAAGCCTGCAGAGGTGCACTCCAACAGAGGGATAGGTTGGCAGAGAGCTGCATCCTCTGCAGTGCCCCCGTGTACTGTGGAGCCTGCTGCTCTGCTGCATCTGGGCTTCTCCTCACTACAGAGGAGTGGGAATCTGAAGCAAAGTTCTATATAGACAGCTGGTTTCTAGGAGTGGGCAGGAAGGGCAAAGACTTGTGGTCTGCAACGATGGTCAGTTTTGGCTCATGCCAGCAAAAAGTTGCTGATCCATGTTGCATATATATACCCATTCATATGCTCTCCTGCTAAAGCATCTACAGAGTAGTGAGTTAGATGGACTATTAGTCTGACTCAATGGCACTTATGTTCCAGTTACAAAGAGCAGTTTTTTATATCTATATGTATCTACATATATATATAAAGTTACTTAGTTTCAGCATGATTATTTTTAATTTGCTTTCTCCAAGAGGTCAAATAATAACTCTGTCTATTTCTTTTCCTTTTAGATGCGTTTACGAGACAGAAAAGACTCACCTCAGTTGCTAATGGATGCTAAACATATTTTTCCTGTTACTTTTCCATTTAACCCATCCTCTCTTGCATTAGAAACCATTCAAATTCCAGCCAGCTTGGGTTTAGGATTCATCTTGCGTGTCTGAACCTAAAGATGCACTGTCAGCTGTTGACATTGAGTCTGAAATCTTAATCCATTAAAACATAGTGAGCCACTGAGAACACATTTTTTGAAAGAGCAATATGTATATGCCTAGGCCTTTAGTATTGGGCAGCTGGAAAACTATGAAACTGTACTGCAGCAAAAAAGCTGATAGAAAGTGTTTATTTGCATCAGTTATTGTTTTTATGCAGACATATTGTTTGTTATGTTTCCAGAATATGCATATAGGTCTTGGGCAAAAATTGTGTCTTCAGCTGCATAGAGACATTTTTAGATCTTTAGTAACATATTTAAATAGTGTAAATTAAAATCCATTCATGACCTACTCATAGGTGAGGACTGATAAGGACAGTCATAATGCTATAAATAGAGGACTTAAGTAAGGCATTTTGTAGTAGAATACATAGTCACTGAGAATCTGTTATCTTTAAATCATCAAAACTGGAATGGGGAAACAAAAACTGGGAATATAAAATAATTTGTTAATTGGCTTCCTTATTTTTGTCACTATGACAAATTATGGAGTGTTTAAAAAGTCTTTCAGCTTACTATATGGTATAACATAGGTGTTCATTTGTTAGTACAGTGGTTTACTAAGCCTATTAAATTGCTGCTGCATATTGTGTTCTTTTAAATGTACGACAGTATCCTTTTAGGCACTAAATATTATGAAACTTCATTTTTTTTATTATTGACTTTGTTTACAGTCCAGTGCAATCCTTTCTTTTAACTGGATTTATGCAAGTGTCAAGAAATCATCTGTAAAGAAAAATGGTGACTAAGCACAAGTAGCACACTGGAAGTTATACGATAGTTTACTTTAAAGCTATCTTTTCTTAAAAGTAGTTTACTAAAAATATTCAGTGTCTTGAGGCAAAATGATCAAACGTCAATCATTTTTTTAGTATTTATTTAGATTTTGTAGTTTGTCAAGCTTTTCCTGTGTTCGTTTGTAGTCCCCTGAAGTGTCAGTGTTGTATTTTCAATATCATCATCCATTTTTTTCATTGCCTTTTTTGACATATCATCTCAAATACTTAGAATTGAAAGGAGACATTTTTTGATTGAGAATTCCTTGAGTAGTCCAACACATTACTTTACGGATATACTGGCAATCAAAAACACACACCAAACACTGAATAACTGAGAGAGAAACTTTTTGAAAACTAAGCTTCTGTGTCTGTCCATATAGTGCATGCATGAAAAATAGTTTTAACAGGTTCCATAAAGTATTCTGTAAAGTATTCTGTGGTGTCAGAGATACAGCTTGGGCTCCTGGAAGGGCCAGGAATTTGTGGGGCAGGGTGAGCAGGGGTGAGACCCTCTGCCAAAATCCTGGATACAGAGCCCTGCTGGGGATGTGTTTTGGCGGTGGCAGGTCAAGTGTTAATCACTGTAGCTGCCTCAGCTGACACAGCACTGCTTGCCCCACTGCCGCCAACATTCACTCAACTACCAGAAGTAGGTTCAGATCTGGCCTGGAAGAGCTGAATGAGTTTGACACTCCCCACTGTAAAGATGTAAAGTGCAGTGGCAAAATGAGTTGTTCTGGTACTGTGCTTTCTGTCAGAGAGAACGTGTCCGTGCCCCCCCCCCCCCCCAAAGTCTCAGACCTTGCTCCAGTGTGGAATTCAAATTTCAAAATGTGCAGCAACAAGTCGGAGGCCTTGCTTAACTTTCTGATTCTGAATTTTAAAAGGTATGGTCAGTGACATATGGTTCAATATACATATGAAAAAAGCATTACTCCGTTTGTGTACAATATTTCTAGTGTATTATAAACATTAGTAAGTTTAATGTTAACATTAACTTCTTCAGAAATATAGAGAAGTAATCTGTAGGTACGCTGTTAGAATGTGCTGATACTAACCAGTTTACCTGCAACCTTAAAGAATTTTTTTTTTTTATCAGTAAAGGAGACCAGTAAATTTCAGTTGTGTTTTCCTTGAGAAAGACATATAGCTTTATATATGGTGGCTGATAAAATGTGTAATAAAGAAAGCTTGACCTTTTTTCAGTACCATTTTGAAATACATATGTCTTTATTTCCTAAAAGCATGCCACTTTTTGCTTATTGCTCACTACTGATAAATTCAGAAACCTTAAAAGAAGCATCTTTATATTTTGGATGCTCTTTGCTAAATTATTTAAATTATTTGCTTATGCAAAGTAAACCAAAAGCTTTTCACTCAAATATGTTTGTTGTTTAATTTCTGAAATGAACAGTACTGTATGTTGTCCCCAAATACAGCATAATGGCATGTCGTATTAACGTTTCAAACTTCAAAAGATATTTGTTACTATGTAATGACAAATCAGTCTCATCCAGTAACAGTGTAAAACCAGGAAATAGGGAAAAATAAAATCTTTATACACCTATTGAAAGAAAACTGGCATTACAGTATGTTTTTACTGTAGATCATAAATATATATATCTAGTATTCAAACATTCAGCATATGAAACTATGACTAAAATGTATTTTTGTTTATTTTTAAAATCTGTTTACCTGTAAAAAGCCTTACTGTATCTTGTTTCCTTAACAAAGTAGTTGTTATTTATAGGTATTATCCGTAAACTCAGTGATTTAACTGGTGTTACTTTTATATCACATTAAAAGTGTGTGCTGCTTGACATGTTTTAAAGGAAAATGTTTTTAAGTTGAAATAGATGCGTGTTTGGTAAATCATCTAATATTTTACATAACAGTATTTTACATGCACTTTTCAGAAGTAAGAATTTTAGTGATGGTGTATTATATTAAAAAAAAAAAATCTTTTACCTTGGGTTTAAGGTCTCTAAATAACCATGGGAACTAACACACAAGCCTCCTTTAACAATTTTCCTTTTCCTTTGAATCATGGTTACGCTCTTTTAATGTGGACATATCTTTTATATTTTAATTTATTATCTATCGGTATGGTAGATTCTGTTGGATACTGGAAAAGTTAATTTGTCAATGTCCCCTTTGAAATACACAACTAGCCTAAAGATGTTGCACAATATTTACCTCACTGAGGTCTAGTCAGACTTTTAGGATGTAAGCTCCTGTCAAATTTTAGCAAATTGCTACCCAGACTTTAATCTGGGATGAAACTTGAAATACTTAAATGTTTTGCTTCATTTAAGTGTGATTATATAGTCTACTTGATCAGAAAAGGAGAACAGAGGTATACTACATTTGTGGAAAGTTGATTTATATCCATTAACATTTATTCCCCACTTAGAAACACCAGCATTTGAAGGATGAAGGTCTATTTCATTTAAGATTTAAAATTTCAAAATACACATTTAAAAAATGCCATACAAAAAAGAGAGAATTATGTCTTTTTTTTTTAAGATGCTGATAATACATCTGATAATAAAGCCTTTAAACAGAGGTTTTCACTAGATATGTCTACAATACATAGATGAAAACCAAAACAATATCAGAATGACATAAGCTCTGAACTGTTGTAGTGTCTGATGTTGTACTTAGTAAATGTGTGCATCATAAACACTGTATCCTATTAGCTATCACTGAAAAAAATGTCCAAATAAAAATACAACTCTAAGACTCTGTTTTTGGTTTTTGTGAATACGTAAAATATGAGACCATTGCAGACAAGCTGGACCCTTATAGGTTGATGTGTTAGGACCCTGTGTACTAGGCCCAAATGCTCTCATTTTGGGGGGTTTCCTGTTTTTGTTTTTGTTGTGGGTTTTTCTTCTTTTCTTTTTTCTTGGGGGGGGGAGCGGCAGTTGGCCTAAATAGGCTGCAACATTATTGTTTCTTCTCTAAAACTCTCTGACACTGCTGTCCATGTGCCCAGCTCTCCTCATCCCCTAAGAGCAGTGTTAGTCCCCTCAGACTGTCAGTAGTTTCACCATGCCCTTCAGTCATGTGGGCAATTGAGTTTTCAGGTTAATATTCCAGTGGCACATGGGAGATATGGCACGCTCACTGCACACACAAACTTTGCACAGGATTATAATGCTAGTTACTCTTCACTTAGATACAAATACACAAATCGAGACAAAATAATAAACCCAAAATGTAGTCCCTTGCCTTGATTTACCCACTGCTCTGAAGCAGTCTGATCCTTTGCTGTGTCCAACACATGAAGCTTGTATATCTCTGCCCTAAGTCAGTCTGCTTGCTTTGATCTTCCTTGGTCCTGCAGTTAAGCTACTCTCCCCTCTCTGTTATGGAAGTATGCCAACTCTTCCTTTGACCTAATGCTGCTTATGTGGTACTGTGAGTCTTGTTTTATATGCTAGCTTTATCGTGTCTGTCCCTTTGTTCTGTTTAACTCTCCCTGCAGAAAAAGTTGGGAGGCTAACTTTTTCCTAATTCAGTGAACTTCCTGAGCACACCTATTTTCCAGATAGGTTAACCCTTAATAAGGTTTACAAGTTCCCATTGCCTCTGGTCTGGTGAGCATGGTGTACAGGCCCTGTCAGCAAATGGTAAATTTAAAAATGCAGCAATTTCACAATAGCACTATCCAACTCATTGGGAATTTTTCTATTAACCTTAGAGGGAGTTAGTTTTATCTCTGTGGGGTGTGTGTATATAGATTTCATAGATTTCTAGGGTCGGAAGGGACCAATTAGATCATCAAATCCAACCTCCTGCTCTGGGCAGAAAGGAGCACAGGGGTCAAGTAACCCCAGCCAGGTGCTTGTCTAATCTCCTTTTAAACGCCTCCAAGGTAAGGGAAAGCACAACCTCCCTTGGAAGCCCATTCCATAATTTGGCAACCCACACCATAAAGAATTTCTTCCTGATGTCCAATCTAACCCTACTCTTCATCAGTTGATGGTTGTTGTTTCTAGCAACCCCGAGAGGAACCCTGGTAAACAGTATTCCCTATTCCCTGCTGACCCCCACCCCACCCAATGAGTTTGTAGACAGCCACAAGATCACCTCTAAGCCTTCTCTTGCAGATTCAGGTCCTTCAATCTGTCTTCATAGGATCTTACCCTCAGGCTTGCAACCATACAAGTGGCCCTCCTCTGAACCCTTTCCAGGTTATCCAGATCCCTCTTGAAGTGCAGTGCCCAAAACTGGATGCAGTGCTCCAGCTGCAGTCTCACCAATGCTGCATAGAGGGGAAGTATCACCTCCATAGACCTGCTTGTGATGCACCTACTGCATGACAGAGTGTGGTTAGCCTTACTTATTGCCTCAGCACATTGGTGACTGATGTTCATTTTTGCATCGACTATGACTCCCAAGATCCCTTTCCCCTGCTGTGCTACTTAGAATGGTATTTTCCAGTCTGTAGGTGTATTGGTGATTCTTTCTCCCCAGGTAAAGCACTTCACACTTACCTTTGTTAAACTGCATCCTGTTCTGTTCTGCCCACTTCCCCAGTCTGTCCAAATCTGCCTGAATTCACTCCCTACCCTCTGGTGTGTTTACTATACCCCATAATTTCATGTCATGTGCAAATTTGGACAGAGTGCTTTCTACACCCTCGTCCACATCACTGATGAAGATACTGAACAGCACTGGTCCAAGGACAGAGCCTGGTGGGACATCACTGCCCGCATCTCTCCAGGTAGAAACCGACCCATCCACCACCACTCTGTGCATCCCATAAGCCAGTTTTCCACCCACCTGACTGTGAAAAAATCCACATCCCAGCTACTTAGTGTTGCACCCAATTCTTACAAGTAAATTGTGTCAAAGACCTTTTTAAAATCCAAGTAAATAATCTCTACCTCTACTCTTGCATCTAAGCACTTTGCAACCTGGTCATAAAAAGAGACTGGGCTAGTTGGGCAGGATCTGCCTGCTATAAACCCATGTTGGTTGCCTCTTAGCATTGTATTACCTGTTAGCCCCCCACAAATGTGATCCTTTATGCTTTTTTCTAAGGTCTTGCAAAGAATAAAATTGAGGCTAACCAGCCTATAATTTCCTGGGTCCTCCTTCCTCCCCTTCTTGACAATGTGGACCACACTGGCCCTTTTCCAGTCTTCTGGGACCTGTCCTGAGTGCCACAAGCACTCAAACGATTTCACCAGTGGTCTTGCTATGACGCTGGCCAATTTCTTTAGTACCCTTGGGTGAAGATCATCGGGGCCTGCTGACTTGAATATGTCCAACCCCTCCAACTGCCCCTTCACCAGGTCAGCGCTAACGGTTGGTGAATTGGTATCTCTCTCAAGCCAGACCGAAGTCTTGTTGGGAGGAGCGTTTGTATCCGTGACCAGGAACACAGATGCAAAGAAATAATCATTTAAGAGTTCAGCTCTGTCCATCCTATCTTTTACGAGTTGCCCTAGTCCATCCTGTAGCGGCTCTATGTTACCTGTGCTGCCTTCTTGCTCCGTATGTACTTAAAGAAGGACTTTGTGTTACCCTTAGTCTTTGTTGCCAGCCTGAGTTCCATTTCTGCTGTGGCCTTCCTCACTGCTTCTCTGCAAGCGCCAGCCAAGCGGTATGCTCCTCCTTGGTGGCTGTTCCTTGCTGTAAGCCTCTCTTTTCCCCTGTAGGCTCTCCTAGATTTCCCTGCTCAGCCAAGAGGGTTTCTTGGCTCTTTTGCCTCCCTTTATATGTACAAGGATGATGCCCCTCTGTGCCTGCAGCATCAGTCCCTTAAGAAACTCCCAACTCCCCATGTTCTTACCCCTCAGCCCCCCTCTAAACGATCTCCTGAGCTCACTGAAATTGGCCTTCCAGAAGTCTAGCACTTCTGCCCTACTAGTTATTTTTCCTACCTTACTCCGGATAGTGAATCCTATCAACAGGAGATTGCTACCCCCTAGGTTACCTTGTACCTGCACATCCCCCACAACGGAGTCCTCCCCTGTGGCCAGCACCAAGTCGAGTAAAGCATTTCCCCTAGCGGGACTGCATCCCTCCTGCGGGCAGGCTGTTATGTGCATGCTGCGCGTTTCCTAAAGATTTCCCCAAGATAAATTGTTCCATTGGTATGAACAGCTGTAATGAGGCACAAAACTAGTGCCTCCGTGTACAGTAATACCTATGAAAGTCAAGCAAGTTAATACTGACATTTTATTTGGTTTTCCGCTTTGAGGTATGCACTGACTGTTGCACTTGTTTATTTTGAAGGCTCGTTTTAAACTCTTTTCCTGTCCTTTGTGCTTTTGAAAATCTCCTCTCCACCATCAAGCGAGAGCACAGCCCGTCCTCACCCGGCCGCAGCTTGCGGTTTGAGATCCGTCGGATCCTCCCCGCCACGAGGAGCCCGCGGCGCGGCCGCCACCGCGACCGCCTCGGAGGTGCCGCCGGACCTCGTCTAGACATGTTTCACACGAGTCCGGAGGCGGCGCTCGGGCTGGGCTGGGCTGGGCTGGGCGCCCGCGGCAGCGCCCCTGGGGCCGGGCCGGGGTCGCAGTGACAGTGCTGGGGCGGGGCGGCCTCTAGTCTCGCGCCTCCCCGCCTCGCCTCGCCTCAGCGCTGCTGGGGTCGGGCCGGGAGCACCTGCCACAGCTGCTCGCCCATGGCGCTGGCTGAGCTGTACACGCAGGTGAGCGGGCGGGAGCCGGGCCGCGCCGGGCCGGGCCGGGGTCGTGGTCTCCGCTCCACAACTGTAGCGGGGCTGAGGCGGGGGGTGATGGGCTCGCGTGGGGCCGGCCGCAGCCGCCGGGCGGGAGCGGGTCAGGGCTCAGGCCCCAGCGCTGTCCGCCAGCCGCTTGCTGCAGTCTTCCGTCTTTCTTTCATTCGTTTGTATCCCGCGAGAAGCACTTCCCCCAGGGGCTGCGCTGAATGCGTAGCGCGACCCCCCTCAGGTGGGCAGGGGCGGGCCGCCGAGGACAGGCCCTGCTGTCACCAGAGGACGCGCTCGTCTCAACACCAGCAGTGCCCCTGCGCTGCTTGGGACCACATTTTGCTGCTCCTGCTGCGTTTCCCCTGGTGCTGGGACCGGAGTAGGTGACGGCTGACTAAGAGGCCTTGAAGTGAAAGACTGCTAAGTGGCGTGGGGAGGACCTCGAGAGCAGAGGGTGGGGAGGCTGCAGCAAAGCGAGACTGAGGGGTTTGTACCTGCTTGGGGATTTATGCACATCACATCACTCATACGCAGGTAGCCAGAGTTTGTTACCGTGTAAGCAGTAGGCAGCACATTAGGATTTGTGTCTTTTTACCCAGGTTAGTGAATCGCAAGCGTACCTCCTGTATGGCAGTGGAGGACTGCTGCAGGTGATGTATAGGTGTGAAGGCCTTCCGGGCTGTTTTAATTAGCAAACACAGAGGTTTATGCAAGTCCATGCTGTTTAAGTAGGTAACGCAGTTAGGGAAGTGAGAAAACTGTTTTGAAGCATAAATGATAGTGTGAATGCTGAGACTTGGATTCCTCCCAGCTGATACTGGAGCGTCCTTTGCAAGTCCCATCACCACTCTAATCTGTAGAAATTATCTACCTTTATAATGTGATTTGGGTCTGAAAAATGAAGTTTATGTATATTTTAATAAATGCAGACTGCATGGCCAGTTCTTGTTCCCCACAAATGTGACTTGCATTGCCCTGGAGGCGCAAGCTTCACGCAAAGCACCTTCCTGGCTGCCGGTACGTGGGCTACTGAATGGCACAGCAGAGTTGGGTTGTAAGGGCTGTGGTATATTTAGGAGGGAAGTGCACCACCATGCTATATTTGCTGGACTGATTTTCTGTTCCTTCTACGGATTTGCATTTAACTTCAACTTAAGCTGCTGTAAATCCTAAGAACTCTTAATGAACTTAACTGAATTACTCTAGACCAACAACGTAACTCGAAACAGGATTGAAACTAGGTCATTAAACATTGATTTCTGTTTCCTTCCAAAGGGTGCATACTGTATTATGCCAGGCAAGAAGTTCATAGCTAAATAATATGTAATAACTTTCAGTGAGCTAGTACAAGAAACTTAACAATAGGGAGTACTACTCATAAATTATTTTTGAATCTCCGATTCCTATATGTCAGTGTCTATATCAGGAGTTGAGGACAACTTTACTTAAGTGTTTTACTGTTAAAAATTAAATAAAAAGGAAGAAATAAGACTTAAATATTTGGTGATATGATACAGTCTGTACCATGCAAGACAGAGAGACATTCTTACCTCAAAAATTTTAAATAAAAATACACAAAGGACCTACAAATGCTTAATTATGTGCTTAATTTAGGTATGCAAGTAGTCCATTAGGTAAAGCACATACATACCGTATTTTTCGGACCATAAGACGCACCCCTCCTGGAGCCTCAGTCTCCGC
>NW_017728911.1:19781681-19791074 GCF_001723895.1 Crocodylus porosus
CGGGCAAGCTCCGCCCCGTCTCCCCGGGACACACACCTTCGGACCATAAGACGCACCCTCGTTTTCCCGCCACTTTTGGGGGGGAAAAAGTGCGTCTTATGGTCCGAAAAATACGGTAAGTATTTCCAAGGTAAAGGAACCTTAGGTAAGACAAGATATAATAGGAACCCCACGGAGGTCTTAATTTGAGGTATATCTGCACTGCAATCTAAAGGCACAATGGTAGCTTGTGTGGACATACCCTACACTGCACATGGGTCTATCTAACTCATGTGTTTGAATTACAGTCTAGACCTACCTGCACCTGATCTAGTTTTAAAGTACCTGGCACAGGTACTTATAGTAGCCACAGCATCAACCCCATGCAGGTGACCCCTCTGAGTATTTGCATGGGTTCCCAGGTAGATTTATGTAGCCCAAGCTGAATCCCATGCTGCATCAGCTACCCCAAGTGGCATACTGAAAGCTTGGTCAGGTGTGTGTGTATGAGCTGTAGCTGTAGCTGTGTCTGTGTATAGTAGGGCAGGATGTAGCTTTAGAAGGTTAAGTTCATTTGTCATTTTCTCCCCTCTGTCATGGATATAGTTCAGTGTTTTGGGGCCTGATGGAAGAAATTTTCTCCATCTTTCTGATGGAAGAAATTTCTCTATCTAAAACTCATCTGAAAACTAGCAGAGTTTGTTTTATAAGCTCAAAGTGCAGTTTGTGCAGTGATCTCTTGTGAAAGTATTTCTGGGTTTTGTTCTTCAAGTATTGCAGCTAAATATGATGCAGAGAAGTTTAGCAGTGTGATTGACCAGACAAAATACAGTCAGCATGCAGGGAGTAAAGTAAATAGCAATATCAGACTATTTAAGTTAATATTTTAAAATAATTTACAAAAGCAAAATAAGTAATTAGTTACAGTAATCTCTTCTTGTAGTATAGAAGAAAGGTCTTACTATTTACTATGGAAAAGACACCTTTACATTGAATATGCATTGGCCAGAGAGACTCTGGAGTTGTCTGTTGTCATTTAAGTCTGTTCAAGTTCAGGTAGTTTGTTTCAGAGATATGTAACCCTCAGAATTTTGTTTTAAAGCTCTGTTTTGCACTTCTTATCAGATAGGTAATTTGAAGTAATCTGAGTAGTTTTTACGATTCCTAAGAGGGTAGTGTGGGAAAATACATTTTGAAAGCTGTGTAGCAATGTTGAATTTGGGGATACGGAGCATTATTTATACAGAGATTGATAACCAGCTAGTCGATAATTTAGGCAATTCTAAAATTTAAGCAAGCACCTTGAACATGTTGTACTGTAGAACGCCAACTCCATCTTGTAGGTAGAACAGCAAGGTGCTCTTGGTTCATGAAAAGGATTGTGTGTTGTGGTGGCTTATGATAGGAAGGAACTGGACTTTGGCCCAGGAGTCTCTTCCAGTCCAATATTAATATGTTTCCACAATCATCATTTCATTTCTGAAGCCACACAGAAGTGTGTTCTTTTAAATATGACCTGAGTGTTTTTTTATAAAAATTACTTCCTGTTTTTCTCTAGTTACTTTAATGTCATGGCAAATAACTTATCTGTTTAACTTTTTTCTTTAAATAACTAAGATAAACACACTGTGTGTGTATATATTAATTTACAATCATATATCTCTATCCCACCATTACATACAACAAGTTTAAAGCTAGACATTTGTGCTGACTATATTCCTTTCATTGCTTCCACATTTAATCATTCTTTTTGAGTAGCTAAAATCACAGGCTCTCTTGTTTCTGGAGTAACGTCATGCAGGTGAAAGGAAGGTTTGGGTGTAACTTGATATGAGAATGAGTAAATTCCCTGTGTTTACTTGGTAGGCAGGGTTCAAATAGACCAATCTTAAAGTGGCTAGTTTCATTTACCAATGGAGGCACCTACAACTGCAGAGGCTTTTACAGAATAGTTACTTTGATCACATGCTTTTTTTTTCCCTTCCCCTCTTTCTATGAGCAAGGACAATTCAGTTTCTTATGTATTACCATTAAAGCTGAGGTGAGGCTGTATGATTATAATAGCAAAGATCTCTGATAAAATAATACTGATCAATATGTTCTCTCTTAACAGATGTAAATACATATAAAAGTATCTTAAACACCCATATCTGTAGCAAACATCAAGTGAAAAATCAAAGTATTTGGAGAGAGTGAAAACTAGTTGAATTCTGCTTTGCATATTTCATTTAACAGTGTCTTTTTATGTGTGTACTATATCGACTATAATACTTGAGGGGGTAGAGTTGGACTATAGAGGCAGAAACATTTTAATCACCAGGGTTGTTCAGGGAAGACTTCTGGGTCTTTCACAGCTCAGTAATATATGAAGTGTTCCTTTGTGGGGGCATCACCAAACAGACTATAGTGGAAGAAGCTGGACATGTTATGTGGTATTAAGCAACAAATATGAATGTATTAAAATGAAAATTGTGATTCTGGAGAGTAAGATAATCCTTTCAAATTAATGCCAGTGTTGCATAGTGTCAGATATCAACTATTTCTAACTCTGCAATATTGTCAGACCTTTTCTTAAGCAAATACTGGATTCAGACATTTTTTAATGACCATAAAGAAGCAAATACGATGTAGCACTGTTATCATAAGATCCTTTCTTGGTCATCCTTTAATGAGGGTATTTCAAAAATCTAGAGGCTTGTAAAATCAGCTGGAAAGAAAGATCTGATCTGTCTGCTTCTCCTAGAGATCCTTGCCAAATAAGAGAAGAGAAAACAGATACAGGAGGCATCTTTGGGAATGGACTCCGTAGCCGCTGGGAGAAAGGTTTCCAGGGCAGATAGAAATGAGGCAGCTGGGCACTGTGGGTAGAGCAGCAGAGGGAGAAAGCATCAGGCATGAAATTGGTCTGTGGCTGGCTTTAGTAGGGCCAGGTTCTATATCTCTCCTTGTGTGGAAAAATAAAAGAGCAGCTAGGTGGCTGGTTAGCATGCCCAGAAGAGAAGTATCTACAGGGCACAGAAAAAGAGCTGGGGAAGGCACTAGAGTAGATGAGGTTTATAGATTAAATGAACAGTAACGTTTGGTATGATTCTGTTTTTCCTCCCAAGGAAAAAATTATCCTACTAAAGTACAGAGAACATTCATGTGTAACTTGGGGGTCTCTCTGTTCTTTACTGTCCCTAAAACAGTTCTTAGTTCATTATAGAGAGAACATTATAGAAGTGGAGGAAACATGGAAGTGCAGAATATTATCATCGTCCTGTATGTCTTGCCTTCGAAGATAGGGTCACCTACAGACTGCAGAATTGGATCCTGTTTTCTGTTTTGTTTTTAATACTTGAGGTAAAACTGTCACTTGCAGAATAAGAGCAGGTATTTGACTGCTTTGTCAATGAAACTCTTGTCTGTTTTCATATGTCCAGCTTGGCAGCAATCAGAAAACAGTATGGTTATTTACTATGATTCAGTAGAAGAGCCTCAAACTGCCATGACAAGCAAGATTTATACAAGAACAAATTTGCATAAGAGAGATTATGTATACAGCAGGTCCTTTTCGCACATAAACTCTGCTGCTCTCAAAGAGATTTGCATTTTGAATGTTGCCTGCTTGGCACTTTTGCTCGTTTCTGCTCTGAAATCATAAGGCTGTTTTGTTTTGCTTCAGTTGAATGTTGCAGGAGGACTGTGATGTCATAAAAACACCGTGACATTGATATACCATGACCAGATGGTCTGCGTATGAGCAA
This sequence comes from Crocodylus porosus, assembly GCF_001723895.1. Classification (NCBI taxonomy): domain Eukaryota; kingdom Metazoa; phylum Chordata; order Crocodylia; family Crocodylidae; genus Crocodylus; species Crocodylus porosus. Next base: position 19,785,407 of record NW_017728911.1, read on the forward strand.
ACTCCTGTTTAAACATCACAGATAATAATTTAAAGTGGTAGTGGCAGTCATTAAAAGCATAGGCTTCCACTGGGTCTACTTGCATTTTTTTGAGATATACACAACCTGTTTGTCTCTATAAACTAATGTATAGTTTACACTGATGGTAGCTAGCGTTGCTCTTTCAACTACTTGTAAGAGTTGAAGTTTAATAGTTCAAAGTGAGTGTTCAAACAGGAACACGTGCACTACTTTGTCCAGAGTCTCATGACTACAGCAAGCTGCTGTGTGTTCACAGTAATGTATACCTAAAGAGCATCATTACTTCTGCAGCTGTCAAAACACTTAAACTTCTCAAGTTTTTTCAGAGGATTTTGTGGCCACTTGCAGTACAGTAGCACACATCAGAACTAAGGTGTGTTTAGGGTAGAGTGGAGTTAAACCAAAGTGACTTAGTGTTGAACTAACCCCTGTGCTATAAATGGAAAGGCAACCAGCAGGTTCTGAAATTTGCCCTTGGGCACAAGAGAAAATACGTTTTTAAAGAATGTTCTTTTGTCCTGTAAGAAGAAAGGTTATGGCATAATTATCTTCATGCGTACCTGTCTGGTCCTGTAGCAAAAGTTAAGTCTCACAAGCATGAATTTAAGGAGGTCTGCCTCCTACTAAGATTTTAGGAGACTTCTCTCCTCCTAGGTGACCGAGCTTTTTCCATAGGTATTCCAATATAATAAAAGCCTTAGTCTGTCTGCCTTTCTGTAACGCTTTATTCGCACTCTGATTGTTTGTCTTGGCAGCCAATTACAGTGCTGAGTGAAACAACCAGTGTGCTCCAAGAGCATTCTGGACAGGAGGTGGCAGCACAGTGGAGTGCTGCCATGATGGTGGGGACAGAGGGGACGGAGCAGGGGGTGAGGCCAGCAGTACTGGCCTTGCCCCGCCCCAGCCCTGCTTCCTGGAGGCAGCAATGTTACAGGGTGCTAGCCAAGGGGGATGGAGGGGATGGCAGGGCAACCCCCCCCGCCCATCTCCGCCCATCCACCCCCATCATTCCTGATGGGGAATTGGCTAGTTCCATAAGGAAAATCCCCCACATTCAGCATCAGTAACTGAGACCACTCAAATGATCCTAACTATAATCTGGTCCTAGTGCTGCTTCCTCCCAATTTAGTCCTACTCCATAGTGTGTGGAACCACCCCAAAGTCCTTCCAATAGTTACGGTTGCTCTGTATTGCATTAATTAAAGCATAAAAATAGGTCAGTAATGGAGCCTGAAAGAAAAGACTGTGGAGTCCTGCCTCCCAGCCCTTTATTTTATCTGTTAGCTTACATTAAGAAAGTGAAATGTTAAGCCAGTATCTTCTTTTATTAGGGGAATTAACCATTATTTTGTTCTGCTGTTGTAGTACAACAGGGTTTGGATTCCTGATAATGAAGAAGTTTGGCAGTCGGCAGAAATCACAAAGGACTACAGAACCGGAGAGCGTGTGCTTCACCTACGATTAGAAGATGGAACTGTAAGGAAAAGAGCCTTAGTTGTTGTCTGTAGCCTGGTAGGCTGCCTTTGGCAGGAGACAATAGCACAGATCTTCTTTTGCAATTGTAGGAGTTTTAATTGTACACTAAAGAGCAACCCTCTAAAAATGTAAGGAGCTTTATTCTACCCTTCACTCATGTCCCAGCGTACTGAGCCATACTTCTGACAATAGGAACTCTGAAGCCCATTCTAGACTGATGTAAATTAGCATGAGTTCATAGAACTGAACAGAGCTATGGCAGTAATGGGATCAGCTGAGGACTTGGTGTTATCCTTTTACTAAATCCATTGCTTTAGTCTACAGTCTGTAATAAATAAGCAGGAGAGCCATGTTAGTATGAACTCCTAATTTATAACCCTACTTTATCCAAAATGTATTTGTGAGCCACCTCCCTAGTGTGATTGCAGTTTGTTATATGTTCTCTTGATTTTTACGAGTGAAATATGTGAAGCACAAGGACAGAGAATGGAGTGAGGCTTTTTCTGAATTGTTATACTGCATTGCTTACCTTCCTAGGCGCTCATTATGCAAACTTGTTAGCATGAACACAGGAAGATGTCTGGACTTCTCCCTATTCTGTGGAAATATTCTAAAAGTGTGATTTGGGAGGCATTATTGAGGAAAGAGAAGTGAGTTTGTTTGTTTTAAAACCAGTGAGGTTTGTGGTCATTCCAGTTTCTTTGGGAGGCTAGTTGCTCAGTCGTGAGTGTGTTACTAAGCTATCTCTTGCATGCACACCTCACTTCGGAGGATGATGGTTCCATTGTTCCAGCAGAATGCTTCCTTGGATGCATCTTCCAAAGGTGCTTCCTTGGCTACTTTGGGTCAGCTCCACGGAAACTTATTGCCCACATTTTCTACTCCAGTGAAATTTGCATGGTATGAAACTAGGTAGGGAAAGAAAAGGTGACCTTCTATCATAGGAAGTTAGGGCTAGAAGGAACTTCACAAGATCATCTAGTCCCTTCTCAAGGCAGGAACATCCTTGACTAAACTATCCCAGCAAAGTATCTGTTACTCTGATGTTCCCCTCTAAATTGAGGGATTGCTATAGATTCCGGAAGTCTTGAGGAGTGGACTTGAGCTGTTAAATTATGACCAGCTGGCTGGAGCTTCAGTGAGCCATGCTAGCAGCCAGAGTCTGTTAGAGCTATGTGAAATTTCAATGAGTGTTTTATTTTAAACCTGTTTTGACGCATTTCAAGTTCAAAACAAAATCAACATGAAACACAAGGCTTTGAAATGAGACTAAATGAGGGCACTTGAAATGTTTTGAGTTTTGAAGCAGCCCGGTAGTGGGAGGCGGGGGAGAGCCAGAGCTATGCTCAGAGTGGCTACACCAGCACCATGGACCTCAGCCCGGTGACAGGAGGCAGAGGGAGAGCCAGGGGCACAGCCATTCCGAGTGTAGCCCTGGCTCTGAGCACAGCCCTGGCCAGTGGCTCTTCCGCACCTCCCGCCACCAGGCTCAGCTCCATGGGGCTGTGGAGCCTCTCGCCAGGGCTGTGCTCCAAGCGATTCCACCACTGGCTCTCCTGCCACCAGGCTGAACTCCACGGGGCTGGCAGAGCCGCTTGGAGCGCAGCCCTGCCTCCAAGCACAGCCCAGCGGCTGGAGACTTTGCAGCACCACAGAGCTGAGCTTGGGGGTGGGAGGCAGGGGAGAGCCACCGGCCAGGGCTCTGAGCAGCTCCACCACTGGTTCTCTGCCACTTCCTGCTGCCAGGCTCAGCTCCGTGTGGCTGCGGAGCCTGTGCTCGCCAGAATTCTGCTACAAGCGGCTCCACCAGCCACATGGAGCTCAGCCCAGCAGTGGAGAGTCAGTTGGGGAGCTGCTCCAAGCTGCCTGGAGCTAGCAGCAGCACCAGTCTTCCCGGTGCTGGGCATGGGCTGCGACCAGTGCCAGTCGCAGGCGGCAGCAGCAGCCTCCTGTCATCCCCAGCGCAGATCCAGGGTACGCGCCCCTAGGAGGAGTCCAACACAGCCCTCCCAGTTTTGCAGGCCCCCAGATCTGCACGCAGGATGACAGGAGGCTGCTGCTGCTTATTGGGGCCAGCAGCAGCACCAGTCCTTCCCGGTGCTGGACAAGGGCTGTGTCCAGCGCTGGTCCCCAACGGGAGCAGCAGCCTCCTGTCATCCTGCGCACAGATCCAGGAGCCTGCACCCCTGGGAGGAGTCCAACACAGCTCCACAGCCTTCCTGGGGGTGCAAGCCCCCAGCTCTGTGTGCAGGATGACGAGACTGTCACTGCCAGCAAGTGACGCAAGTTTTCCTTATCAGCACCTTGAGGTGCACTTTCCCAGAAACCCCTGCACTGATCTCCTTGAAACTTGGCAGACTTCATGCCCTCAGAAGGGGCTACCATCCCTGCAATTTTCGTCTGAATCAGGCGAGAAATTACTTTGGTTTAGGCATTTCATAATTCCCCATAATAGCCTATGGGCAAAATAACAAAACACGTCAAAATATTGAAACAGTTTAGACAGAACAAAACAAAACAGTGTTTTGAAGCAAAACAAAACATTGTCCTTTCAAAACGGTGAAACAGAAGTCGAAACAAAGCGGTGCTGTTTCGCACAGCCCTAGTGTCTATGTCCCAACTATGCCCACGCTGTGTAAGCCACACTTGAATTACTCTATCGTTCCTCTGTTCATTCTAACCTGCCATTTTATTTATTTTCTTTCATGTGAATGAATTCCACAGTGTCTCATTGCACAGTATAAGCCAAGAACACACAGCTTTATTTTTATTAGACAATGAGGGGTCCCATTTACCTTCTTTGTACACACAAATACCATGCACTTCAGTTGAAGATACTGGTATTCTTGGAATACTACGTTAAATGGTGATCTGTTATTCATGCAACAGTTCAGTACAAAGGGAGTGAAAAAGTTCTGTTTGCATTTATGTTTACTCTGCACATAATTTTTGTGACAGGAATTGGCTTACTCTGTTGATCCGACAGCCTTGCCACCTCTGCGAAATCCTGACATACTCGTTGGTGAAAATGACCTCACTGCGCTTAGCTATCTCCATGACCCTGCTGTTTTACACAACCTTAAAGTTCGTTTTGTGGAATCTAAGCTTATCTACACGTATAGCGGTAAGCAAAGACAAAGCCACTATTTAAAATAAATTATGAAAACGTTTTAAATCATTGCTTGTATTTATTTAAGCTCATTGAAGTCACTTAGATTTTTGCCACCTCATGTTTTTGCATAGTAATTGGTTTAGATGCATATACAGCAATTGGAAATAAATGTATTTATGGTTGCCAGGTTTCAATGAATGTATCTATTCAGTGTTGTAGAAAACAAGAACGAATTCTGATTTTTGTATTGTGTATTTTTCCATAGGAATCATTCTGGTTGCAATGAACCCCTACAAACAATTACCAATTTATGGAGATGCTATTATCCATGCATATAGTGGGCAAAACATGGGGGACATGGATCCACACATATTTGCTGTGGCAGAAGAGGCTTACAAGCAAATGGCAAGGTACACTATTACGTTATGTATTTAACATTCGCTTTCTGAAATGCATTATTTGCCCTGAGATTTTTAAATTATAACATAAATAATAACTGTTTTACTTTGTAACTTCATGGGCAGCTAAGGTTACATTGGTATGGCTAATGTTGTATAGTAGGCCTGTGTGAAGCAGCTAGTATTCACTTCAGATTTGGATTCCGCCAATTCAGGGAACAGTGATTTGAATCACTGTCCTGAATCGATTCAGCTGCTGCTGAATTGGCTAAACCTCTGAATCAAACAGGCCCCATCCCAGCCCTGTCAATGGCTGCCTCGCCTGGCCCCAGCATCCTGGCTCTTTCATAGATATCATAGACATTTGGGCTGGAAGGGACCCCGGAGGATGATCGAGTCCAGCCCCCTGCCCCAGGGCCAGGAAGTCAGCAGGTATCATAAGATCCCAGCAAGATAAGCATCCAAATGCGTCTTGAAGGCATTCAAAGTGGGTGCTTGAACCGCCTCTGGTGGCAGTCTATTCCAAACCTTGGGGGTTTGGACAGTGAAGAAGTTCTTTCTTGTGTCCAGCCTGAATCGGTCACGGTGGAGTTTGCGACTGTTCAATCTAGTCATCCCTTGGGGTGCTGTGGTGAACAGACGTTCCCCCAGATCCTGATGA
>NW_017728911.1:19791500-19804881 GCF_001723895.1 Crocodylus porosus
AGGTGTGGATGCTTTACCCCAGAGTTTGGTGTCATTGGCAAACTTGGCCAGTCCAATGGCCCCCACTGATGACCGCACACCAAGACGATTGGCTCCCATCAACCACTACCCTCTGGGTCCTACCGCGGAGCCAGTTCCCCAACCAGTTGATTGTGGTGAGGTTGAGGCCTCAGTTAGCCAGTTTAACCAAGAGGTGATCATGGAATACCAGATCAAAGGCTTTTTTAAAGTCAAGATATACAACGTCAATCTATTCCCCCTTGTCCAGGTCACTTGGTCATAAAAGGAAATGAGATTGGTCAAGCAAGACCTACCCACAACAAACCCATGCTGGGTATCCCTCAGGATATTGCCTTCAGCTAGTTTGTTAACGATGGCCTCTTTGATAATCTTTTCCAAGACCTTCCCCAGAATAGAGGTCAGGCTGATGGGCCTGTAGTTTGCCGGATCTACTTTCCTCCCTTTCTTGAAGATAGGCACAACACTGGCCCCCATCCAATGTTCAGGCACTTCACCAGAGCACCAGGAGTCCTCAAAGATCCATGCCAGGGGCTGAGCTATGTTGCTTTCCAGCTCCTTGAGTACCCTTGGGTGTAACCTGTCAGGGCCAACTGTCTTGAAGGTATCCAGCCTGTCAAGGTGTTCCTTCACGAGATCAGCTTCAATGAAGGACAAGGAATCGCCCTCACCCAGGCCTTCCTGACCCACAGTGGGCAGGGGTGTCCCATGGGACTGGTGGAAAAACTGATGCAAAGTACCCATTTAGTAAGTTCACTTTTTCCTGGGCGTCAGTTGCACCATCTGGTTTAGCAGGGGTCCAATGTTGCCCTTGCTTTTCCTCCAGCTGCCTACATATCTAAAAAAGGACTTTTTATTGTCCTTGATATTTGTAGCTAGCTGGAGTTCTATCACAGCCTTGGCTTTCCAGGTTTGCTCTCTCCAGGTCCAGACAAGAGCAGAGTATTCCTCCTTGGTGGTGGTTTCAGTCCTCCATCCTTTGTAGGTCTTCCTTTTAAGACACAGGAGGTCCGCCAGTTCCCTAGAGAGCCAAGGGGGCTGCTGTGCCCTTTTGCTGCCTTTCGTCCGAGACGGGATGGACTTTACTTGCACATCCAGGATTGCTCCCTTGAGGAGCAACCACTCACCCTGAACTCCCCTCTCCTTTAGATTGTGGCCCTTTAGGACCTCTCTGACAAGTCTCCTTAGCTTGTCAAAGTCAGCTTTCCTGAAGTCAAGGACTTCTGTATTACTGACTGACTTACCAGCTTTATGGCAGATGGTGAGGGTGATCAGCTCATGTTCACTGTCACCCAGCTTCCCTTTGATTGTTAGGTCACTGATTAGGTCATCCCCAGCTGCCAGAACGAGGTCAAGCAGTGCTTTACCTCTCGTCAGCCTATAAACTTCCTGCGTCAAATAGAGGTCACCCGAGCGCTCCTCCCACAAGATGTCTAGGTAGTTAAAGTCTCCCATGACAACCATATACCAGGAGCCAATTTGCGGATGAACTCCTGGTCAAGGTCTTGACCCTGGGTAGGGGGTCTGTAGTAGACTCCCACCATAGTATCCCCTGTGCTGTGTTCTCCATGGATTGTAACCCAGGGGGTCTCAAGTCATCCATCCATCCAAGCTTTCCTTGACATAGAGAGCTACACCTCTACCCCTTTTGCCCACTCGATCCCTCCTGTACAGGGTATAGCTGTCTATACCTGTGGCCAGTCATGGGTGGAGTCCCACCAAGTCTCCTTTATCCCAATAACATCATAGTTATTTGTGTTTAGCAGGAGAACAAGTTCCTCCTGTTTATTACCCAAGCTCCTGGCATTTGGGTATAGGCACACAAGTGTCCCCATGGGGGCCCTTGCCTTGCCTACATTTTGTTCCAGGGCTGGGGCTGGGGTGGGATCCCTTAATTGCCTTGGCCTGCTGGCTTTGCAAGGGTTGTTCTGCAGGCCAGCAGTGGCAGTAGTCCCCCCATCCTCCAACGGGCTTAAGAAAAAAGCCCTGCACTCCCCACTGTCCCATGCTGCATGGGGGGCTCTGCCACAAGCTCCCAGAAACCCTGACAGCCGCTGCAACAGTCGGTGAGTGTGGGGCTTTTTTTGTTGTTAAAGAGCCGGGAGCTGGGGCTGAGGGAGTGGGTGGGGGATGGGGGCTTGTGGCAGAGCCCCTCACACAGCGCAGGACAGTGGCAAGCAGTGGGCCATCTGGCAGGAGCCAGTGAGTGCGGGAGTACTTTTTTTTTTAAAAAAAAAAGTTGGAATGCTGGGGCCAGGCGGGGCAGCCAATGATGGGGCTAGGACAGTGGGCAGGAGTCAGGGGATGCTCACGGGGGCTGGGGGAGCAGGCAGGGGACAGGGCAGGGGTGGGCAAAATGTGGCCTGTGGGCCACATGTGGTCTGCCAGGCCATTCTATCTGGCCCGCAGGGCCCCTAAAGAATTTAGAAAACTAATATTTATCTGACCTGGGCTGCCTGTTATGTGGCCCTTGTTGCCTTGCCAAAACTCAGTAAGGGCCCTCCGCCCAAAATAATTGCCCGCCCCTAGGATAGGGCCTGGCGGCGGTCCCGCCCATACCTCCACCCCTGCTACTTAGCAGCATGGTGTCCGGTCTAGCTCCCTGTGGCCGTGAGTAGAGACTACCCGAATCTCTGAAGTTCTCTGAGTCTTTTCTGAATCAACTCAGACCTTTTTATTGGTCTCCTGATTTGATTCGGGTTTAGAGATTGAGCCACTGAATTGGGCCGAATCTCCTTTGAATCAAATCAGTACCCGAAGCTTTGCACAGCCCTATTGTATAGTCCACCCTCAAGGAGAGGAAAACCGTGCACTCTTATGGAGACATGCTAAGTGGTCAAGAGCTTTTAGAATTTACATCTTTTTGGCCAGAGGAAAGACAAAAGTGATCGCAGTGAATTGTGGAGATACTAGATTATAAGAGATAAATGTGAGGGGAAAAAGCCAAAAGCCCAAGGAGGAAGTGAGAGTGATTAGCGGCTTTGGCCGTAACTGCAAGTCCGTGCAGTTATTTCACGTGTGTAGATTATTTCATGTGTGTAGATTATTAGATATATACACTTCTTAAATTTGCAAGATATTTAAAGTATCTTTATTACTACTTTGTTTTAGAAATAACAAAAATCAGTCCATTATAGTCAGTGGAGAATCAGGAGCTGGAAAGACTGTGTCTGCTCGGTATGCTATGAGATATTTTGCCATGGTCAGTAAGTCAAGCAGCAATGCACATGTTGAGGATAAAGTATTGGCTTCCAACCCCATAACAGAGGTAAAATTAAGAATGCATCTCTAAAAGATTTTTATATTTGTTAAGGGGAGTATCTTGAAAACTGGTGAACACCTGTCACTGAAGACCTTCCCTATTCCAGAAGTTCTAGTAAATTGTAGCAAGCTATATAAGGCCTGGATTTTCAGCTGGTTAGTATAGTTCAAAATATTTATGCCCTTTTTTCTGAATCACAGGTTTGTTTAATTTTCTTATGTGCATAAATCCTGGATTATAACATATACTTAGTATAATGTGTAGAGTCTATATATAGTTCTTCTAGTTCCATATTTCCCTTTAACCATCTTTTAATAAAAATAAAATCCTTCAGATCTGGCCTGTCATTGCCAAGCCCCAGTCTAAATCACTAGTCATATTTTTGAAGAGTTGAGTACTTGCATCTCTCCTAAACTTCTGTGAGATTAGAAATCTCTATGCTTTTAAAAAATACACCATTAATTTTCTGACTATTAGAACCCTAATTTAAACTGTTTATCTGTTAACGTATATTTTAAATTTAAGTTATCAAATTGAGATATGCCATGTAAAGAACACAAGAACTTTTAATAAATTAACAGATTCTGTTGTGTTGCAGTTTTGAAGGTTTTGTTTTGTCATTTAATTTGAATTAGTAGAGAAGATTCTGGGATTTAGGTTATGGGAGAGGAAACAGGCATGGTTTTGTAGTTGTGGATAGAAAAAGGTTGAAAGCTTTGTACTAAGGATGTATATTTTATCTGATGTTCAGAATATACTGTGCAACTTTTAATATATGCATTTTACCTTGGGACTAATTTTCAGACTCAAGCCTCACAAAGTAACTCCAGTATTCTACATTTTTGTGCTTCCAGAGATCACTGGGCACTGAAATCTTTGCCATCTAAGTCATGATTTAAGAGAGGTGTCCCCATGTGAAAGCCTGAATGATTCCTTTGAAACAAATTGGTTGTTAAAGAGATTATACTTTTTATAGGCTGTGGGTAATGCAAAAACAACACGCAATGACAACAGTAGTCGGTTTGGGAAGTACACTGAAATCAGCTTTGATCGGAGGCATCAGATCATTGGAGCAAATATGAGGACATATCTACTTGAGAAATCCAGGGTTGTTTTTCAAGTGAGTAAAATTAATTCCAAATGCCAACTGCAGTGAAATCACTGGTATACAATTCTCTGACTTTATTAGAATTTTACTGAGGTTGTAAGGTGATATTTTGCATAACATGTAATTTTATTTAGCTTTTAACTTCATCTGGAATACAGGACCAGCCTTAATTAGGCATGTATCTCCCCATCTGCTTATACTACATAGAGTATGACAGAAGACACTGGTCTCTTAGAATTGTACACGTGATGCCATTAACTTGATGAAGACATCACTTTGTATGGCTTAATGGCATCATGGTGTACATGTGCAAGACTCTTGTGTGTGTTTTAAATGATTCTGCATCACTGCAAACCAGAATATATCCAGATATAGTTCAGTGTGCACTGTTACTGCAGCGATCTAGTAGGGCTGTGTGAAGCTTCGGTTCCCAATTTGATTTGGTGTAGTTTCGGCCCAATTCAGTGGCCGAATCTCCAAACCGAATCAGGAAACCCTTGAATCTCTCTGAATTGAAATCAGAACCCTCCAAATTGATTCAGAGAGATTCAGAAAGATTTGGCAATTTGGACATAGACACAACTTTAAATGTTTTTTCTACATACTTCTAGGTAGCAGGCAGCTTGTGAATACTGCAATGCTGGGGCACACGGAATGTCCCTCAGGAGTGCCAGGGGCTCCCCAGCACACTCAGCTGCAGACTTGAAAGTGCACCAGAAGCACTTCCGGTCCTCTTCCAGGTCTACTAGGGGGCGTGCAGGGGGGCCCCCCCTGCATCCCCCTGGCTCTGCAGCTGGTGTCTCCTGGGTCTAGGGGGGTGCATCTGGGGTCCCCCTGGCCGATTCCTGAGCTGGCCCCTGCCTGCCCTGCCCCCACCCCCCCAGGTGCTCCCCAGCAGACCTGGAAGTGGACCAGAAGTATTTCCAGTCCATTTCTGGGTTTGCTGCCAAGCATGTGGAGAGCCCCCCTGCACTCCTGTGGGATGCTCCATCTGCCTCAGCATTGCAGCGTTCCCAAACCATGCTGGTTGCTCAAGGTATGTAGAAAAAACATTTAAAGCTGTGTCTGTTCGAGTCGCTGATTCACCAAAGCCGCATCGAATCTTCAGATTCAGCCCAGTCAAATCAGGGACAGTGATCCAAATCAACGAATTGAATCACTGTCCCCGATTTGGGCCGAATCCAAATTGGATACGGCCTGTTTTGCACACCCCTACGATGCAGCTGTCAGGTCGCCCCCCAGCCGCAGGAGAGATGGGCAGGGTCTTTAGAAAAAAAGGGTCAGACCCCTTGCCACGTTTGCCTTTAATAGGTGCCTGATGAAGGCAGAAGCAGTGAGGGGCCCGATCCCTTTTTTTTTTTTTTTTCTTAGAGCCTGCCCTCCTCTCCCATGGCCAGTGGGCAAGTTGTCAGTAGGCTGAGCAGCCCCTGAGCTATGCGGGGGGCCCAGTTCTTTCCTCTATGGTGATGGCGCTCCCCAGGGCCACCCAGGCAAGCTGCTGGCAGACCAGGTGCTGCCCCAACTTGGGGTCAGGAAAGAGTTGGATTGGGCCAAGGGCTGCCTCCAAGCTGGAGCAGCACCCAGCACACTAACATCCCACCCCAGTATTGCGGGGTACCGCCACGGGAGAGATGGGCTGGCTCCTCCAAAATAAAGGATCAGACCCCTCAACTTTTGCCTTCAGCGGGTACCTGCTGAAGGCAGAAGTGATAACAGGCCAGATCCTTTTTTTTCTTTTTTTTTTTCCAGTTAAGCCTGCCTGTGGCTGGGGGGGGCGGCGGTGGGGTGAGCTGCTAGTGGGCTGAGCAGCCCCTGAGCTATTAGAAGGCCCCAGTCCATCCCTCTGCAGCAGTGGGGCCACCTGGGCAGGCTGCTAGTGGGCTGGGTGTTGCACAGCTTGTAGGCAGTACCCAGCTTGATCCAACCATTCCCTGAGCTTGCTTGCTGGAAGTCTGCTCCCTGGGCAGGCTCAGGGAACCAGTTGGATTGGGCTGGATGCTGCCTCTGAGCTGGGGCAGTACCTGGCCCACTAGCAGCCTGTCCAGGTGGCCCCAGGGGATGCCTCAACTGCAGAGGGAAGGACTGGGGGCCCTGCTGCTCTAGTGCTGCTTGGCCCTCTTGCAGGTCGTCCTCCAGCTGTGGGCAAGTTCTGGCTCCAACAATTAAAAACCCACTGTTTCAATTCAGAGGGCATAGAATAAAACATTGGGGATTAAACCTGTGTCGTGTGCAAGCACCCATAGGAAGATGTACAGTGAAACAGTATGTTGCACCTATTGCTTGCTGCCCATCATGACCTCAGGCCACAAAATGGAAGTCTGCTTTGTGTGGCAAAGATGAGGAAGAGGCCAGGTGAAAGAAGAAGTTGTAAACTTCTGCTCTGTGCAGTACATTGGCTTCTCAGGACAAGACTGAGAAGGGGAATGAATGGATGAATGAATGCATGGGATCTTGTTTTTGGCATTATTTATACAAAGGATGCTTGTAATATTGGAGCACACAATGGAAATGAACCTGAGGCATTTGGAAAGAGCAAAATTACTTAATTAAAATTTATATTGTTGTCTTTGCCAGCTAGTTGAAATAGTATGGCCAGCCTAGTTGTAACTTATTTTCCCTCAGTAATTTCTGTGTTGCTTTGCTCCCAAAGTTTTCCTTTGTCATGCTGAAGACAAGGTTAAATTGAGTTACTTGGTTGGGATGAGGTTAAATGAGAGATGAACGTGCGTACAGGCAACCCTCACTTAGTACTCTTAATTGGTTCCCAAAAAACCAACAGGCACTGGGGGAGTCCGTGTTCCAATGAGCACTACCAGGAGTGACAAGAAATAACGGTCACAAGCTGGCAGAGGGCAGATTTAGGCTAGATATCGGGAGGCGCTAATTCACTGTGAGGGCGGCTAGGATCTGGAACCAACTTCCAAGACAAGTGGTGCTGGCTCCTACCCTGGGGGGTTTTAGAAGGAGCCTGGATGAACACCTTGCCAGAGTCGTTTGCAGTGGAATTTACACTCTGATCGCTCACCCTGTTCAACTGTAGTCAGGTATCAAAAGGTATTCCATGTTCATTTCTCTTTCTGTAATGAGTTTCTTTTCTTCTATTTACAGTCAGAGAATGAAAGAAACTACCACATATTCTATCAGTTGTGTGCATCTGCTCTGCAACCAGAATTTAAGCCTCTTAAATTGGGTAGGTTTCAAATAACTAAGTTACTTTTTAACTTTGCAAAGGTATATTTTAAGGGTTTTCCCCCCCAAAACCACCCAAACCTTTGTTGGGAAGTGCAGCATATAAATCTAATAAACAGTAATAAATCTAATGGGAAATTTGCTATTGACTTTCAGGAGACAGGGTTAGGCAATGTGCCTCTGCACATGTTTAGGGGGCTGGACTCGATGATCTCCCGAGGTCCCTTCCAGCCCTAATGTCTATGAAATCTGTAATGCAGTGCCAGGCACTTTTAATTAGCTCAGCTTGCTCCCAGTACCACATCTGGAGCACATGTAGAAATGTCCACTGTGCCTATCATTGGCACCCTCCTCTGAGCAAGATGCCACCTCAGCCAGAAGCAGTGCAGCTATGTGAGTGTATTACTTTGGGCTGGGTACCTGTTCTGAATGACAGGGTCAGTAGCCTGCTCTCATGTAAACTAACCTGCCCATGTGCTGGTGCAGACACAACCACAGTGTTTCCAGCCTTTGAAAATACTATTGCACCACTTCATTTAGTGAACGTTGTCGTAGTGGTAGCCTTGGAGACTGATGGCTTCTCTGTTCTACATGTTCTAGAGTTCTACCTGTTAAAAGCCCTAGACCCGTATGACTGTTGTGTCTCCATAACTGTTCTTCAGCCCTTCTGTTGAGACTGTCAACCAGAGTGCTAGTCAGTGCCACTTGTGCTGGTTTTATTATGGATTCCTGCCTACTAATAAGTGGACTAAGGTCACCAGCTCATTTTAGAATTCCTGACAGACAGTAATGAATGTAAATTGCTGCTGACCTCATGGTGAAAGATTCTCTGTCCTGATACCAAACTTGTTCAGTGTTGTCAGTTTTAACTTTCATCTGCAGGGAGCGCAGAAGAATTTAATTATACACGAATGGGTGGCAGTACTGTTATTGAGGGAGTCGATGACAGAGCAGACATGATGGAAACTCGGAAAACGTTCACTCTCCTAGGTAAATAAGAATACTTGACCTGAACTAAGAAAATAAGTTCTGAAATGACCAGAGAGATGCATATGCTTTAAATAACTGGTGAGTTTGTGTAGTAATTATACAAACACCGCAATTATCAGTATACAAGTTGGTTTTATTGTGAATGATATAGATCAGTGAGGGCTAGAGTCTGACTCACCTTTATGCTGGCATCAAGTGGAGCAAAGGAAGCATCGAAAGTTCCTTATCCTTGTGTGCCTGACATAAAGGCCACAGAGAATTGTAGCTCCTCTGTTCATGAAAGTACTGGAATTTATTCCCCTGCTGCCAAGATTGAAAAGGGTAGAAAAATAGGCAGAAATGTGTCTGTGAATAGCAACCAGTGAAGCCCTATGGAATTACAAGGGATACAGGCTGTAGCTGTATTGAGCTACAAGCAAAAGGAATCAGAACTCTGGGTAGAGGTGACATAATTTATTAGACCAACTAGATATTTGCAAAAAAATTCTTTTTTTGCAAGCTTTCAGGCACACTCACAGAAGAAGGGTGTGTGTGCCCAAAAGCTTGCAAATATTTTTTTTTTTGCTAATATCTAGTTGGTCTAATAAATTATGTCACCTCTACCCAGAGTTCTGATTACTATGGAATTACTAATTATTTGAAGCAGAATTGAAAGTGTTCCAAGATCTTGCTTTTCATCAATAGAGTTTGTCTTTTTACTGTATTTAAAAAATCCCTCTTGTTTTTTAGGTCTGAAGGAAGATTTTCAAATGGATGTTTTTAAGTTACTGGCAGCAATCCTGCACTTAGGCAATGTGCAAATAATGGCTGTTGGTGATGACAGATCATTAATCAGTGTAAGGAACCTGTTCATTCATTCAAATATCTGCTAACTTTTTATTTATTTGGTGGGCAATTGCTAATCCTCTCAGATGTGTCCCAGACACCTAGAATATGTTTCCTCAGTCTACATGTTACAGGTTGCCTTGATGCATCCTTTTATTTGTGAGACATTTCTTGTAAAAATCTTTTGTCTCAGTTCTGGGATTTGGACATCAGCTCGAAATCTGGCAAATTAAAGTTACTTCACAATGTCACTTGCCTAATATAATTCTCAGCTGAACACTCAAGATAGTTGCAATGTTCAAGGTAAAAAGGAGAAGGATGTGGTCAGCATTCCCCTGTTTCCTGCAGCTACTGGAATGGCCCTTGCAACTGCTTGTAGTCTGTGCAAGACAGCAGCCTCAAGGCTCAGATTTGTGCCAGGAGTCTAAGCCAGTGGCATTCTCAGTAGATTTGAGGTACCCCTCAGTAGACTCAAGCCTCCCCTCAGAAATTGCCTGCTGTGAGCTTTCAGTAATTTTTTACTATAGAAATAATAGTGCAATTCTTCTGTTGTAAACATCTCAGGGAACAGGGTAGAATGGTTTTAACACTATGGATTTGAAAGTGGGTTTATCTGATTTGCACTCTGGAAAAGATCTCAAGACATCCCAGGATGCCATGGCACCATGATTTGAGAATCACTGGTCTAAATCAACACCCAGGGGAACTCAATATAGCTTAAAGCTAGTTTTCTTTTCTTCACTCTGCACTAGGTTCATCTTGTCCAGTCCAGGGGAGCTATCCCTCTCTGTAGAGATGGTTCTGTTGAGCATTGCATACTCCATAAAACTCCTTCTAACATCAGTAGGAATTTTCACTTGAATAACAAGTGCTGAGTATGGTCCTATATCATAAACAATCCCATAGGTTGAAATCCTGACCTTTTTGAAGTCAGCACATATGTGGCCATTGACTCCAACAGGGCCAGGATTCCACCTATATATTTTAAGTATTCATTAGATACAACTTTTAAATATGCTCTGTTAATATTTATTTTTCTCCTTTAAAGCTGGAAGATAAACATCTTGATATATTCTGTGAACTTCTGGATTTAGATAGTGAACCAATGGCACAGTGGTTGTGCCAACGAAAAATTATCACTTCCTCAGAGACTGTAATAAAGCCAATGACAAAACTACAAGCTCTTAATGCCAGGGATGCATTGGCAAAGAAAATCTATTCTCACTTGTTTGACTACATTGTGGAAAGAATTAACCAAGCCTTGCAGTTTACTGGGAAGCAGCACACTTTTATTGGCGTCCTAGACATTTATGGGTAAGATTTTTCTCCAGAGTTAATGTATGTAATGTTCCGCCTTTCTTTGCACTCAGTATATCTCTAGTCTCTGACCTGTATGCCTATGCATTTGGGAAATGTTATGTACTTTCTGTGTTACTGTGAATTAGATTTCAAAGGCTCTGTTTATCCACGGGGATGCAGTCTTGTATTCTGTAAAATCTTCTGCCTGCAGTACAGTAGCACAACTTATGACGATTACTCTTTATTGGATCTTAAAGTAACAGTTGTCTTTGAGTTTGTTACTTCTCGTGATACCGGTCTTTCATATTCACCTTTTCAGAAATGTTTTTGGGGAACCCACTCTAAGGTACTGTTTCTTTGCTGTACAATGTGCTTCTTTACTGGTTGGTTATCTTAGTTTTTGGGATGTTTTCAATTCTATTGTATTTTCAGGCCTGAGCTAGGAAATTTGAGAGAAAGAAAGTTAGTGTATATTTCTATTATAAGCAGTATCTTACTCCAAAGTCCCATAGAAAATTAGCATTTACTGTTAAGTGATCATGTGCCTATTTTTCCCCTTGCTATTATATCTTCTTCTTATTTATAATGTATTTCAGCTTTGAAACTTTTGATGTGAACAGTTTTGAACAATTTTGTATCAATTATGCTAATGAAAAACTACAACAGCAATTTAACCTGGTACGTGAGTATGTTTTGTTGCAATTGTATATCTTGACTGGTATGTATTGTAACAATTCACAGTAATAAAGAAGAGGTTTTGGTTTTTGTATATAAAAGCCCACTTTTTTCAAAGATATGTACTCTACTGCATATCACATGAACATTGTCATTTTCCCTGTGTTTTTTAATGTATTGGTAAACTGCCTGCATTGTGTTTCTAAATTATTAACTTGTATTTTTGGTAATGTTGACACTTTCATTGCTAGCATGTCTTTAAACTTGAACAAGAGGAGTATATGAAGGAAGATATCCCATGGACCCTAATAGATTTTTATGACAATCAACCAGCCATTGACCTTATTGAAGCTAAAATGGGAATATTGGAGCTGCTAGATGAAGAGTGCTTGGTAACTTCTAACTTGTTATACTAATGAACTGGCATATTAAACAATGAAAACATTTCTTCATGTTGTGTTTTGACCAAAATTTGGGGTTTAACCCATTTTTTCCCTTTCAAAATTTAAAGATAAGCACCTTGCAGATGCAGTGACAGATCTCTGAATTTCCTGATTATCTTCTACAGAGTCAGAGAATCTGTTTTATTATTGGCAAGAAGTAGAGTAGGGGAGTTACCTTAGAGACTAACGGGTTGCAAGATTGTGTGGTCTGTGTTGAGGGGTGGCTTGGTGAGAATTGGCATTAGATAGCAGATAGAACACTAGCATGTATATTAATCCATATATAATGAAAAAAGGTTGCTTAAAGGAATGGAGAAGAGCTGTAAAGTAGGAGAAAAGAGATATTATCAGGAGTGGCTACAGGAGAAATGCAGTAGAATAGAGAACCTGATTACCAAAAGAATAATAGCACCAGAGAGGAAAGGAGGGTGTAGAGATTAATGATGCAAATATGGCAAAACTGCTCCATCTTTAATGCTGAATGAAGTCCTGTTAATGTTGATGTGATTTTGCTACATTTGTAACTTTCTCAGCTTGTTCACGCATAACGATTAGAATATAACAGCTGCTATTCTTGCTTAAATCCATTTCTGTTTGCTTTTTTTTATTCCACTTAAAATTAAGAACAAAGGACAGAGCCCATTTAAGTCATCAAGTTTAGTCACCTGCTGTTGTAGGCAACCAAGCTTCCCTTCCTCATTTTTAGCTACACCTTAGCTATACCAGAGCTGCACCCCTTCTCTTACAGCTCTCCCACTTGCTGCCTGTGCACCATCCAACCTTCTTGTCTTACAGTTTCTCACCTTCTCTCTCACCATTTCTTTATCTGTTATATCGGGCACATGCAGCAAGGGTCTGTATTTTAAAGGGAAAACATAGTCTTATTTATAAAGGACAAGACCAGGAAAGAAAAGATCTCCCAGGAGATTTCTTTGTAACACTGTGTGACAGAGCAACTTTGGTGCCTGCCACTATAAGGGCTTAAAGCGGTCAGCAGGACAACCGGCAGGTGTGGACCAGCCCTGATGAGGTGGTCACATGACTCCAGGAGGATCCTGTGATTGTAGGAGGGAGCTGAGCAGACTCCATTTTAACTCGGGCCCTCATTGCTAAGCCAGCAATCTGCTGCTGGCAGCCAGAAGAACACCACCCAGCTGATAGGGCTGTGTGAAGCTTCAGCCCCTGATTTGATTCAGTGGAGATTTGGCACAATTTGGTGGCTGAATCTCCAAATCCAAATAGAATAAGGAGACCCTTTAATCTCTCTGACTCAAATCGGAATGCTCCAAATTGTTTCGGAGAGATTTGGAAAGATTCAACAATTCAGACATAAACACAGCTTTAAATGTTTTTTCTACATACCTTGAGGTACCAGGCGACTCATGAATGCTGAGACATTGGGGCAGATGGAGCATCCCACAGGAGTGGGGGGACTCCCCAGTGCACTCAGCAGCAGACCTGGAAGTGGAACAGAAGCACTTTCGGTCCACTTCTGGGTCCACCATGGAGTACACAGGGGAGCCCCCATGTGCCCCCCTTGGCTCAGCAACTGGTGCCTCCTGGGTGTGAGGG
>NW_017728911.1:19804983-19851186 GCF_001723895.1 Crocodylus porosus
GACACTATCTGCCTCACCATAGCAGTGTTCATGAGCTGCGCCTGGTATCTCAAGGTATGTAGAAAAAACTTTTAAAGCTGTGTCTGTCTGAATCGCTGATTCTCTGATTCAGCATCGAATCTTCAGATTTGGATTTGGCTGAATCGAATCAGGACAATGATCTGAATCAACAAATCAAATTGCTGTCCCTGATTCAGGCCAAATCCAAACAGAATGTTGCACATTTCGCACACCCCTATCAGCTAAGCTGCTGCTCAGAAAATTCTTGGAGGCAAGGGCAGGAGCTATGGGGATGGCAGGAGGCTTTTGGTCCTGCGGTATGACTGAACACTACACCCTGCTGGGATAGGATAGCATAGTGGGTTCACCCGTGGCAAGGTAGTCCCCAGGAAATGCCATGCCAGTTGCCTTTGCAGTGAAAGACGAGTCAGGAGCGCCTTATAGCCCCAACCCCCACAGCATTGTGAGTAGTAGGGAGGCTGTGGGGCCAGGCACATCTTTAGACACTTGAGCCTATGGGGTGTAAGACTCCAAGGCCCTGGTGAGGGGGGCCAGGAGTTGGTTGTAATGAGGGGGCATAAAAATGGCCCCAGCAAAGGGAGCAGAATGTTGGCCCTCTGAGGGGGGTATAGTGAGAGAACAAGCCACATAGAGTAGGGCTGCAAGGATGGCCTGAAGGGCTGTACAGTGTTGGTGTGGAGTAGGGTCATGGGGGTGACCTGGAGGGCTGCACTGGGGGCACGCAAGGGTGAACTGAAGGTCTGTGTACAGGCCAGCCCCACAAGTAGTTCAGGGAGTGAGCCCCAGTAAGGGGGCATGAGTGAGTCCCATGTGAGACTTTGGAGCATGGGTCACAGTGTGAAGCACTGTAGCAGTATGGAAGCCATCTGTGAGACATGGGACATGGTATAGGGAAGGTCGGAGCCGTGTATATTGCTCTAGGCATCGGGGCATTAAGATAGGCAGCCTCCCGCTTATTACATGGAGTTTATTAAACATCAAGCCATGGCAGGCAAGGCAGGGCAGACTGCCCTAGACAGGTGGGCAGACTGACATTAGACTGGCCTCGTGATGACCCTCTGTCACGCTGGCAAGTCACAGCTTTCAGAATTCAGAGCATTTATAAGACATATGGGAAGTTACTGAAGGTACGCAATGATATTAGTAAAACAGCATTACTTGATAATAAGCAGTTTTCCTGTTGTTAATCTTCTGTTTTATTGAACAGCCTCACTGTTTGCCTTTTTACAGTTACCTCAGGGAACAGATGAGAATTGGCTTCAAAAGCTGTATAATAATTTTATCAACAAGAACCCACTCTTTCAAAAGCCAAGAATGTCAAACACATCTTTTATCATCCAGCACTTTGCTGATAAGGTATGGCCCACAACTATTTTTGAACCAGCTTTAATAGGAAAGAATCTATTAAATGTAGATTCAACTGTTAGTCTTCCTTGTCATAAGCCACCTTTATAAGCATATTTATATTGATTATTTGCTTATTGGCAGAAGGGCCTACATTGTATGGTGGAAATGATAAGTCCCTGCCCTAAACAGCCTACATACAGTCATAAATTTGTGAACATAAGCCAAAAAATTCAGTTTAAGGTTGTAGAAAAAAGGCTGTAACATACAAGCAAGATAGTCATGGATGTAGCTGACACACGTCTTGTTAATACCATAGAGTTATATTAATATACATTATTTATATTAGAAACACAGTTTTTGGTTTCTGGGGGATGCTGAGAGTTGAAATGGGGGAAAAGAATAATTGCTGGAATTGGGTAAAGAAGATAAGAACACTTGAAGGAATGTCTGACCAAGATGCCAGCCTAGTGTGTTGTAAGAAAATACGGTATTCCACAGACAGCCTGATGTGGACAGATTTTAATTAAGGGAGAGCCAGAGGGCAGTTGACAGTGCATTGTGCCAGTTTGTCTAGCTGCTACAATGTGGGCTATGCACCTACCATAATGATAAAGGCAGAATTTTTACCCACAGTATAAAGGAGTAATACAGATATTGGGTTTTTAAGACAAACCCTTCTCTAATACCTAGCACATCTCAATGGTAAGAAAATTTATTTTTAGTACTTTTTCATGTAGTTCCTGCTATAAAATTAATTATCTTCCTTCTTTGCACAGGTAGAATATAAATGTGAAGGATTTTTGGAAAAAAACAGAGATACAGTCTATGAAGTTTTAATTGAAATTTTGAAAAGCAGCAAGGTTTGTAAATTCATGGCTAATTACTCTATGGAGACACTAGATTTCCCATAGAGTATTAGTAAAGATTGGCATAAAACTGTTTCATTTAATGTTACTAACTTGAGACTAGCTTATGTTTAAGAATTTTAACTAGGTCTGAATTAATTCCAAATCATATATTTTAATTTCAAACTGACCAGAGACCCTAAGGTCCATGACTAGGAATATGTTATTATATATGTATCATAATAATTACTATATTAAATCATTGATAGAATTACTCCTAGTTTTATCTGAATTTCTTTCTTCACACTTTCAGTTTCATCTCTGTGCAGACTTTTTTAAAGACAATCCAGCACCCATTTCACGCTTTGGTTCAGCTATCAAAGTCAAACCTGCAAGACCAGTGGTCAAGGCCCCTAACAAACAGTTTCGGACAACAGTTGGCAATAAGGTACCGTGTTTACTGGCTGAAGTGGAAAATACTCCTGATAACCGTACACCTATGAACTTTTATTTGTGGGCCTGATATTCAGGCATTCATAATTATGAGCGTTGTGCTGTCATGTATTCATTGTTGGAAACAACATATTTTTTGGCTACATAGTATGCAGTTCAACTAGGGCCAGCCCAATTACTATTATTTCAACATGTGTGCTTGTTTACGTCTTTGTATAATATTTTGGTCAATACTGCCAACATTTGAATAAGCAGATCTCTAAGAATACTACAGCCTGTATTTTTGTCACAGCTTCCAGCCAGAAGATGTATTGTTTGAATATAAACATTAAATTAATTAAACTGCTGCCTTATTGTTTTCTAGTTCCGCAGTTCTTTGTATTTGCTTATGGAGACACTTAATGCAACCACACCTCACTATGTCCGATGCATAAAGCCAAATGATGAAAAGATGCCATTTGAGTGAGTATCTTAGTGCTTTTGAAATAATATACTATCTTTAACGAAGAAGAATAGTTTCATTTTTAGATTAACCAGAAGTGAGTTTCCTGTTCTTGATTAACCAAATTTCACATTCAGAATGTATTTTAGTCCTTTAAAGAATACTGAAGTAAAACAATTGTAATGTTTTTACACAATGAATGTTATAGAACAGTGAATACCACATGATTCACTGGATCATATTTATTAAGACACTGGAAATTTTCTATCAGCTTAAAAGTCATGCATTAGTGGTTTTTCTTTTTAATAAAATGTTAGGAGAGAAGGGTGGACATTTTAATTTTAGATTCATGGGTGTGCTTGTTTTTGAGGGTGAAAATTAGTATATGTGGATATCTGAGGTGGTCACAGACATTTTCATATTCTTTAAATAAAAGAGTTTTGAGGAAATTAGAAGCACACAGAAGAGAGCTGTTTGCAGTGTTAAGGGTATGTAATATTTTTCACTTTTCCCCAGAATACTGCAGCATATACTGAAATTGCTGTAAAGGAAAAGCACTTTCTCAGACACCTGAAAATTACTTTGGGACAATCTGTGCTTCTACTTTTAATTGTAATATTAACAAGAAAGTATCCGTTCAATTAAAACCCCTTTTTATCTGAAAAAACCTTGATCTATGTATAGTGGATAGTGCTGTATTCAGGATTTGCAAGACTAGGTCCTTAATTGACACAGAGTGTATTATTATCCAGCTGTCTAAATAAGTGAATTTTGACTTGTCATTCTCCTCTGTATTGTTCTTTGTAGAACAATATTATATAACTCATCCCTATTTTAAAACCTACAGTTTTGTTTTATGGTTAAAAAACCCTATTACCTAGGCTCCACTTAGACAAGCAGGTTGTAATCTCTGCAAGAAATACAATAAGTAATTAAAACAATCTGAAAAATTCAGAAGAACTAAAGATGTAAAATCTGCTTCCTGAGGTTTGACTCCAAGCGGGTGGCTCAGCAGCTTCGAGCATGTGGTGTTCTGGAAACTATTCGAATTAGTGCACAGAGCTATCCTTCCAGGTGAGCAATTGTTCTTTTTTAGTTCAATGACAGTATTTATATCTATTTAAATAATTTACATGCTCAAACTTGTCATTGTATAGGTGGACATACATTGAGTTTTTCAGCCGTTATAGCATTCTCATGACGCAGCATGAACTCTCGCTAAGTGACAAGAAAAAGGTTTGCAGAACTGTTTTGCAGCGGCTAATCCAGGTTAGTATTTCTGCACCTGACCGTTACGTGCTGTAGAATCTATTATAAATGTAAAGGATCCAATATTAATCATATTTTATATAGTCTTTTTGTGCTTGTTGGTGAGGTAATTCGATTTGTTCTGGTCTGGTGGACTCAGCCCAGGGCTGAGTCATGTTCTTTCTCCATCTGTTACAGTTTCAGTGTGTGGCCACGAGCAAGTTACTTAACCTCTCTCTGCCTGTTTCCTTACCTGTGAGATGGGTATCATGTCAGTCCTTCTATGCTTATAAAGTATTTTAGATTAGTGGATAGGGAGTGCTAAACACATGCTAAATCACTGTAGTCATTAGTTACTGGTTCCAGCTTCTGGCTATCTGACAATACATTGACTCCATCCATCTCTTCCTACCTTTCTGTCATTATTTTCTCCCAGGAACCACTTAATCTTCATCACAGCCTTCCCTTTGCTTCTTATTTTTAATATGCAGTCTGAGCATTCCATATGGTATCCTACAGCCTCCTTGTCATTTCTTTTTCAATCCTTCTGTCACTCTTGCCCACTGAACCAAGATCCTTTAATCCATCAGCTATAATAATACTCTCTTAACATAGCCTTCTGTGTTTGGGGGCACATTCCCTTTTCTGTAATCATCATTTTGCTCTCATCTTTATTAATCTTCAGTATGTATTCTCCATATCAGTATGGAGTAAAGCTTCTGTCCTTGCATCCTAACTCATCACATCCTCATAGAACAAAATGGCCTTTGCTCCTTTCTGCATCCTCTCCATATTTTGAAGAACTCCTTCTGTAGCTGCTGTAAAAAGTAGTGGAACTGACATGCTGCCCAAGTGCAAAGAATGCCTCACAGGAAACCATTCCATCTCTCCATACTTTGTCTGCACACAACATACATGAACTTCTTACATTCTCTTAACGGAATCCACATATGCTTTACTTACATTTAACCTTTCTGATTCTTCTCACCTTTCTCCAATGGAACCCTGTCCTGGGCCTTCTCCATAACAGTGAAAGCAAAGGAAACTTTTTTGTTACATTCCCAAATCTTGTCTATCATCTCTCTGATAGCAAACATGAAGTCTTTCCCTTTGGAACTCATGTTGCTTTTTGCTCAGTTACTCTTCAGTCTTCCTTTGGATCCATTAAATATCACTCTTTTGATTATCTTGGCACAACAGTATGTAATTATTGTTTCCTTATAGTTGTTAGTTCTCTTTCTGCCCCCCCTTTTCCAAATACATACCACAATTCCTCTGTTGTATGTATATGTGTATAACACCGCACCAGCCTGGTACAGGTACTCTCTAGCAGCCTTAGAGCATATGCCCAGTTCAGGCTGCGAGACATGTCCCTGGGACTTGGGCGCTGGGCTGCATTCGACCCTGAGGGATGCCCCGAAACTCGCCTGCCACGACTTGATCTTCCTTTCAGTAGTGGGGTTCTTCCTCGTAGGACCTCAAGGACTGGGCGCTGCCCCTTGTGGGGATTCTTGGGGCTCCATCTCCCTTACACCCCAGCCATACATCAGGCGTCTCTTCTCGGTACAGTGCAGCTTTTCTTGTCAGAGGTAAGTAAGCCCTATTTTTAGGGCTTTGGTTTTGTCCATCCGGGAGCTCACCCCAGCCTCAGGTCCCACCACGAGAGTGTGTTCTGGGACCTCCATTTGTGTCCCCCTGGGACAAACACTTACTAAAACCTCGGTGTGTTTATGTAATTTAATAGGCCTTCCATGCTAGGATACCATAAATTCCTTAGAACTGTTCTAAGAATGTGTTACCCTGCAGTCAGGCTCTTTTTGAAGCCAATGTTTTAATCCCAGCAGGTTCAGTTCAGTCCTTTTATCCTCTGGAAGCTACTAATCTAATTTACTGAACAGTTTCCTGTAGGTGTTTTTTTCCCAGCAAGATTTGAAAAACTAGTGTCCTCTGGCTCTTAACATTCAAGAGCCAGTCTTTGTTCTGGTCTAGTTTTAGTTTAAAATATTTTCTTCCTTTCTATTACTTCTGTACAGCTCCTGTATACTACCAGTTAGTGGTAGCTCTCCTTCTAGCTCTTCTTCTGAGATGTGGCTGTAATTTCTATCAATCTGAAAATATACAAAGCCCAAATCTGCCTTCAATTATACCAGTTAAATTAACAAAATGACTGTTGACTTGCATCCAAGGTAGCTGTGAGCAGAAGTTGAGCCATAATTTTTAAATTAGTTTGGGATGTTGTAGGATGAAAGATACAAGTATAAAATACACAAAACTGACTATAAGCAAGTTTCTGAGGCACTTTTGCGTTCAGGTTCCTTGCACGTGTTATTTTTGTGAGGTAGAAAGGTGGTATAATAAACAAAGTGCAAAAGTTAGGGAAACCATTGATGTTTGCCCCTGAAATGGTTTTTTTTCTTAGTCTGGGGGCTGTGTGTTTTGGGATCCTTTTGGTATTGCTTTATTTTTACATTTTTGGGATTAAATCTTTTCTCATTGACATGCCTGGGAGTAACCTTTGGATTTAGTGTTCTGTTCTGTACCTTTCCCCGTCATGTGTGTGTGCTGAAAGATTCCCTACAGGTATAAAGATGGCGGACGGTACTCAGAGTTAACCAGGTCTTGTCATTTTTGCATTTCTAAGCTACTGTGCCAAATTTTATGAAAGATGAAATGTGTGGTTTTTGAGGAAGAAGAGATTGCAGCTTATAAGCAAACTACTGCTTTGCTTTGCTTTGCTTTGCTTTTTCTTTCAGGATCCTAACCAGTATCAGTTTGGGCGAACAAAAATTTTCTTTAGAGCAGGGCAGGTTGCTTATTTAGAAAAACTGCGGTCAGACAAACTGAGGCAAGCGTGCATCATGATCCAAAAGAATGTCCGAGGCTGGCTGCAGCGGAAGAAATTCCTCCGTGTCAGACAAGCAACTATTATGATACAGCAGTACTTCCGTGGACAGCGGACTGTACGGTATTTCATGCTAATAAGTCAGTTTGTTATTATGTTGTGTGTGAAGAGGTCTAGAAGATCAGATTCAGCACAGGTTTGGAAGGGACCTCAAGGGTCATCTAGTCTCACACCCTGCACAAACGCAGGATAACTTATTCCTAAACTATCCCAGCCAAATCCTTACCCAGCAAGTGTAGTTTAAAATTGTACTTCAGGTATCACTTTTTTTTCCTCTTGAATTTATGTACGAATTTAAATAATTTCTAACCTCTCTCTGCCTGTTTCCTTATTTGTGAGGTAGGTATCACATCAATTTTTCTATGCTTATAAAGCATTTTAGATTAGTGGATAGGGAGTGCTAAACATATGCCAAATCATTGTCTTCATTGGTCACTGGTATTCAGGAAGTACTCTAGCAAATTTCAGATGCAGTAAGCCTAATTCCTGAAAGTCCTGGGTACACCAAAACTTCCCTCTCTCTGTGTCTGATGCCAAGTGGAACACTAGTAAACCCAAAACAACTGATCAGCTTCAGAGCCCTAGATAAGGTCAAGCAGTGCATACAAATTGGATTTTTACTGCTTGACTATCCACAGTCTGATGCATGAGACTGTAGTCTTGTACAATACTGAGGCTGCTATAGCCAGCAGCCTGTGAGGTATATGGTTACAACTGTAGATAGTAGGTTTTAGACAGAGGCTCCCCCATACAATTGCTTTTGGTGGGTAAAGTTGGACAGTCTGCGTTGTTCTTAAGCCCCCTTCACTTAAATTGGTCAGAGAAAAAGGTATCTTTAGGCCAGTGAAAAACTGTTTTGCATTGTTCATTGTATCTGAAGTGTCATCCAGAAGCAGCTTAGTAGTCTGTCATCTTTACCAGGCTTGTCTATTAAAAGCAGTGGCAGATTAAGATTTATTGGGGCCCTGGGGAAACAGAAAATTGGAGTCCCCCCACCAGGCAAGGGCAGGTTCCCTCTGCGCCCACCAGGGGGCTGTGGCTGGATCTGCCCAACCTCCTTGGCACATCTGGGGCGAGCCAGGGGCCATAAGCTCTGCTGAGGTGAAGGCAACCCAGGCCCTGGCCTTGCCCAGCCAGGCCCAGCCCCTCTTTCCAGTGGGTGCCACACAGCCCGGGTTGAAATCCCCCAGTTCTGTGGGACAGGCCAGGGCCGGGGCCATCCTGAGTGGGGGGAATGGGCTCCATGTCTCCCCTGGTTGCCCGCCTACCCCTCTGCTGGCCCCTGTGGAGCACGGCTGTCCCATCCCATCCTGGTGCCAGCAGCCTCCCACAGATGGGCCCAGGAAGCCACCACTGTTTATAGGTAGACTGCACCTACCCCTGACCCTGGTTTGGAAGCGCATGCTGCCAACACTGGATGTCTGCAGCCAGCATGCCTGCATGGGCTGAGCTGCCCCTCGTGCTGCAGGGGGCCAAGCCCACATGTTAATCTGCCCCTGATTAAAGGCTTATTTAAAAAGGGAAGTTATTATGAAGTTTACAGCTTACTCCCTACTCTGGACTAACTCCTCATGTGGACATTCTTGCTGCTCAGTAAGGTAGCTTACTCTACTTTAAAACAGAAATGAACAGTCTCACACAAAGGCACTCTTAGCACACATTGGGTCCACCTACATGTGCGCTTTATTACAGGAGTAGACTAATTAGCTCCACAGTAAAGCATCTGTGCAGCCTGAGTTACTCTGCCCCAGCTCAAATTGCTGCTGTCTCAGGTGTACATGAAGGTACTCCACCCAGGAGTAGTTTTTTCTCTGGTTCAAACACCACCAGAGTTTGTTGTGTTGCATTAGTTGCACCTGTAGATGCACCCACTAAGTGCAACTGTATGAGGCTGTAGTAGGGAGATGCTAGAGCACTGTGAATGTACATCTCAGCATCCCTATCTTAATTTCCCTCACTTGACAGGCTCATGATTTGTCTTGCTAATTTTTCCCAGCTAGCACATAGTCTGAGGATGCAGATCCCAACAGGAGAAAACCTGGTTTAGTCACTCTAGAGATGAGTTTCCTCTATGTAAGTTTCATAGATCTGTAGGTGTGGACTGAGCCTGCCCAGGTAACAGGACTCTGTCCACTTGGCATTTAAGATTAAAATGTTATATCATGTTGCAATACATGAAACATCCTTTTTCAGTCCTAAATTCACCTCTGTATTGCACTAAACTGCCATGAACTTAGAAATTATTGCAAAATACTTTTATTACAGACTAGCAAATTGCCCGTCAAGAATGATGGGGGAGGGGTGAGCATGGATAGAAACCAGTGTTTGTCCCCCCACACCTCATCCGTGCCCGTTCTCCCCTTCTCTGCCTCTGCCCTGCCATTTGGGGTTTGGCCTCACTCCCCTTCTCCCCTCCACAGCATTGGGCCTAGGCCCACTCCTTCCCCCCAGCCAGGTCGGGCCATTCCCCCTACCCCAACCCCCCTCCAATGAGCTGGGGGGTGGGGGAGAAGGCAGGCCAGCACTTCTTGCCTCCCCCCCCCGTGCCATCACTGCCACCTTCAGGGAGCAGGGCTGGGTGGGGCGAGACCAGCAGTGCTGGCCTCACCCCCCCCCCACAATCTCCCTGCCGTCATGGCAAGGCTCTGCCGCCGTCTCCTCTCTGGAACGCTCTTGGAGCACTCTGGTTGTTTCAGACAAGCAATCAGAGTGCAAATAAAGCATTATGAACAGGTAGTCTAAGGCTTTTATAATATTAGAATAATGAGTTATGGAACTAGAACTATACACAGTGTTGTTTAGCTGAAATGTGATTTAAATTATCCATCCTATTATTTTCCTTTTTGCTCCACATTTGAAGCTTCTCTGACAAGAGGAAAAGCACAAGGAGGAGTCTCACATGAATTAAAAGTATATTTATTTTCTTCTTAATTAAGGCAAGCCATAACTGCTACAGCCCTAAAGCAAACATGGGCAGCTATAGTCATTCAGAAGTACTGTCGAGGATACCTTGTCCGTAAACTTTGTCAGCTCATCCATGTGGCTGCTGTAACAATTCAAGCTTATACACGAGGATTTTTAGCAAGGAAAAAATACCGAAAGGTACAGCATTTTTTGTGTGTGATCCTAGTGAATGGGAATAGCTAATGTACCATAAAATGATGCTTAAAACTGTATATTTTGTACAAATGATTCTTGAATCTTTTAGCAGGTCAATGTAGTATTATAGACAGTAATCTGTATTGAACCTCAGAATTTCATGTAGGTTGCAGCTTGGTTGTCCAAGTTTTAAATGTTGGGAGGCAATATTATGGCAATATTATGGTTTTGATATGCTATTTAAATATATTAGTACTTTGACACTTTCTGTAGAAACAATTCTTTATCTATAATATAGATTTACAGAATATGAGCCAGTGCTGATTGCTCTACCAGCTCTCTCCTTTTCCAGATGCTCAAAGAACACAAGGCAATTATCCTTCAGAAGTATGCCCGTGCCTGGCTTGCAAGGCGTAGATTTCAGAACATTCGGCGGTTTGTTTTGAATATTCAGCTTTCATACAGGGTTCAGCGATTACAGAAGAAACTAGAGGACCAGGTAGGTGACACACATGCTTTTATTCAGAACCAGATACATTGTGAATTGAACATTTGTGTGATCAATATAATCTCAAGCTTATTTGGCAAGATAAAAAATTGTACAAAAAATATGGACTTTTATCCTTAAAAGCATAAATCAATCACTGTCTTCCTGCTGTACTGTATTTGTCCACCGAGGGAATTTCTTGCATCTTTGGAGCATTTGGTATTGGCCCCTGTTGAAGATGAGATTTTAGACTAGAAGAACCACTAGTCAGACAGTTGCATGGCAATTTCTGTGTTCTCTACAACTCTTCAGCAGGATCTCTTTGACCCTTTTTATACTGGGATTAGAACTGTGTTGGCTACAACTCTAGTTGACACATTTGCTGATTTTTGTGGTCTAGCATGTTTTCCTTTCAAAAATGTTTTACAAGATCTATCCCAGGCAAATTATTTTTTTTAACAGCATTAATGTGGTTTTGAAGGGGACGGGGGTGGGGTGAAATCTCTGGCTTCAGTAAAGGGGATTGAGCAAGAGCAGTCAGGGACAGGCTTGGGTAGCTGCTTTCTTATATGCGAGGTAAGGATATAAATGGGGTTGTCCAGGTATTACTTGACTCTGTACCTAAGCATCATAATAAGGTCTACTTGAATAAGATTTTGGTATGCTAGTACTGTTCAAAATCCTGTTTTAAAAGTTATAGTAATGACCAGTTAATCATTTCCAATAAAAGAAACTAGAGGTAATTTGGCAGTTGCTGAAAGGATAGAGCAGAAAGTTTTACACTGATAATCTAAGTTACCAAGCAGAATGGAACAAAGTTTTTCAGTTGGTATCATTCTTACCTATTTCTAATCATTGTAGAACAAAGAAAATCATGGCTTACTGGAGAAATTGACCAGCCTAGCTTCAACTCATGCACATGACCTAGATACAATCCAGAAACTTGAATTAGAACTTGAAAAATTAACCACACAAAAAAGAATCTCCGAGGATAAAGGGAAGAAATACAAGGATGACAAGGAACAGGTTAATCTTCTTGTTCTTGCTTGCAATATAATTTTGTCTTTTGGTTACTATGGCAACTCTGATTCTGGGCATCGCTGTGAATCTACAACCCCTAGTAAAGCCCATGTTCTGTTTCAACTATAAGATGCGTGTTTTTAATGAAGGATTTTTTTACATTCAGTATCATGTTTACTTATATTTGCAGAAAATCTCAAAACTTGAGAAACAAGCTAAAGAATTGCAAGAAGAGAAAGAAGTTTTACAAGCGAAGCTCCAAGAGAAAACAGAAGAAATGAAAGGTATAATAATTAAAAATTGGGCAGCTTTAGAGCTGCAATGGGGAAAATTTCTAGGGACATGTACAAGTATTGCGTTTAGCTCCACTGAAGTCAACAGAGATGCACCAGTTTGCAGTAGCTGAAGATCTGGACCAAGTTTTCATCACTCATGTTTGCACAGTCCATAGACCAAAACTTAGACAAATTCTTGAAATGTATGTCAGGGGTGGGCAATTATTTCAGGCAGAGGCCTGCTTACTGAGTTTTGGCAAGCCATCAAGGGCCACATGACAGGCAGCCAGGGCAGAGGAATATTAATTTTCTAAATTTTTTAGGGGCCCCATGAGCCAGATAGAATGGACTGATGGGCCGCATCCGGCCTGCGGGCCACATTTTGCCCACCCCTTGTCTATGTAGTAACAAATGCTCTCTTCTCATCCATGTCTACTGTCTCTGAAAAAGCATAAGCATTTTCTTCAGAACTCTTGTCTTTCCTTGATTATCTTGATCAGTTGTTCTTAAGTATCCCAGTTTACTTCAATGAGTAGTGCATGGGATCAAAATCATTAAGTATATTTTAGAATTAGGAGTATTTTTATGTTGCAGAACATGCTTATCCTATAGTGATACGTCTCAAGATTAGTGTGATTGTATGTGATATGTGAGAGTTTAGTTCTAAACTAAAGTATCCAAACTGCTTACTAGAACAAAAAAATTATATTCTTCATTTTTAATTACCTCATTGTCGCATGGAACAACTTTCAAATATGGAATTATTTTTTCACAGATAAAATGGATGACCTTACCAGACAGCTCTTTGCTGATGTACAAAAAGAAGAAAGACAAAGAATGTATGGAATATAATTTAGATATTTTAAACCTACATTTTTCTTACTCTCTCAGCCTTTTTTTCCTTGTAATATAAATGTATTATGCATAAGAATATGCATCTCTTAGTACTCCAGGTTTTATAGCAGTGGGTGCATCTACACATGCGTCACAGCATGTACACATGTCTGAGACAGCAGCAATTTATGCCCGTGGTCAGTGTCTACATATGGTTTTAAATGCAGTAAATTCTCCCATCGTTAGATAGTACAGGCTACCCTTGCCATTTGTGGAGGATACGTTCTCATATCCCCCATGAATGGCAAAATCCGCAAATAAGGTACTGTGTTCATGAATGCAGTGCCCCTGGCAGCTGGGGTGTGGTGGGAGGGGTGGAGGGCACAGCTCTGGCAGAGGGAGTATGGTGGTGGAAGCACAGCGGCAGCAAGCACAGAGCGCCCAAGGAGCTCCTGTGAGTGTATAAAGTGTATTTAAAATGCAGGTTTGGCATTCACGAATGCCAAACCCACGGATAGTGAGGGTTTTCTCTACTGTCCCCAACAATACTATCTTACAGTGACATTAATTAGTTTATCGCAACCTAATACCGTTGCATGTGTAAACGATGACGTTCTGTGGCTAATTAGTCTACTCTGCAGTTAGGTGCATGTGTAGACATGGCCAGTATATATTTACTTTAGTAGGAAATTATGATTCCACAAAGATGAGGATAAAAAATTGAATGTGGGCCAATCATATAAAACAAACCAAAAAAAATAAAACAAACCAAAGAGATGAAAACATATAAAATGCATTTTCTCTCTGATTCTGAGTAGAATACTAGAGAAAAACTTCCAAAATCAGAAGCAAGACTATGAAAAAGAGATTGAATCACTGAAGGAGGAAATTAAGACTCTCAGTGAAGAGAAAATTCAACTACAGCATCAAATTCAGCAAGACCTTATTATTCAGGATGGCTTAAAAATGGAAGCAGAGCAGCTTACAAAACAGTTACAGGTAAGTAAAGGTATCCAGCAAACAGTGCTGAAATGAGCCATTCGTCAGTATCTTTATTACATAAAACAAAGAGTGGATGAGAAAATTCTATTTTTGCTGGGTAGATTTATCTATACATACATAACATGATTTAAAACAGCTTTTAGTTGTTGAATCTGTATGATGTCATAATAGCATGTTTTAACTTTTGACTTTAGTAGAGAAAAAACAAAAAATACTGTTACTTTTATTTTTAAAAAATAGCAGCTATTTAGTGAATTTATTGGAAGTAAAGTATGAAAATTGCACTAAAAGAACAGTCTCTCAGTATAATGTCAGACTTTAGAAAAAAGTCATAATTTATTGCCCTGTACAAAAGAACATTTGTTACATCATGGTTCCCTTAAAATAAACACATAACAGTGAGAACTGTGCCTCTTGAAGGGCTGAAACTGGAGCTTAAGCTCCATTAAAATGTATGAATTTCCATATGGAATAAGGTACTGCTTTCTTAGGTGGGTGTTTTCTAAATGTAATCTACTCTCATTTGTAAACTTTGTTTCTGCTGAAAAACAGCAGCAACAACAAAATCTTTTTTTAGTGTCAAATATTATTGCTTAGAGTATATAAATATATATGGCTGTGTCAAATCTTATTTTCTGTTCTCCCATTTAGAGGAATGTTTAAGAGATTGCTGACCTAAATAGAACATTGTCTTGTAAAATATTGATCAAGCAGCTCTAAATCATAATATTCCTTATGATTTCACTTGTATCTGGACCATCTGTCATTTATCTTTATCTCATTCAATTTTGTCTTGTTCTAAAAAGAAAAATTGTAATAGAGACAATGTCTATTTCAGATAATACCTGAATTGCAAAAAGAAATTGAACTGCTTCAGGCACAGAAAATTGATGTGGAAAAGCAGGCCCAATCTCAGAAGCGAGAGTTGAGAGGTAGTTTACTTACTGTGCAACTCGGGGAATTTGCAAGAGCAGCATAACATTTAATTGCCTTGTCCTGTATTTGTTCAGTGGTGCCTGTCAGGTTTTTAAGATACTTTAGAAAAGCACAAGTAGAGATCAAAACTGACTCAGACCATTAAAAAAGACCCAAAGCCCCTTCCCAACTAGAATGAACTACATATCATCAGTCACATCTTCCTCCTTAAGAGAGAGCCAGGGGCAACAAGGTGAGTCTTCCAGCACCAGCACTGAGTGCTAATAGAAAGGCCTTCTCACTGGGAACACTGTACTTTCTACTCCCTCCCATTTAAATGTGGGTGCTGTTAGCTCAGGTGTTCAGTTGCACTTGGGGAGGGAAGGAAAGAAAAGGTCCTTCCAAAACACCATTCAGACTATTCAGTGTTTTAAACTAACCCAGACTGACAATTTAATCTTCACTTAGAAATAAATAAGTATCCAGTATAATTCACAGGACATAGATACACTCTCTAGTCCTAATTCAGCAAGGTCATTTTAGATATGTGCCTAGCTTTAAATACACAAGTAGTTTCATTACAGTCAAAAGGACTACTTGTTGCTTGAAGTTAGGAATGAGCTTAGGTACTCTGTTGAATTGTGACCTTTGTGATAAACACCATTGTATAATTGTGCTGCCATTTTGCACTAGATGCAATACCAGATGTCTTGATGATGCATCCCTCATTAACATATCCTGCTGACCTTTGAGAGAGAGGGCAAATCATGGGTTCATTTGCCAAAGCTGTTTTTTATCTAGATATCCACAAGTAACAAGGGGTGCAACAAAGCCTCTGGATTGAATTTCACAATTAAATCTATTTTTCCCAAGCATAGAACCTGATTTCTTTTTTAAAAAAAGGCTGATTTGATATTTCCTGGGATACAGGTAATCTAAAATCTAAAAAGAAAACTTTATTTTCAGAGAAAATGTCAGAAGTTGCAAAACAACTCCTTGACAGCTATGACTTAGAAGATGTAAGAAGCAGGTAACCTATTGATTATTTTTCCTAGATTGTTGGGGAGGGGTTGGTTGGTTGGGGTTTTTTTTGTTTTTTTAAATAAAGCAAACTTCAGAGACTTTAAGAAACTTAATTTATTTAGTCATCTACAATTGTTGTTGTGCATTTTAGGCTCTCTACAGAAGATTTGGAACATTTAAATGAAGATGGAGAAATTTGGTTTGCTTACGAGGGCCTGAAAAAAGCAACAAGGTTAGCTTAATCATGTAATACATATTCATCATTTTGCTTTGGGGTTCAGAGGAGACAGCAAGGGGCAGTTATGTGGCTTGTCTTAAAATAAAGTAGTTGAAAACATTGTATAACACACAACCAAACATTGTCAAATAACTGGTTTAGATAGTTGGATGCTGAAGCTTCGGAATACCACTCCTGCCAAATTTGTCTGAAGAGATGGGGTTTGGAGCAATGGAATTTCTTCAGAAAAAGATCCATGAGGTTTAAAAAGTTGTAGGGCTGGGAAACTTGGGAGACTTCACAAGGACTCATAGAGATGTAGAAAGCTAGGACAGAAGACAGAAACAGAAGGTCAATTTTTCATAGCAGAGGACTCCAGTTTAATTTTGGGGCAGCCATGATACAAAGAAACTAGTTGCATAGAAGCTCGTTGGCCCAAGAGAAGATGGAAATCCTAAACTCCTTTTGAAGGTTTTGACCTAAGTCTTGACTAGAGTGCTAAAGAAACCAAGGCAGGGAAATGCATGTAGATATGCATTATATTGTCTAGATCTGCCTATTTTTTCTGCCATCTAAAGTTAAGGAGTGTTTGGTTTCTGGAATCCTCATAAAGTTTCTTCAGCTGTCATATGAACGCTGTTTTCTAGATTGCTCACAATACTGGAGGTCTGGGAAAGGTTACCTAAAAATTTGGGTTGAGGGGTCCTTGGGCATTTGGGTTGCATGGTGCTATTTGCATATAATTGAAAAAGTCTACACTGAGGAAATGAATCGGGGAGGCGTAGAAATAAAACATTGCCTGGGACAAAATTAAGAGCATATAGATCTAAAAGGGAAAGACCTGAGCAGCAGCCTGAGCTGCACCAGAACTGTAGGGCAGCATGAATAAAGGATTACTTATGCAAGTAAGACTTGGAGAATTGGACATTATAAATATTGAAGCAACTACAGTTTATGGCAGTATTCTATGCAGAGCAAGCACTGAACCTGAACCTCCCCCTAGCCCCCCAGATGTTTTTAATAGCTAGAGGAGTTTTTATGGAGATGCATGAGAATCCCTATAAATCCTCATTTTTTGGTAGGAGATTAGACCATTCACTATAAAAGCCACTGGTTGCAAGTTGCTCATACTCTTACGGTGGACATACTGTATGCAAGAGAGCATTTTCTGTTTTAAATTAGTCACACAGCTCCTATTTAGGACTGTACAGGTAGAAAAGGGACGAATTATGACAAAGTTTTAACAAAAACTGTATTGTTACTTGTCAGACCCATATGTATTGGACTGGAACCACAGTGAACGTAATTAGGGCTTTCTTACACTTTAATCCACCTCAGATTGATTACTTTCTCTGATTTATGTGTCTGCATGTCTGTCTTAAGAGGTTCTAAGGTTGTTAAAGGAAATCCCCACTCCTTAAAGACTTAAATAGTATATTGCATGAGTGCTGAGATGAGGACAAATGAGAAAATTGAACAGCTTTGAACTGAATATGCAAGGCTGCTTACACACATGGAAAAAAAACAGTGCTTTACTTAAACTTGGCATGCCCCCACACTGAGCCCAGCGCATGTCCAAAAGTAGCAGTGCATTAGTTGCACCCATTTTCCCATTGTCTGTAGAGATTAGATGCTTTAGTGGGGACTTTTTGGTGCTTAATTCTAGTAGTTGATTGAATCAGCCTTAGCTAAAAGCATCAAAAAGTACTACTGAAGCACCTGATATCTACAGATTCTGCAGAACCAAGTCAAAGTAATGGGCTGCTGCTTTCAGTAGAATGCAGTTTTGGGGGTTTTTGTTCTCCATGTCTGTCAGCACCCTGTATGGCTAAAACTACCCAAACTGATCCCTTATAATGTGAAACAAACTGTGTATTTTGGGATATCTTGTGCTTACATAAGTTCCATGGAGGTACAGATTATGCACTTGCTAGATATAACTGGATGCTAACATAGTGTCTTGATTTGATTTTAACCATAAGAGAAAGCACCAAGAATTTTTCTTTTTTAACAGAGTGTTGGAAAGTCATTTCCAGTCTCAGAAAGACATTTATGAAAAAGAGATTGAAGCTTTGAACTTTAAAGTTGAACATCTCAGTCAAGAAATTAACCATTTACAGAAGTTATTTAGGAAGGAAAATGACATAAATGACAGTATTCGACTCGAAGTCAGCAGGCTAACATCAGAAAATATGGTAAGATTCAAGTAGTACTGGACAAATTATTTTTCTTTTAAAACCCTTAAAAGATTTATCTTGTCTATCAATCATACTTGTTAAATGGTCTTGACTAAACTATTAAAAAAATAAATAGCTATTAAGCTATTAATATAACATTTTCCCACTGCTGAGCCAAATAAAACAGAATTGCAACATACTATACTGCATGCTGACCTTCCTGTGTTACAGATATATACACCAAGCAATCATTGTCATACTGAAATGATATTTAAGAAACAATTCAGATGTGACTTGTAGGCAAAACAGTGGGGTTTTCCCACTATTAGTTTTGAAAAGTGCTGTGTAGTGCATGAACAGGTGCAGTGCTGTTCTGCAGTGCTGGAACAGGTGGGCAGAAGCTTGTTTTGTTGTTTTATGTAGAAGTTGTGAAATTTTTCATTGAAACAGCTATTTGAACAACAAAGTTCAAAAAGGTTCAAATCCAATAGCTGGAGGTAGTCATAGATTCATAGACATTAGGGCTGGAAGGGACCTCGGAAGATCAT
The DNA here is from genome assembly GCF_001723895.1 of Crocodylus porosus. NCBI lineage: Eukaryota > Metazoa > Chordata > Crocodylia > Crocodylidae > Crocodylus > Crocodylus porosus. The sequence continues at coordinate 19,823,839 of NW_017728911.1, forward strand.
CGAGTCTAGCCCCCTGTCCCAGTCCATAATGATATCCTCTGTAGTCGCATATACATACCCATCAGTATTCTCATAGATCCTTCGCATTATTAGATAGTATTCCAAATCTCTAGCTTAAATAGCACAGACCTCTAGTAATTAAGCCAAAGGGGGTTCTCCGTTTATATGTCAATTGACTTTTAAGTCTTATATCCTCTTTATACATGTTTGAGCAGGTTTGATACTGTGTCCACTAGAGGGCAGTTGTATACACAATAAGTAGCTAGTAAATTACAAACATCACTTACAAGTCCAAAAACTGGACATTACCTGTCAGTGAAGTATTTAGAAATTAAATTATTCATTAGTTTTTTTCTCTTTAAAGGTGATCCCAGACCTTAAACAGCAGATTTCTGAACTGCAAAACCAAAAGATGGATCTTGAAAACCACTTTCAAGAACAGACTGCAAAGATGAAAGGTAAAGTACCGATGTGGGGCCCAGGCTTGCAAGCACTCAATGTAAGCCAAAAGCTTACTAATATGAATTTCAGATTTTTGGCTTTTAAAATCTCAAGCACAACATTTTGTTGACTCCGGTTTTGTGTTTTTCCCTTGTTAATAAAATGTGAAACTGTATAAAGAAAATGTAAGTTGTTAGTACAGTTTATTTTTGTATGATCTTTGCACTAAGTAGGTATGAAAAGCATTAAAGTTGTGTTAGCAAGTAGCCTGGACAAAGCGTTGCACTAACATAGCTAGGTTGTTTTTAGAACCCCAGCTAGCTCATTCAGAGCTAGACTGAGTCTCTGTGCTCCATAAGTATACCCTAATGATCTGTAATCTAGTCACAAATGGCCAGTAGACAGTTCCCCTTATGATTTTGTCTACAGTAATGAAAGATTTCCTAGTTTGCCCTGTGCATAAGTTGCATATTACCCAGCAAAGGTTTTTCATTTGTGTGAGGCTTCATTGCTAAATGTAATTGCTGTAGTAGTGCCACAAATGACTATGCCATTTAGTCATCATACTGGAGTACTATAGGTAGAAATAATCAGTTATTTAACTTTTAATTACATGCCATATTCACTGCAAATTGCTTTGTACTCCATGGTATTTACCACGTAGTGTTGTTCAGTTCTGTACCTTTTATGTGAATTCAACTCCCATTGTATACTGGAACTAATATCAACTTGTTGCTTTGCAAGGAAAGGACTTTTTAATACAATATTTGCTTTGTAATCCAATTTCAGTAGATGAAATAGGAAATGATTCATACTTACTTACAAATACTAACGTTCTAATATTATAACATAATGCTCTAACATAAAGTGCTAACATAGTCAAGAAACTGCTCCCCCCATGTGGATTTGGTTGTGTGTGGGTTTGTTTGGGGGTTTTTTGTTTTGATTTTTTTGTTTTTAAATTATCACAGGAAAAATGGAAGGAATATCTGATCAGTTGCATCATAATCTATCAAAGGAAGGAACCCCAAGGAGGTGAGTGGTATTTATTTCGGTGGTATTTTGAGTTGTTGTTGTTGGGGTTGTTTTGCTTTAAAAAAAAATCTACCATTATTTACTTATATCTAAGATGATCCCCCCGATGATTAGATTCTATAGATGGAAAATGTATATGTTTGTTATAATTTCCCATGTTTAGAATCTAATTATTAGAGAACTGTCTTGAATTCATCTTCCCCATTGCTGCAGGGGGCAGGCAGGTGGTATAGGGAAGTCAAGGAGTTTCCCCCTGCTTGTGCTTGCCACCTGCTCCCTTCCTGACCACCCCCCAGCCTCTAGCCCCCTCTGCCTCTCCCCCCAACTTCTGCTCCCTCTTTCTCCCCCCCCTCAAGCCTTTGCATCCTATTCCCCCCCCATCCCTTACCCTCACACTGTACCAGTGGGCTCTACCCCTTTTTGACCTAGGGCACTGAGCACAGCTCCAGCCCAGCCTGCTAGCAACTGTACAGGGTTCAGGGTGCTGCAATGGGCTGGACTGGGGCCATGCTCAGTGCCCTAGCCTGCAGTGTACACAGTCTGCTGGCACTGACCAAGGGTAGGGGGGCAGGTGGGGAACAGAGGCAGTGGGGTTGGGAGGAGATGGAGTGTTATAGAGGTGGTGGGTAAGGGGAGCAGGTAGCAGTTGCAGCTACAGCCCCAACTCCAGACAGGGGCTGGAGCCCAAGCCATAGCAACCACCTGCTGGCCCACCACCCTTGTAATCAATTCCAAGACACGGGGCCTGCCCTGTTAAATGGGAGAAAAACTTTGTCTTAGAAATGAGTAAATACAGTATTTGAGAAATGTGGATATAATGCCGCAGGCTGGATGGCCAAAGACAATTTAAAACTTTAAATGCTGGAATTTTATATAAGAATCACTATACATTCCTGGAGGACTCTGTGGGAAAGTACTTCTGGTAACTTGATAGGTGCCGCAGAGGGAAAGAACACTTAACCTGTTGTTTAGCAATATTGTACCTTGTGGGAAGAAGGATAAGAAAAGAATAAGACCTTTTTGTGATTTCTAGAAAACTGGAAGCTGAGAATGAAATATACACAAAAGAAAAAGAAAAGCTGATTGCCCCAAGCCAAGAAATTCAGGGGACAAACGATCACTTAAAGAAACAACATGAAAATGAAATAAAAAGGCAGGAGGCATCTCGCCTTGCTGTGGAAAACATGGTGAGGAAGCAAAGTTCTCTTCAGAATCCATGGCAGAGGGGCAGTGGGAAAAGAAATCCAAGATTCTGGGATTTGAACTAAACGCTTCCCTGCACTGCACAAATGTACAAAGGGGCAAGAGAATGGGCAAGGGTTGCTCCAGGCCTATATTGAGCCAGGCACATGCTCCCTCCTTGTGTTGTGTCTGTAGAAAAAATGAGGAGCTATAAGCCAGCAGCAGCATTAGACATCTGAGTGGGGAAAGGGACAAGGCCACAACCCTATTCCTGCTACAGCAGATCCAGGCCACCATTTAGGACAGGCAAACGTGCTACTGTTGTATGAGTTTTCCATGCAGTCCCTCTGTTCTGTTTGATTAATGTGCGTTGCCTCTATGGGCTATCATTGGATACTAGTGTTCCTACCATCCCCCACCCCCAGTGCACAGGTACAAAATTACATGCAGAAGTGGAAGGCATTGTTTAAAGAACTACAGGTAGTTACAGATTCATTGACTAGTTTTGTTTGATTTTGTAGGAGCTTGAAGAAAAGCTAGACATGAAAGACAGGATGATAAAGAAACTGGAGGATCAGATCAGGACTCTTACCAAAACTATTGAAAAGGGTAGGACTTACTTCATACAGTTTAAAATAATTTTGAATGGATGGCATAGTGTAAGAATGAGAGTGTGTGTGTGTGTTGGTCACACTGTTTTGAAATTCAAAATGTCATAATTTCTTCCATTTTGAGACCATTCTTGACTAATATTAAGATATGTAACTAGCGTCTTTCTGTCTTTGTATTGCAAGTAGTGAAGTCAGTAAGATTTTTTTTTTCTGTGAGGAAGTGTTTGCCAATAATAATTGGACCCATAAGCTGAAGGTATTTTTGCAAATGGGAACTACGCTGTATTTGTTGTAGTAAGAACTGCAGATCTCTAATAATTTGTTGTAACATTTACCTGCAAGTAACAGTATTTTTGTGTTTGACAGCCAATGAACTGCATGTGCCAGCAGCACCTAAAGAATACATTGGAATGATGGAATACAAAAAGGAAGATGAAGGAAGAATTGTTCAAAATCTAATTCTTGGTATTTCAATAGTGTTTTGATTATATTTAGTTATAGAGCGTTAAATAAATTCCAACTTTTTGTGTTTTAGTTATCTGATTATTAACTCTGATCTTACCTCCCTTCTCTCTCAACTCTAACATTACTCCTAGGGGCTTCATACTTCTATTAATGGTTGATTCATGTTTCAAGGGCAGAAGTGCTTTATTGGAGTTTCAGTCTGACTCCACTATCTTTCTTCATCTTTGTTCATTTCTGAAACTAGAAATCTCAGAAGTAATCCAGGACCCTGAATTTCTTTTGATTCCAGGTCTACTTTGTAAGTTATCAATCTCATATCTAGTCCTCACCCCCTGGCTTATCTTTTCTCATCCATCCGTGGTGTGGATATAACATCTAGTTGTGATCTGTATTGTGTGGGCTTGACCCATTGTTGTCCCACAGCATCGACACATTTCCTTCCCTAACTTTCTTTACTCTAAGGGTTGCACTTTCACTTATGTCTTCCTTCATGACCTTTTTCCTTCCTCCTGAATAATTTCCAACCTTTAAATCTTACCGTAAAATCTATATCCTTGCTTTAAGCTATTTATTTCCCATGTTCTTCACTGCTCCCATTAACAAATATGCAAGAATGTTTGATATCTCTGTTGCCTGGAAATATCATTCGTCTTTTCTCACCTATTGAATTGCTGTTACAAGAGACATTGTACTTTATAAACTATCACAGAATTTCCTCTGTGGCTCTGCAAAGTTTTTATATTACTTATAGATGAAATACAGTAAATGGGATGGCATGGTACCATAACCACTTCATAAATTGGTTAATGAGTGTGATTTCATACCGTATTTAATTAATTTAAGCCATTTACCTTTTGAATAATAACTAGATGGGATCTCTGTGTTTTCTTATAAATTGTGACTGCCCAACGACTCTATTTTATGCAGATCTAAAGCCACGTGGTGTGGTAGTAAATATGATACCAGGTCTTCCAGCTCACATCCTATTTATGTGTGTGAGATATGCAGACTATCTCAATGATGCTGATATGCTGAAATCTTTCATGAACATAATCATTAATGGGATCAAGCAAGTTATTAAGGTAAAAATACTTCTTGTGCACTTTGCTGTTTTGTAGGTTTCATTGTCAATGCATCTAAAAAGTTTAGAATGTGTACACTTGATGCCTGGAAAAACACTTGAGTTTTCATCTATTATAAGAAGATTATTGTTGGTCATATTTTAATGATAGTAGCAGTGCAGTAGTGCCACATGCTTCTTGTGGTGCTCTGAGCTAAGTACACACGATGATTGTTTGTCCTTATCCCGGACGGTTGATGAGGTTGAGCCATAATTTTTTTGAATACAGTATAACCTCATAAATCTGGCACTCAAAATTCTGGAATTCTCAAAAATCCGGCACTCCAGGCAAGGTGGCATCATCAGTTCCTGGGGCTGCAGCAGGGAGCAAGGTGGAGGGAACTGTAAGTGGGCGCAGAATGCAGGGCAGGGGGTGCAGCTCCTGCTACTATGTACACCACAGGAGGGCTGTGCACTGGGGGGTTGTGCTGGGCTCTTCCTGGAGGGCGTCTGACCCCGGATCTGCCCACCAAAGAGCAGGCTGCCGGTGTAGGCTGGGGCCAGTTGCAGCACCAAGGCTCTTTCCAGTGCTTGGGGCAGGTGGCAGCCTGCTCTCATCCAGCACGCAGACCCAGGGGCACGCACCCTCCCAGGAAGAGCCCATAGCCCTTCTGGGGTGCACGTAACAGCAAGAGCCACACCCCCGCACCCTGCACCCACTTACAGTTCTTTCTGCTTTGCTCCCTGCTGCAGCCCCAGGAGCCAAGGATGCCACATGCCTGCTGTGCTGCACCCCTCCCTCAGCCCCTTTCCTAGCCCCAGCCTCACTCATTCAAAAATCTGAAATTTTCAAATTTCCGGCAGGTGCTAGGTCCCCAGCATGCCGGATTTATGAGGTTATACTTTACTGGATATCTAAGAAACCAGTTGCTAAATATGTTAACGTTGCCCATGTTTTCAGCCATAATAAAAATTGCTGAAAGGAGCAAAAATTGTTTAACGTGTGTGTTTGATTCTGGATTCTTTTGTGTGGAATATTAGGTGGTATTTGCATTATGTTTGAAGAGTGTACTAGCATTTTAAAATGGTTCTTGTTAACAAAGTACTGTAATGCATTTAAATCCTAGAAGATCAGTAAACTGATGAAGCCATGCTATAAGCCAGGATCAACAGTCTGTTAATTCATATATACTATAAAGTCAACCATGTCATTCTTTCAGTACTATATTGTGAATTTGTGGTTCAGTAAAGCAAAATCCTGGTTCTTTTTCCAACAGAGGTGTGAGTGAACCACAATTTATGCAACCAGGTTTGCAGTATGGATGTGTTCTCAATTTATTTACAAACCAGTTTCTGTTACTGTTCATGCCTCTGTATTGATTACATCCCAAGAAAAGCTTGTAATTAACTTGCTAACAAAAACCGTGTTTACATACAGCTATGACTTGTGTAGTAGGCTCTGCTTCTGAATTTCAGATGGGCCCCTTTAAATAGTTTACTTTCAGTTGTCTTTATATACAGTTTTTTGTAGTGAAGTCCCCCCATTCCTGCAGTACTGTTTTTAAGCCTCTTTTAAACATGTCTCATCCACATGGTCTAGCCACACCATGGTACTATTACATTTAAATAATTGTAAGGATGTTGTGATGTGGAAATGAGAAGATTTGTATTGAGTACTTCAGAGACTCTGTAAAGTTCCTTTACTGTAGCATGAGGCTATTGTACTAACCCTGTTTTGATTTTAAGAATTATATTTGTTTAAAAGATTTTGCTTATCATTGTTTAGGAACATATTGAAGATTTTGAAATGGTGTCTTTTTGGCTCTCCAATACATACTATTTTCTTAACAGTCTGAAACAGTATAGTGGGGAAGAGGTAAGAATTCTTTCATTACTTTCTGTTTTATATAATTTCATTTAACTTCCTAACCAGATTGGACAGGAGTCATCAGCCAGGCTGTTTCACTGAAATATCTGAAACTCATTTATTCAAAAATCAAATTCTGTAATAGTTGTGATGTTGACTTACATGTGTAATAAAATGGAATTGAACTAATATTGCAAAAGAGCCTAAGATGTTAAAACGATAACAGATTATTAAAGCAAAAGGAAAGAAACTTACCTTGGGAGTGCTGCTTAGTTTGATCTTCAGTTTAATATAAATTGGTTCTCAGAAGAGCAGGTATTTGTATCAAAAATAATTGTCACCCTTTCTTTCACACAACTGTTACTGCTTCAAGCATATATTATTAAACATTTGATAACAGGAAGATTAAAATTTAGAATGAAATCAAAGAAGAAAACCCCAGGAAAGAGCAATTACTTTGGTTCAGTGTGAAAACCAGATAAAGATTATTTTTTTCAGCTGTTTCATTTTGAGTTCTGTGGTTAGCAGAGGAGCAGGCAAAATGTAGGCCTGATCCAGCCCACCAGGCCATTCTATCTGGCTCATGGGGCCCCTCCAAAAAACAATTATTACCAGCCCAAGGCTGCCCACTGAAAACCAGCTGAAGGAGGAGGCTTTTAGAGGTTGTGCACCATTGGATCAAGTGGACTTTGTGGGGCATCCGGCACTCCATCTGGGAACCCCATGTAGAGGCACCAAGCACTGTGGCGCATGACTGGACAGCTGGTGAATGGGGAGGATAGCTCCTGCCTGCAGGAGGGGTGGGTGGGGGTGGGACTTGTGTGTGGGTGTGGACCCCGCTGCCATGGTGCACAGTCCCCATCGGCAGTGGCAGGCCCTTGGGGCACTCCTGGTCTACTGCAGGCAGAGCCCCCTGGTGGCATGTGGCTCCAATTGAATCCTGAGAACTGCATATAGCAGCATGGAGCCCGCCCACCCTGGCCCACCGGCATGCGCCTTCGAGTCAAACCAGACTGGCCCCCTGCCAGCATATGGGGCTTCTGGCACAGCAACTGGGAGCCATCAGGCTGGGCCATCTCCATGCCTCTACATGAGGCTTCCAGCACTCCAGTGGGAAGCTGCACATGGAGGTATGGAGCCAACCTGGCCCTCTGGCTTACAACTCCCTGTGACTCCTGGTCTCTGCACAGTCAGGCTGGGCAGTTCCATGCCTCTACATGCAGCTCCCTGCTGGAGTGCTGGAAACCACAAATGGAGGCACAACGCCAACCTGGCCCAATGGCATGTGGCTCCCGCCCGTAGTGCTGGGAGCTCCATGTGCAGGCACCGAGCCAGCCCAGTCTGGCTTGAAGAAGTGTTCCAGCAGGCCAAGCCAGGGTGGCTCTGTCCCACCATGTGCAGCTCCTAGGATTCAGCTGGAAGCATGTGTTACCAGGGGGCTCTGCTTGCTGCAGGCCAGGAACACCTCAAGGGCCTGCTGCCAGCTGCTGCTGCTGCCAGCAGCAGGGGCTGTGCACCATGCCAGGTGGGGAGGTGGGGGCACGTGGTGCTGGAGCCCACACACACCCCATACCCACCCTCGCACATTCCCAGAACCCCCCCACCACCACCACCACAAATGCCACATCTCCCATAGACCCCCTTACGAGACCCACACCCCTTCACAAACCCCATCCACAAATCACACACATACATACTCCCACACAGTATACAAGAGTAAGATTTTATTTTGAACTATGATGCAATCACCTCTAGATACACTATGCAAACAGATGTAAATCAGGACAAAACTAGTCTTTTAAATAAAATTACAATATGGTATAGTAGATGTTCGAATTTTAGTATACAAGTTGTGTTTTTTTCTGGTTCCAAGGTGGCAACCCTCCCTTCCAAATGGAGTACTTCTGGGGAAGGGGAGGGATGCGATTTCTGGTGGCAAAGGTCAGGGGTGGGATTTCTGGTCCCAGGATGGCAATCGGGGACGGGGCACCTGTCAAGAGGTGGGGCTACCCTTGTGGCCTTATACAGCTCACCAAATGTCATTAAGTGGTTCTCCAGACAAAATAATTGCCCACTCCTGGGTTAGCATGAACCCCGAATTCTAAGCATATTTGATATAAACCCACATGGATGCTATCTCAAGGCAATATTCACCTGAACCACTGCAAATTAAAAACAATGATTTTTAGAACTCAGTTTATGTGATTATATAAATTGCTGAGGTACCTATACATGTGGAGTGAGGCTGTTCCAACATGCTGTAATTACAGGACTTAGGAGCAGACTCTGCTGGAGCATGGTAATTACTGCGCTTCAGAATCATATGTATCAGCCTCCCCATTCTGACAAATGGCGGCTAGGGCGCTTTAACTAAAGCTTGTTCAATAAGCTTTAAAGCATCTCCATTGCCATTTTTCAAGACAGGGATGTTGATACACGTAACACTCCAGGCACTTTAACTAAAGTGACTCTCAGAGCTGCTCTTATTAAAGTGCCACTCTCCCCCTCCCCCTTCATGCCTACACACACACTCCCAGATGACCTATATGAATAACCGTGGACTCCACCTTGTGGCCATTTTGTTCGCTAAGATTTTGAAGCAGTAGGAAAGAGGCAGTGTCAACTGAAAGCAGTGCAGTGGGATTTTTTTTCCACAATTCCACTGCATACCTCGAGGTAGGTTTGATCCTAGACAGTAGTTCCAGGCTTGGGTGCAAGTTTGCTCCTTTAAAGTAGCTCTGTAATGAACTAAATATTCTTTGGGAGAGATGTATTTTAATCCAGAGTTCTGAAGTGGAAGCTCGCTTTTATACAAAATACAAGACCCAGAACATTTTACTATCATGAATAGATGCCTTTTAACTTCTCTGAAGCAAGGAAATACGAATTTCATGCATTTCATGTGAATCTAGAGCTTGATCCAAATCCTTTAAAATCTATGCCGGTCTTTCTTTTGGCTTCAGCAGGCATTGGAGCAAGTGAGCGGTACTAGAAATATATGTGTATAAAGTTCAGGACTAGTAGTAATTGCTGATTAGTTTTGACTTATTTGTATCTGTTTGCATACAGAATTTGCTTATCTAGTTCACATAAAGCGCTTTAAAATGTATTGGTACTGATGATTTTTAGTATTTATCAGTTTAAAATGTGCTTTCAGGAGTTCATGAAGCACAACACTCCCCGTCAGAATAAGAACTGTTTGAAGCATTTTGATCTTTCAGAGTACAGACAGATACTTAGTGACTTGGCCATTCATATCTATCACCAGTTCATCATTGTAATGGAGAACAACATTCAGCCAATGATAGGTAAGAGGGAAGAAAAAAAATCAGTGAAAATAAATCGACTAATAGCTTCTTAGGTATTTGAATAAATCTTGGATGTGGACACAGGGACAGGCAAAAGTGCTGTCACCTACATGCACAAATGCTATTTATAATACAGGTGTGTACACATTTCATGTGTGTGTGTATATACATTTGTATTAATATATACGTATGTATATTTTTTAGACAGTTTTATTGACTGGAATATCACCAGAAGTTTTGAATATGCATTATCCCTCAGAGCAGTTTTTCCCAGCGTGGAGCAGGCCCCTGGAATGCAGAAAGTTACTGGGAGTAGAATCAAAGATGTAGAAATTAAACACGTTAAAAATGCTTGACAGGGTTGAAGAAGGCTTGGTTAGTATTATTTTCCTACAGGTGGGGACTCCTTAAGGAAGACCTGCCTTCCAGGTCTCCCCTTCTACATTTGTCCTGCAGTTCTCTACCCTGACTCCATTCTAACTGGCCATACAGGCGACCAGTTATGAAGCAGCAGTGCATTCCATTTCTGTATTGCTGTTTTCAATGTAGGTTTCAGATTTTCTTCTTGAGGACTGCTGCAATTCTGTTGTTATACAGTGGCTGTGTTTTCTTGTCCTTCTCTAATTATTTGTGATACCACAAAAGCCTTTTTAATTTAAGATTCTTGTAATGCAGACTTTTACCTCTCACCAAAATGTTAACAACAGACAGCAAGAAATGGCTTCTGGAAGCTACAGGAGCTTGTACACATGATGAAATTGGCCTTTTAAGTGGTTTTATTGCCCTTTTTCACCATCTTAATGACTTCACTGTTTACACCTGTGGTGGTATATTATGTTTTAATTTCATCATGGTGTACATGTGCAGCAGCGTATTTTACGTTAAATGACTTTGGATGTAGCAAAATAAAATGCATCCGATGTATTTTAGTTTGCTACATAACAAATTGCAGTGATACATCCAGAGAAGGTGGTGGAGATGCTGCACAGGGCAGATAACGTTGCCTTCCATCCATTTTGGAATACCACACTGAGATAACAGGGCCTTGAGATTTATCCTGAAAACATGCATGCCCATAATTTTCATACACATGCTCTTTCTCTATCATTACTAGTGTACCAACAAGCTACAATTTAAAACTGTTGAACTATAGATCCTTAATATATCTAGTATTCCCAAACCCAGTTGACCACAATTAAGAGAACTCTTAATTTTTTTTGGTTTTCCTATTGTCTTTTCAGTGCCGGGCATGCTTGAATATGAAAGTCTTCAGGGAATTTCTGGCTTAAAACCAACAGGATTCCGTAAACGTTCTTCTAGTATAGATGACACAGATGCCTACACAATGACTTCTATCCTGCAACAACTCAGCTATTTTTATAGCACAATGTGCCAGAATGGCTTGGACTCTGAGCTTCTAAAGCAGGCAGTGAAACAGCTTTTCTTTCTCATTGGAGCTGTCACCCTCAATAGTCTCTTCCTCCGCAAGGACATGTGCTCTTGTAGGAAAGGAATGCAGATAAGGTAAAGCCAATAAAGTTTCAGCAAGTGCTCCCTTGAGAGAGAGGATTGTTTACTACACTGTAGTGCTGTTCATTGTGTTATTTGGTGCCCTGTAAATATTCCAGTGGGAGGTGACAACCAGTTCTGACTCTCTAGTTGGACAAGGACTGTCCTATCTCTGAACTTTCTCATCTCAAAATACTCCATATTATGGTGCGTATGACCATTTAAATTTATGATTTACGTGAAGTACAAAATAAATGTCATTCATAGCAGGGTGAAAGGCCACATGCTCAAATCTGAAGACTTTGTTGTCTTTCCCCCTGGGATATGTCCAGAGATTTTATTATACAAGTTCATGCATAGAAATGTATCATAGTGGATACATTTGCATAAAGCAGAAACTGTATTCCCCAACTAGCAAACAGAGAGAAACAGAATTCCTTTACTTACTGATGAGACAGGCATCAGGACAAAGCCATTGAGGATTTGTCCCAAGCTTCCACAGTTCCTTGTTAACATGTGCATTGAAGAGAATATAGATCTTACTTTCTGCAAAAGAGAAACAGTTCATTTGCAAGCCATTAAACGAGTGGTTCTAATCCTTTTTAGGCTCAAGGCACCACTTTTCACTCATTTTTCTGTAGTAAAAAAAAAATGTTCAATTCTCTGTTGCAAAAAAAACTCAGAAAACGAAAACTTGGTCAGAATGTTTTTAACACTGTAAATTCTACTTAAAATCTCTGGGTTTATCTTGTGGAGCTCATTTGCATACATAACAGTGCTAACATTGTTTGGCACTCTGGCCCCCTTGAAAGGATCTCAAGGCACCCCAGGGTGCTGCAATACTCTAGTTTAGAATCCCTGCACTAGATAGTTTGGAGGCTGAACAAAAGAAAATCAGTAGTGAGAGGATTTTTCTGGATGACTCAGGAAAATGGCAAAGATGGAGATGTTTACCCTAGATCAGGGGTTTCAACTTTTTTTGGTCAGTGTACCCCCAGCAGTTGGTCGAAAAGGCAGAAGTCCCCCAGCGGCCAGACCAGCAGGGGGGATCCCCCCACAGTGACCAATCAAGGGAGGATGGGGTTCCCCCAGCAGCCAGTCAACAGGGGGAGGGTCCCCTACTGCAGAGTACCCTGGAGGCCATCACAAATACCCCCAGGGGTACGCATACCACCAGTTGATCATCACTCAAAAGAATTTGACCCAAACGGTGCAATGGTCATCAGCTCTTTGCTGTCAAAAGAACTGCAAGAGTTAAATTTGAAAGGAATTTTGAGTACTGTTGCAACCTCTTGATAGGATACAAAGCTATACATAGCCCTGAAACTGGGGAGTCATCTTTTCTAGTGCAGTCTATATGAAATGCAGAAAATAAACAGGATAAAATGGTGCAAATTTAAACTAGATTTTAAAAATCTAGTTTAAATTTCTTTAATAATCTTAGGTGTCTATATAATTTTTTACCTAATGTGTAAGAATTTTAACCAGACAGTCATGTGTTCCTTTATCCTCCAGTGTTTCTTTATCGTCATTCATTACCGGATTAGTTTAGCCTGACTAGTTTGTGAGGGGAAGCAGACAATTCTATGCTTATTTATGCCCTAACTCCAGGTGCAATATCAGCTACTTAGAAGAATGGCTTAAAGAAAAGAATTTGCAGAACAGCACTGCTAAGGAAACCCTGGAGCCTCTCTCTCAGGCAGCCTGGCTCCTTCAAGTCAACAAGATCACAGACGATGATGCCAAGGAAATATGTGAATGCTGTACATCCCTGTCCACTGTGCAGGTGATGAACTGTGTCATTTTCTACTGTCATTCTGTTTTTTGAAAGAACTTTCTGCCTCCCACTTTATGTATACAACATCCCCAAGTGCTCCAGCCCACTATATCCAACTCTAGGCTGTGACTCGATTTCTTTGTTTGCATGTTCTGCTTAAGTGTCTTGTTCTGTCATGGCTGCCTGTCCACCTTGTTCCATTTCTAGGTTTGCTCTCAGTTCTGTCCTCTTCTCTGTTCTCCGGGATCCTTTCTTTTCCTTTGGAGATAAGCTTTAGCAGGTATCATGCTCACAACATTCACTACTTTCCTGAGGGAATAAAATCTGCCTCTTTTAAAAAAAAAAAAAAAAAAAAGTGCTTACTGTGCCTTCAATCAGTTAAATACCAATGAAGACATCATGTTCATGCCTTTTCACGTGAATCTATTACTCTTTTGTGTCATGGATTGCAAACATTAAGCAAGTCTATTTTAATTTATACAGATAGTAAAGATCCTCAATTCATACACTCCTATAGATGACTTTGAGAAAAGAGTGGCCCCATCATTTGTTCGTAAAGTCCAGGTAAGATCCATAAATTGTTTCCACATATGCATTCAAGTTACGGTGGATATTCCACACACTCTTTATTTTGCTAAGTGTTCATACTAGACTTTCCTATCAAAGCATGATACAGTTACTGCTCTCCTGCGTAAGGGACAAAAAAAGAATTATATGAAAATAAATAATTTAGAGATAATTTAGAATTACAGTAACAAAATTGTCTTCTATTATTTGTTTCTGAAACAGACCTTTTCCCTGACCCTCTCTGTTCTGATTTCAGGCCATGCTAAATAATCGAGAAGATATGCCACAGTTGATGCTAGACACCAAATATCTCTTTCAAGTGACATTTCCCTTTACCCCCTCTCCATATGCACTGGAAACTATACAAATCCCCAGTAGTTTCAAACTTGGCTTTCTAACAAGAGTGTAATAAAAAAAAAAAAAAGAAGAAGGATTTACCAATTGCCCATCATAGACCAAATGAAGAGCAAACTTTTGTTACTCAATCCTGTGACTGGAGTTTATAGACAGAGTACTCTTTTTAAACAGCTGTGAAATCAGGACACAGATTGTAAGAGTAATTTGTGTTCCAGACTGTAACTTCTGTTGTCCTTTACCCAATATTGTTCCTTTTCTGTTGCATTTCTGCAAAGGATGAGAGCTGGATACTAAAGTGGCCCTCTGGTTTTGGAGCCAGAATGTCACTAAGACAGTAACAGAAATCTATATTGGTGCTTCAGGATTAATGACAGATTGCCAGTCAGGTAGAAAATGGGGCAACAACTGTTACAGTACAACTTTTATGGTGCCATCTCCTCTCACAAGTGAGCTGTTTCATAGGAGTTCTTCTCATTCCTTTCATCTGATGGATTTATTTTACAGCAGTCTTCACCCAGCATTGTTTCCTGTGGCATCATCCCTTCCATTAAAATAGTCTTCTTTAGTAATAACAAGTAAATAATGTTTTGTGCCCTCAGGAGAATGTAGCAGTAGCAAATAGAGGGTTTTCCTACAACAGTTTAAACAAAAATCGATACAAATTGCTCCTCTGAACTTGGGAAAAGTTCTGGTATAAATGTAAGGAAGCTCTTCAGCAAACTAAGGCTCTCCTTTTCACTTACAGGCTGGTTTGTCTCTCAGAAATGTCTGTATTATGGTTTTATAGACAGGCACATATCAGAGACCTGTTCCAAGAAGAGGTGGGACTAGGGCACTTAGTTTTCCAGAAGGTTTCAATTCCACTTAATAAAATTCCAGGGAGTTCAACTCTAGGGTTCTGTTTTGGCCCATTCTGGATTCTTACAAGGGAATGATGTTGTTTTAGGTCTGACTTAAGGCCTATTGCATCTGGACCAATGGTAGTAGCCTGAAAGTGAGTTAGGAAACATAACTGAAATAGAGTTTTTAATAAGAACTTACCAGCACCGTATATCATGGAAATTCTGAGTTTCTACAGACCATCCTGCTTGTTTCCCCTTTAACATTCTCACGTGCAGCCAGTCAGGCGAACCCTAGCATATCTCACTTGGACATTTTGGCCCTTTGGGAGGTGCTCATTTCCCACAGTGGTGGGTGTCAGAAAAGAACCAAGAGAGACCAGAAAGGGTCCCCTTCTGCAACCACTCTGAATGAGCTATTTGTCACAAGGCTGAGTCAGCAGGCAGTAGGCAGTGTTTGCAGGACTGTGCTCTAAACATGTATAAGTTTCTGGTATGACCATCCTTGGTGACAACTTTTTTTTTAATTTTTGAAGAGGGTGATATAGTTAGGGAAGGCCCTGCTTTGAGCAAGAATTTGAACTAGATGACCTCCTGAGGTCCCTTCCAACCCTAATTGTCTGTGATTCTGTAGTGCCACAGAATGGAAATAGGAAACGGAGCAGGAAAAGAGATAGTAAGGGAGGATGGGAAATAGACCCATTCCCACATACAGTCAGGAATTAGGAATAGGCAGAGGGGCCTACATGGTGACAATATCAACAGCTGCACTACCAGTCTCTAGTCCAGCTCCCCCTGTATGTGCAGACTACTTGGTGAGTAAATCCAGCTCCTGTGGTGAACCCTACTACCAGATGCAGCCTGGTTTCTCTGTATGTGTTCTTATTTTTTTCATTTGATGTATACACTACTTGGAAGCAGGAACAATGCCACCTCTTTGGTCTGTGCAGTAGGACACCCACACACAGCATACAGCAGATAACTTTTTATTGATTTGCTATGGTGCCCTGTGAGAATAATTGACGTAACAACACCCTAGAAAAAACCCAGGTTGATCCTGATGATGATTTACTAATCAGGTGTTAGAACTTAAGTATTTAAATGTAATATTAGTAAGGTACAGAATTCTTGTGTGCAAGGACAGATTTCAGTTGCTGCAATATATTTAAGAGGTTTTAACTTAATTCAGTTAGTTTAAACATTGGTCATATGAAGGAATGACAAAGCAATGTTTGCAATATTTTGCTATAGTATTTCTTTAATTTCATGTAACAGCATTTGTGAATTTAAAGATGGAACCACCTTTGGTATTTACTAGCATGCAGATGCATGAAAAGTACATAGAGCAAGAGTTTTTATTGGTTATATATATATATATATATATATATATGTGTGTATATATATATATAGTACTCAAGAGTGTCACAGGCATATAAGTAAGCTTATGCTTTCCACAGGTTAAATAGCTTTATTGTAACATCTAAGTAATACCAGAGTTATTTTACTTTTTCATACTCAAACTTTTGAAAAAACTAATTTAAACTCTGAAAGGTTTGGTGAATACTTTTCGTTAGGGGTTAAACTATTGTATCTCCTTCTACATACTACCCCACTCATGGGGACTGCCAAGTAGTGTGTCTGAATTTCTGAAATGTGTGCTGTCTTTGGCTGCTTCTGCATTTCCATAATAAATACTGGTATGACAACAAGTCTGGGTGTTGTAATCTGTATTTATGATATGGCTATTTTGACGTTGGGGCACAGAAGGCATCTGGGTCCATTACAAGGCCTGGTGCTTCAGTGAGACTGGGAGTTAGTAGCCTGTTGCTTAAGAAATGCTGAGGTTGGGGTTCTGTCTGTTAGCCAGGACAGGTTTTTCCCCCATGACTGCTTTGAGATGAACGTCCTTTTTCCAGGAGGGGTTCATGGTCATTAATGATGTGTCTCGGGTGTTCAAGCCAGGGGGTTCTGTCAGAGATTCCCTGTCCATGGCCTGGTATGGGGCCTCAAAGGGCTGGTTGCTGCTCCACAGGAGGGTTGGCTGCCAGTCCAGAAGTGATCGGCATACTGCCCAGTGGCAGCCAACGTTTTTTTTTATACTGAATATACCGCTCCGCAGTATGCCGGTCACTTATGGACTTCTGGTCTGGCAGCCAACCCTTTGTGGCCAAATGAAATGAATGAAAAAAAAAAATCAAATGAAAAAAATAACACACATCAAGCTTATCTTAGTTACTGAGTATAAAAAAGGGTTGACTGCCACTCCACAGTATGCTGGTCACTTCCAGACTGCATTTTGCCAGTCCTCAGTTTGCTGGTCTGTGGTCACCTCCAGTCCACAGTTTGCTGGTCCGTGATCTAAAAAGGTTGGGAATCCCTGCTCTAGGTGATGACCAGAGAGACTCCATTGTCCTTGTCCTCGGGTGGGAATTATAGCAGGTCAGAATGAGGTTTAAGTCTGGCTTTGTTTTCAGTGTCTACAGTTTTGGGGTTGTATTTATAATTGTAGGAATCACTGCTCCAGATCCCTAAGGTGGGCATCACAGTTGGTGGAATCAAAGCAGATATTGCTTCTCCCAGCACTGCCCAACACCTTGCTCGCCCCTCTTCTTCCTGCCCCTCCCTGCTGCTTTTGTATTTACATTTCTGTCGTCTTATACACAGCTTTGTGCACATCCTTTCACAGCGTCTGCTGAGGTGAGCATGAGCTCACAAAAGCTAGTGCTATACATATATGTGTGTGTGTATGCACGTGTGTGTACATCTGCTTTTTGGTTAGTCTATAAGGTACAAATCTACGCTGCCTTCTATTTGACTTTTTTGACAGTTACCAAGGGTATCTCAAGCTGCCTGTTACCAATCACCTTCTCCTTGGAGTCCATATCTTATGTCCATGTCACAGAACTACTTCTGATGCCATATGTATCTGCTTCCAAAAAACAGTTCATCATTATACAGGGCATTTTGGTGTTTAACTATTCCATAGAGTTAGGAGTGAAAGAATGCTACTAATATGCTCAAGAAGAAGAAAAGATAGATAATTTTCACAGGAAGGGTCTCTATCACCAAGAATGGGACAGAAGTTTGAAGTAACAGCTTCAGGCTGGGTAATATTATGCACATTTATGGACTGATCCTACCCCTGTTAAATGTAATAGCAACACTGCAATTGGTGGGGTAGGGTATGCAGGTACACAGCTATACCTTGTCATCTGGAATTCCTCTTTCATCGTGCCCTATTTAAGCCACTAGCCTTTGGAATGAACAGTGCAACTGGAGTCTTTGGGTCAGATATAAGATGAAAGAATGACAGATCTGGACCGATTTTGCAGTGTTCTGTGTTTCCTTATGTTCTCATTAGAAATGTCTGTATTTACAGGGAATAGTTCATGCATATTTTGGGAAATTACTGCCATTTTGCAAATTCTGAGCATGTGAACCCATTCTTTCATGTGAATTTTCCTATGTAAACTGTTCATTCAGATACCTGGCCTGTATGCACATTTTTTCACACCACTTTGAAAATCCAGCTTTTTGGCCTCATTCTCAAAGGCTCTGAGCACCAGCAGCTCCTTACATTGTCAGGGGGAAATGTAGCTGCTTGGCATTTTTGAAAATCAAGTCATTAGTATTGTGGCTCTTGGTTTGAATTTTTCAAGTGCCCATGGATGAGATTAGTCAAGTGTATGCTTGGTGTTACCTTCCACTCCTTTGCTTTCTTCAAGATGACATTCTGAGGGTGAAGGGCTACATGAGCAGAGGTAGGAGATGCATACGAGAGAGGAAGATAAATAGTGAGGGTAGGGAGGATGAAGGTGCAATGCAAGAGACCATATCAGTGATGTGGGTAGGTGCTAGGTGAACCTTCAACAAGAAGCTTGAACTTTATTTGCATTGTAGCAGGAAAGCAGTAAAATGGTTTCTAAAAGGAGAGACATGACCCAAGTAACATGCAAGAGGGATGATTCTGGCAGCATCATTTTGAATAATATCTTTCCAAAAATGACTGTTATGAATTACCTCCAACTCAGTCACCGGCTATTCTTGTGTTGTCAGGTCCTGTTCCCCCCCTACTTTACCTCCAGTCTTATTGACTGTTCTGAAAAAAACACCCAGTGACACCTAATGACATAACTTCTTTGATTTCACATCTGTAAAGAATGTGGCCTTCTGAATTGTTTTCGTCATTCAGGCATGAATGCAACTTTCAACCAAGCTTTTAAAAAAAAAACAAGGCAGCAGCAAATGTTAATCTTGTTGATTTTCAAGTTATTGTTTTGTGCTACATAAATACAAGTCATGTTTAAAGAAATATGGATTAATCCAGAATGAGACACTTTTTAATCTGTTGCTTCAATTTCTTTTTTAAAGTATGAGAAAAATATACAGAGATTTAACTTTGAGAAGGCCTTTATGGTAAATTCAGTAGCTGGAAAGTCATCTACCCACTACTGCTTCTTAACTTTAATGTTTAGAAACAGTACAAAAAACTGTGAGTTCATGTGGACAAAACATGGTGCATCTAAAAAGCATAGTCAGGTTCTTTGTTCCTTACTCTGAATCCTCCTGGCCATCACCAAGAGTTTTGTCTGAAGACTGCAGATCACACAAAGACCTTGAAGTGTAAACTAAACCTGCTGAACTGGAGCGTATAATAAGAAAGCAGAGGCTGCGCTTTAAAACCTAAGTAGATTATTGGGATTAAAGTCGTCCTTCCATCTTCGTGGTTACGCATTGCTTGTCTACTCATCTGAAGCTTCAAGTGTTGCTTCTTTAAAAGGTAGGTAATTTTAAATATTTAACTCCAATATTCATACAGTATTTAATGTGCAGATAGTATATTGCTAGTGTGTATTTCCTGCCTACATTTTTTTGCAGCTATGACTGTTTCACAACAAATACATTTGGAAAGCTAAGGCAACAACAAAGATAAGTACAACAATTTTAAATCTTTTTAGATGTTTCTGTTTATACTGTGGGAAAATCACTATTTTAAAGAGCACTGCCTGTTTATAAATATCTATAATTTCAAAATAAATATAATACTGTTTTTAGTAACTGAAGTTTATTGGCTTTTCATTAGGTTTGTAGTATAATGATTATATAATCACGATAGTCTCAATTAAAGTAATATTGCTAAAGTAACCACTGCTGAATACTAAACCCTGTGTTACAGGATGGATAAATTTAGACCAGTAAATTTAAAGTCTGATGTAAACTTTTGTGGGATGCATATAATAAATGTGTTTCTAAGACCAGTGAATTATTTTGCTCAGCTGAGACACATTTTTACTATAATACTACTTTTGAATACTTTCCCTTCACTATTCCTAAATAAAAGCTGTTAGTTCAAAACAAGGTATGAGGCTGTCAACCAAAACTGAAATACAGATTTCCCTTGATTTATGCTGTACGTGTGTTCCCGGAGAACGGCGTATAAATGAAATTTGAATAAAGTGAACCCACTTTACAATGTAACAAATAGAGAGAGGTTCCCACAGCAGGGAGGGAGGGAGTGAGGCTGGGACTAGGAAAGGAGCTGGGGGAGGGGTGTTGCTCCAGGTGCTGCAGAGGGAACTGAGCAGCACTCACCCCAGCCCAGCTGCAGTGGCCAGTGGCCTGCAGCTGCTGGGCTAGACCGTGCTCCGCCTGTCCCTGCTCACTTCTGCTCCTGGGCTGCACTCTGCCCTGGTGCAGGCAGCTGGTGTCAGCCGCTCCCGGGACCACTGCAGCCGGGGCTGGGGTGAGTGCTGCCCCCTCCGCTGCCTGGGGCTCCACTTGTCTATACTTACCCCAGCCCATGCTGGAGTAGTGCCGAGAGCAGCCAACACCAACTGCCTGCACCATGTCATGGCGCAGCCCAGGAGCTGGGGTGAGCCCAGGTGCAGGAGGACAGGTGGAGCATAGTGCAGCCCAGCGGTTGCAGGCAGCTCGCACTGGCCGCTCCCGGGCCCGCTGCAGCCGGGGCTGGGGTGAGTGGGGCCACGGCCCTTTCCCACCCCACCCCACAGACTTACCTGCTTGGGCGGGCAGGCATCTATGCTGATAGTATAAGAGCGAATTTACCTCACATATAACAAATTATGGGTCTAAATATACTCATTGCATAAGAATAAATTGGCATATAAAGAATCCACACACATCGAGCGAAAGCTGTATCTAAAATGGTTTTGGCCACCTAAGCAAAAGTGGCCTGTTTTTTCAGAGATGATCAGCCATGGCAGTTTTCAGGTTAACAAGGCTTCAAGATTATAATTTCAGGAAAAACTTTTTTTAGCTTAAATGGGGCCAAGGCTTCACTTCTTGGCTATTTAGTAAATGAATGTAGGGGCCGCTGTTAACACAGAGTCAACTCAGATAATTATTAGTAACTAAAAGTACCCAGATTGCACCTACTTAAGTGTCTAGGTATGTGACTTGAATGTGGCTCTTACTCATCAAATAGTTCATTTTAAATTCATGAACCTGTTTGAGGAAAAGGTGCTACTCCATGAGGCAAGCTGTAGGATCAGGCACTAAATTCAGGAAGGTTTAAAATATATAAATGAACTGACTAGCAAAGCAACTTCCAGAATGTGGATTTTGCATAATGCACAATTTTCCTTTCTTTGCCAGTTTCATTTTGTCCTTTTGTTCTTGTAACAATTTGTTATACCCACCTATGCTAACAGTATTGCATTGAGTTTGTGTAATTATTTTTTCCACTGAATAATGAATTGGGTCCTTTTGTGAAATTGTTGATGCCCCCCCTTTTTGCTAGAGTACCTTCTATATACTTGTTTCTTCCTCCCACCACCAGCACAAACCCCCCTCACCTCCCACAATGACTCTTGCTCATAAACAAAAGAACAGATTTGCAATGTTCTAGCTTCCAGGATGCTGAGAAGCTAATTTCTGTTCAGGCCAGCTCATTGTTTTTAATGTAGCTGCTGAATGAAGTCTGAACCATGTTTTCAGTTTTGAAAATGATTCATAGAACTATTTAAAAACCCAGTGGAAGAACAATCAATTTCTGCAAATATAGGTTCTTTCTGAAGCCAACAGATTATTATCATATGATTACTGAGTATCTTTTGCTATTACCTAAGTGAAACCACAGAGAAAGATGTTGCAAATAGAAAAGTCAGTGAATACTATGTGCTATGAGAGGGACTGCTGTTATCTATTTCCTCATACAAATATCCTCCACAGGTCAGGCTCAAATGACAATATCTTGTACATAGTGATGCTTTATCATGTTTAGGGATTAGCTGCTAAGAGCTTATCCAGCCTACAGCTGTCTATATATATATATATATATATAGTCTAAGATCCATTAGCTACTAGGAGAATTCAGACAAGCTTTGGCATTAGTGGAACACACTTTCTTCTTGGTCTCTTTCAGCTCCAGTCCACAGCAAAGATGTGTGACCAGACCTTCCTTGCAACTGTATTTGGTCCATGTGATAAATGCTCCAAACTGAAACCCCTCAGAGCAATTTACATCAAATCAGGCCAACTCGACTACTGCTCACTATGTGTGGAAATGGTACGTTACCGATCTTAGGAAAAAGCACATGAGAATAGTGTGAAAATTAGGGGTCAGGTGAATTATCAGATATGTGTTCAGTTAGATATTGTTGGGTTTTGAAGCAATGTGGCAAGTGGAATCCCCGCTTCACTCCAATTAATAGCCCAGGTTTTTGGTGATATCTTTTACTGGACCAAGTCTACAGCTGGGAGAGATGTTAAACAAGGTTTTGGACATGAAATGTCTTCCTCAGGCTCCAGTCCCAGTTGGAGATCACACAGTGGGACTCAGAGGGGGTGGGCAAAGGCACTTATGTTCAAGACAGCTCTTTGCTCCCTGAGGGAAAGTGGCCATCTGGTTTTTCCCATGTGTGATGGTATATCACTACAACCAGTTGAAACAGGTCAGACCACATTCAATCCTTGTGCAAATGTGTATAAATCTGCCAAAGTCAATGGAGTTACTTATCCTGAGGCTTGTCCTTCTCTCAGGATCTGTGGTGACCTGTAAGGAGCCTCCATCTTCCCTGTTAACTTGAAAGAAGTACAGGGTGAACTTGGGGTGATGCTTTTGCAAGGGGCTGTTTCAGAAGAAACTAGCAGATCTGCCCTTGACTTATGCTATCACAGTAAAGTTGAACCACATGCACAGGTTGCCTGAACTCCCACATGAGGGAGTAGGAGGGATTATCTCAGATCCCACAAGCTAGGCAGGCTTGAGAAAGTTTGGCATTTGAAAGTGGCACCTTCAAGAAATACTTGGTTCTTAGCTTCTTATATACCTTACAGTCCCAGCATTAGTGGGCAACATTGACTGGCAGGTACAAGAGTCAGATAACCTCTACCCGCTATATGGACCTCAACCAGAGCAGTGTCATCTCTCATCAAAAAGTACCTTTTTGTCCTCTACCATGCCATCGAGCATATCACCAGAATCAGCCAGAACTGCCCTCTGGCAAAAAAATGGCAGAAACTAGGTCACAAAGCTGTTCAATGGAGCTGGCAAATAATTACCCCCAGTGAGAAGTTAGCATCTGGCTCCAACTACAAATAGCATACGTGGCAGAGCCTGAAGAGATTGAGAGTGGGTCTCAGAAGATGCAACTTTCTCATGAAATCATGGGACCTTTACACAACCAACCAATGTGTTTGTCAGGAGAAGCAAACCAAGAATCATGTCCTGAGATGCCCTGTAGCACCACAGTGTAGTCAAATAATCTGGCAACACCAGAAGCAGAAGCAATGGCTTGTGGAAAATGTTGGGAACAAACCGTATAAAAAGGTTGGATTGGAGATGCAACGAAGAAGTCCCAGCATTATGACAGGGGGCACTGTGCTGGCAGGCAGCTGCTTTTGGATGAGGTATAAAATTAAGATCATCAACACATCTGCCTATTAAGGCCTGTTTTGTAGGACTTTGGCTACAGTCTTGATATCTTGGCAGAGTTCCAGCTTGGTAGGAATGTTCTGAATTCCTAAACTCCTTAACACCATCAGTTAAAAGGACACTTCCTTGCTCCAAACTGTTGTGTAGTGTGATCTTCACAGAAATGTTTTGATTTGCTTAGCTATTTTGAAAAATCATTCTGAGACTTTTAGATGGGAGCAAGAATAGTGAATTAGCTGTAGTTTATAGTACAGAGAGAACAAGCTTATCTTAGATCCTGAATATATTTAAAAAAAACAAAAGACACCTACTCCCTCCACCCACGTGCTTTTGTTGATTTTGCCACTGTATTCAGATCCTGCTTGGCCAACAGTGTATTAAACACCAATTTACCTAGTAGGTCTTTTGAGGCATTAATGAACCTTTGCTTAAGATGCAGGCAACAGACGTTTCTGCTTTAGGAGTCTCACAACTTTCTCTTTCCTACTCCTAGGATGAAAGGCAGAATCCTACTGCTTGGAATTTGGCCATGATATAAACTATTAAATAGAAGTGTATTGGTGCTTTAGGAAGAATGGCCACAGTACATTGATTCTCCATAATACTGTGTTAGACTTGCTGTTAGCACTGGAGAAGGATCACTGGCTTGCTGGCAGAGCTGTTGCATCTTGCTTGCGCACATTTATTTTGCAATAAGGACTTTAATATGAATACTTAGAAATCTCACACTATAGCTTTTTGCATCTTCAGATTTCTGTGCCAAAGTTGAAATTAGCTAGGGAAGGGGGTAGGATCACACAGAGGAAAGTTAGCTCAAAAAGGTGATGCATCTGATTTTCAAGTAATTCATTGTGCACATGCATTTGCTTGTGAACCGATCATTTGTATATGCATTTACCATGACTGTGCACACACATCAAATATTTGTGGACACATCTGGCTAGGGTTATATCTAGTAAGTTGATTCCTTTTCCAGTTACCTGATTTGCATGTACAAACAACTAATTTCAGAGCCAGATATAAGACTCAACTGCACACATGCAGTTTTAAAAACCAGGCACTTTGTGTGCTTCCCAAAGTTCACAAGTCACAGACAAATGTAGAATAATGGAGTTCAGGGCTTCCTAGTTCTTAGTCCTGTGCTCAGGATTGTGCTTGCTAGACCAAAAAAATTCAATTCACAAGATCATCCTTTAGTTCTGAGGCTTGTCCTCCTCTCAGGATCTGTGGTGACCCACAGGGAGACGCAAGTGACCTGTATCAAGGGATTTTTTTGTTCTGTTTTATTTGAGTTGTGAAGGAAACTTATTTTGTGTCTAGTACTAGTTGTCATGCTGAACATTAAGAATCCACTGAGAGCAGCTAGCCAAATTACTCCATTGTGGAAATAACAGTGGTAGTGGTGAGTTTTGCAGGTAAAGCAGGGACTCAGTGCTCTGTGTCCTTCCCATAATGCCTGGAGTTGCTCTTTAAATACAGAATTAATTTTCTGAGAAAATGAAAGTGTAATAGTTAAAAATTAATTTAAAAATCACCTTGTGTCAGACCATTTCCTTCTACCCTATGCCCAGATTATTTTAATTATGGAACAATAAATACACTTTCTTGAACCTTCCTTTTGTATTTCAAACTTAGTGAAATCTTGCACACTTATTACATTTGAAAAGTTTCTGTAGGGCAAATGATTATTTTTGGCATTAATCTTCATACGTGAATTTTTTTTTTCCGTAGAGCTTGACAACGTTATATAGACCATTGTTTCTTTCAAAATGGCTGGTATTTCCTATTCTTATTGGAAAGGAAGCCCCTTTCCAGAATCCTTTGGAAATAGTAGGAAGCAGTGGCCATTTATAGAATGGCATCTTGGTTATAGGCAGCCTGGAGCTTACTTTCCACTGCAAACAATGATGGAGGGTAGCCACCTTGAAAGAAGAAAATTCTCTTTGTGCTAAAGCAATGTGCCTAAGGCAAGTAGAACGTGTCCCTGTTCTCCCCATGTCTGAAGTGTAGGCAACATTTTATCGGGGTAAACTAGAACATGTATGGCTTCCATAAACTTCCGCTGACTTCAGAGGATTTAATTTCTAGGTCCCTTAACATGCATCCAAGGATAAATCGTGGATCAAAACCTGGGACACTGTCATTGGTCACAGTCCAATAAATGGAATTGTTTCTCCAAGAATCTCCCCTGCTGTCTCACCTGGACACAAAATAGTCACAGTATTGAATTTAATATAAAGAGAACTCATTGTTCAGATACCAAAATGGTACATGCTAAAAGCTTCCTGTCTCTTTCCTGCTTGTTAATAATGCTTTTATCATCTTGATATCCCATTAAAATTATTGAGCTATTACGCTATAGAGTTAGATGTAGGCTGTCGCAGTGCTGGAAACTATTTCCAAGCTGCCATTTACTCTTGGGAGAAGTGACTGATACTCAGAAGTCACCCATATTCAGCCTGTGTGCAAGTTTCATAGTTCATATAATCACCAAGCATGGAAATGAAAACCCCAGTTGTGCGCTGCTCATAAACCTAGTGTACAAAGTGCTTTATTTTCTCCAGTGCCCAATTCTTTGTCCAGGATGTGCACAGAGCCTAAACAACAGTTGTAGCATGCACGTTACCTCATTTTTCAATTCTGGACCTTCTGCAGGTTGAACAGTAGTCACTTGGGTCTATTTTCTGGCTCAGAGAAGACAATGGGAGTCAGTATTAGTCATCAAGAGCAATTAACAAAAGAAGAAGATATCAAGGAACTCTCTTTTTTTCTAAGGTAGCAAATGCTGTTACGGCCACTTCCAGCCACTGCTGTGCCCAGAAAGTGGCATCACCACTTGATGGCACACAGCAGTAGCTCAACTTCCAGGTGCACAAACTGAGGCCACCCTTAAGGATGCAGCTGTACCCATCAGTCAGTAGACACCAGGGGTAGGAAGCTTCTTAGTTTCATTTGAGTTTGCCAAGTTGACCAGCTTCACTGCTGAGCTGTTTGTGGAGCAGTAAAAGAAAAAAACGAGGTGGTTCTTCTGGCATGGCTCTGTGCGCGCTCTCGGGCAGGTGCCTGTCTCTCGAAGGGAGGCGCGCTGCCCAGGTGCTTTAGGCCCCACCATGGCAGGTGCCCGATTCCTCACCGGCCCTGAACACCTCAGCCCAGCCCGAGCCTCGAGCCAGGGTGCCCTGCTCCGCGGGCGGACGGGGCTGGAGCTGCACACAGAGATGTCAGAGGGGATCCGAGCATCAAAAAGGCGTCTGCGCCGGCGGAGCCGCTCCCTGGTTTTCCCGCAGGATTTCCAAGCGGGATTGGGCTGAGGACAATGCGGGCAGCGGCAGCGCCGGGGCTGGGGGCAGGGGCATCGCCTCCGTGGCGGCGAAGGGGCCGCGCTGCGCACGGAGCCAGGGCAGGAGCCGGCGCGGCCTCGGACGTCAGCGCGG
>NW_017728911.1:19851286-19854001 GCF_001723895.1 Crocodylus porosus
CCGTCCCCGTCCCCGTCCCCGTCCCCGCTGTGCACTGCTCTGTCTCCCTGCGAAGATGGCAACCGAGGGGCTGCACGAGAACGAGACCCTGGCGTCGCTGAAGAGCGAGGCGGAGAGCCTGAAGGGCAAGCTGGAGGAGGAGCGGGCCAAGCTGCACGACGTGGAGCGTGAGTGCCCCGCGCGGGGGGGGAGGGCGGCGTCTGACGCGCCAGGCCGCGCCCGGGCCGGCGGTGCGGGAGTCCCGGCCCCTGAAGCCGAGCGGGGCTGGGTGTCGCAGCCTGGGAAGCTGGGGGTGTTCCCACAGCAAGGCACCGCCCTGGGGGCCCATGAAGCGTTTCTGCCCGAATTGCATCCCGGGCGGGTCTCCTGGCAGACAGGCTGCCTGGCCTCCCTCCTCCGCTGGGGAAGGCCGAGGCCTCCGTAGGGCCCAGCGCCAAGCCCGTCAGCCCATGGGGACCCCGTCCTGCCCTGTCCTGTCCAGCCCCGCTCCAGCCTCCCCTCGGCCGAGACCCGCGGCCCTGAGGATGTCGCTGGAAGGCGCCGCATGCCTTGTTTTGGTGACAGAGACGTCACACGATTTGCTGAATTTCTTTGCAGGTGGCTTGTGTTTCCACCCCTTGTTTTCTCTGACGGTATCCATGACTTCTAGGGGGGCACTGCCCTGGAAAGGCTTTGGCCAGGGCTATGCAAGGCTCTACTTTATCAATTCGGTTCTGCTTCAATTTGGCCGCTTAAACTATCCCCAGTGACTATTTATGTTAAATTAAAATGGCTCTTCCATTTTTTTGCATACTTTTTAAAATGATGCAATTCATTTTCTTTGCCCTGATAAAATTAAGTGTTGGGGTTTTTTTCTCCCCAGGGCAAATCATACTTTATGGTGTTGCCCTTACTCAATTTTGTTTTGAACTGTGGCTCTGAAAAATGTGGCCTGCACATTTTGAAGGATTGAATCCATCATTTAAAAGTTTTGATTAAAAATATGAGCAGTTGTGTCATCTCTTTGATCCATTGTTTTTTAACATTGAAGAGACCGTTGTGATCTTCCAGTCTATGCGTGGCACAGGCAGCCTCTGTATGTGGCACACAGTAGATTGGGAAGGGGACAGGCAGCACAGGAGCAGATAGGGCAAGGAACAAAAAGAGCATCAGATCAGGCAGGAGCAAAGGGCAGGATGCGGAATGAGTAACGAATTGGTCAGCAGAGCAGCAGATCAGGAACAGGACTTGTACAGAGTGTAGACCTCATTTGTGGCATGCCTGCCAAAAAGGTTAGCCCCCACTGTTCTAGTCTAACCTCCAGTATAAGACAGATAACCTCACTTAGTAATTTCAGATTCAGGCTTATAATATCTACATGAATTACAGTGTGCCTTGTCTAAAGAGATCCAGTCTTATTTGGAACACTCTAGGCCAGGGGTGGGCAAAATGCGGCCCGCAGGCCAGATGTGGCCCGCCAGGCCATTCTATCGGGCCCGCGGGGCCCCTAAAAAATTTAGAAAATTAATATTTATCTGCCCCTGGCTGCCTGTCATGTGGCCCTCGATTGCTTGCCAAAACTCTGTAAGTGCCCCTCCGCCCGAAATAATTGCCCACCCCTGCTCTAGGCCCAAGTCTGCAACCTTTACTGGTGCCTTGTTGAGTACAGAGGAGCTACTTGCCTGGGTAAGGGTTGCAGATTATGGGACTGATCCTACAATACATTGTTGCATGTGCTGGGAACACTTCAGAATTATACTTCCATTATGAAACTTGTAGGAGGCTGCTGAGTTTTGTTTTGGGGTAGGCATCTGCCAAATCTAGGTTGCACTGATAGATGCAACTGCTTAGGCTATAAAAAAAAAAAGGGGGGGGACGGGGGCACTTTTCTGATATGGTCTGGATACAAGACTATCAGTCTGCTTTTCATGTTGCTGTTACTGGTCCCAGTGCTTGTTTTCTCATTGGATTTTTTTTTCTCGTGTGAACGGATCATTTGATAGGTTTCAGTTCCCATGATAGGTGGAAAACATAGTTTGTCCTTATTTGGCTTCGTCAGTACTTTTTGAGAAGACTGGTCTGCTTTTAACCCTTACTAAAGATCATTTTATAATGGACAAGTTGTCAGGAATAACGGACAGTGATATTGTTCCCTTACTATAGGAGGTATGTCCCTGGAGGGGGCAACATTTGTAGCTAAAAGCATTATTTTGGCACAGTTATAAGGCTGATGTTTTTGAAGGATAATTATTGCAAAGCTAATCCATTAGACATCCATCTCAGACTTAGAGGGGCAGAAATTGCTCGCCTGACCCTGAGCCAAGGAGTCATCTCAGATGTGGTAAGGATGCCCCACCCGCAGCTGGAACTGCCCTTTTTAGCACACGGGTATTTTCAGAGTTGCTTTCAAAAGGGCAGTCATTTTAGCTGTGAGTTTTGGGAAGCAGAGGTCAAGAGCTGTGTAAATTAATAATGTAGACTCTGTTTTAGGGCTTGTTCCTGTGGGGTACTGAGTTAACTACCTTTTTTCAATGCCAGTTGTAGCTATCCAGTGCAACCACAGGAATAGGACCCAGAATCTCCTGCTCCCAAGTGTAAGCTTTGCCACTTGCGCTAAAAGCCCAATCCAACACTCCATGAGAGTTAAGTGACCCCAGGTTTAGATCAGGCTTTGCCTCCTGTAGGTAATTATTAGCAGCTATATCCTCATACCTGCTGCCATGGACCACCTGCAAG
>NW_017728911.1:19855996-19890016 GCF_001723895.1 Crocodylus porosus
TGCTCTAGGCCCAAGTCTGCAACCTTTACTGGTGCCTTGTTGAGTACAGAGGAGCTACTTGCCTGGGTAAGGGTTGCAGATTATGGGACTGATCCTACAATACATTGTTGCATGTGCTGGGAACACTTCAGAATTATACTTCGATTATGAAACTTGTAGGAGGCTGCTGAGTTTTGTTTTGGGGTAGGCATCTGCCAAATCTAGGTTGCACTGATAGATGCAACTGCTTAGGCTATAAAAAAAAAAGGGGGGGGGACGGGGGCACTTTTCTGATATGGTCTGGATACAAGACTATCAGTCTGCTTTTCATGTTGCTGTTACTGGTCCCAGTGCTTGTTTTCTCATTGGATTTTTTTTTCTCGTGTGAACGGATCATTTGATAGGTTTCAGTTCCCATGATAGGTGGAAAACATAGTTTGTCCTTATTTGGCTTCGTCAGTACTTTTTGAGAAGACTGGTCTGCTTTTAACCCTTACTAAAGATCATTTTATAATGGACAAGTTGTCAGGAATAACGGACAGTGATATTGTTCCCTTACTATAGGAGGTATGTCCCTGGAGGGGGCAACATTTGTAGCTAAAAGCATTATTTTGGCACAGTTATAAGGCTGATGTTTTTGAAGGATAATTATTGCAAAGCTAATCCATTAGACATCCATCTCAGACTTAGAGGGGCAGAAATTGCTCGCCTGACCCTGAGCCAAGGAGTCATCTCAGATGTGGTAAGGATGCCCCACCCGCAGCTGGAACTGCCCTTTTTAGCACACGGGTATTTTCAGAGTTGCTTTCAAAAGGGCAGTCATTTTAGCTGTGAGTTTTGGGAAGCAGAGGTCAAGAGCTGTGTAAATTAATAATGTAGACTCTGTTTTAGGGCTTGTTCCTGTGAGGTACTGAGTTAACTACCTTTTTTCAATGCCAGTTGTAGCTATCCAGTGCAACCACAGGAATAGGACCCAGAATCTCCTGCTCCCAAGTGTAAGCTTTGCCACTTGCGCTAAAAGCCCAATCCAACACTCCATGAGAGTTAAGTGACCCCAGGTTTAGATCAGGCTTTGCCTCCTGTAGGTAATTATTAGCAGCTATATCCTCATACCTGCTGCCATGGACCACCTGCAAGGGTTCCCTGCAGGTGTACTCGGCTGAAATACATCAGCACTTCTCTGGGTTAGGACTTCTTTTTTCTTTTTAATTTTGAGAATTAAACAGAACAGGTCCTGGGGCTGCTGCTGAGGCTCTCTTCTCCCATAGCTCTACCTTCTGCCTTGAGGAGCAGCTACCTTGTACCCATGCTGCATGTTAGATGAGCTAGAGCTTTTAGAGGTCCAGTCTCCAGTTCACCCCCTTTGCAGCCTTCTGTGCAGAGCCCTCCGCTATGGTTTGAAAGAAGCAGCAGGTCCCTGCTTAGCCTCTCACAGAATAAACAAGCTTTCTGCCATAACTACTGCTTCTCCCCCTCTCCTCCTCCCTCAAGTCCCACAGACAGCCCTGGCTCCAGCATAGTGATTGTTAGTGGATTTCACATTCATGTGCTTTTCCACAGTTATTGTTCCAGTGTTATAAACCTAGTCTTATTTTTATAAACAGTAGCTGATAAAATAAACTTATATACAATGAGAGCTAGTTTCTGTTCTATCTGAAGGGCTTTCCTATGGGCCCCTGAGAATGAACGCAAACTGCTTTGAATCATCCCTTTTTAGAAAGGAGACCATGCTGTGATTCCAGTGTATTCAGGTGCAGCGCAGTGAGATCCTTTACAAGGATGCAAGTTCATATCATTAGACATGGATTGGGGTTTGTGAGATTGGGGTTCTATACCTTGCCCTGCTGGAAGACATCACTTTCTCTTCCTGTAATTTAAGTTTCTTCATCTTTAAAATGAGGATAAGGACCCTGACCTCATTTGTAAAGTGTTTTAAGACCTATTGCTGAAAAGCTATATAGAAAAGTGAATTATTATTGTTATTGTTGTTGTTCTGTTACCCAAACAGTTCAGCCACTCAGCTCAACCAAGGTTATATCCTTCCAGCACCTAGCACACAGACCTGTGGTGGGAAAGCTGTAGGCAGATCAAATGCTCTGTCTGGCTAGAATCCAGCACTCATCACAGTAGAGTTATGATGCTCATCCCTTTTCTAGTTGCCTTTTCCCCCACCATACTCCGCGTGGTGGCAACATCCTCTACTGTCCAATAAGACAGTAGCTTACCTGGCTCTGTCTAAACTGTTTCAAGCATCAGCTCAACAAAGGGTAGGTATAGCTGAGACTTGCTTAGGTTAGATCTGAGTTTGATATGCCTAGATTCAGTGAGATATGCCAACAAGGTTTTCAACTACTGCTACCCTGGGACCTTGGTAGGTTCAGCCAGATCCTCAGCTGGACTAACTCCATATAGTACCACTGACTTCAATGCTAACCTTAATGCATATGAATGGTCCTGTACTTACAGTCAGTAGTTACAGAGCATGGTCCTACTCAAGTCACCATAGTCTTTAAAGACATTGGTTTAAAAAATAAAAATGCGTGGAAATTGAAAGATGCCCCAAAGAACCATACTTAAAAATGTTATCTGTAAATAAATTCAAAGCTAAATTTGCTTCACCTTCATGAACAGCCCCTTGAAATTGAGGGAACCACTAATAAATAGACGTGCTTGTATCAGTAGATCCGTTAGCTTTGGTAGGTTTGTTTTAACTGCAGAATTAGCCTGGGCCCTTCGGTCTGTTTTAAGTACAAATCTCTGTACTGTCCATGCACAAAAACGTCTGATTTGGGTTTGGAAATGCTTTAGGTGCAGACATCACTGGGCTTAGTTTAATTCAGCCTGTAATCAACCCAAAAATCACTTGGATGTTGAGGGAAGTTGTAGACTCTTCGTTAGAGGTTTCAGGAAAAGGTGGATAAGCATCTGCCTGGGCTGGTTTACAAACAAAGAATCCCCCTTCTGTGTAGGAGATAGCAAACTTTTGAAGTCTTTTCCAGTCCTCTGATCCTCCAGTCACCATCCATCAGAAGAAATCATAAGAGCAAGTTCTGCAGTTGGAGACAGCTGGATGGGGAAAAATCGTAGCGCTTCTCAGTGAAAGGAGTGATGGGATAGCTCCTTAGACACACAAGTGCTATAACTGAGGACACAAATATTGGAGAGTAGCTTTTCTCTGGGCGAGCTCTAACTCAGGCTAGGTTACCCCAGGTGCTTAGAACTGAGTGCCTGGCTGTTCATGCAAGGAGAGCAGATTTGGGACTAACCCCACTGGCATGAAAGGAGCTGAGTAAGGGTATCAGCAGTACTAACGTGAATAAAGAGCTATCAAGCCCCCTTAATAAATACTGTGCTTGATTTGATGTAGTAACATTTTGGCTTAATATAATGTGTTTATATTCTCAAACCAAAAACATCATCTCTACTTTTTGAAAATGACAGTGCCATAATCATTGCAGACAAGGAAGTTAGATCTTCAAAATCTAATGATGTTCCATGCAGTTTTTCAATTTTTTACTAAAATTTTGACAAAAATTAAGTCCAAATTAATATAGGTGATTTTTTATAGGTTAAATAGAAACACAAAACTCCAATGGCAGATAGGCAGGATTCCCTCAGGCATTTCTTCTGTTTCTAAGAATTGTTTTAGGCAAAGAATGCTGTATCTGTGGTATATACACACGATGATTTGATTTCCTTCAGATGATCTCAAGATCTGATCTAGCAGACATGTACAGGACTGACTGCTCACCGCAATGTGCTTCTTGGAATTCTGTGACTAAAGCTACTTGTGGCATAAGTGTTTGCAGGATCAGGAGTTAATATGCATTGAATATTTGGGAGTAACTGATGGTTAATTCTTTGCAGTTCATCAGGTGGCAGAACGTGTGGAGGCACTGGGTCAGTTTGTGATGAAGACCAGGCGGACTCTGAAGGGCCATGGTAACAAAGTCCTCTGCATGGATTGGTGCAAAGACAAAAGAAGAATTGTGAGCTCTTCCCAGGTAAGGAAATGTGTTAGGAGCTTTTCAGTCACTGGTGGGTGTTGTGCAGTTCTGACAGCTATAGTAGAGAACAGTAAATGGAAATAAAATGTATGGTTAATCTAAGTCTTTCATAATTAAGGCATTCGCATGGCAACATATTTGTTAAGCACAAACCAGACTAATAAATAAAGAACAGAATTCTGTTGAGCATCATCACTACACTTGATGGGGGTAGTACTATACTCTAAAAACCTCTTGACCCCCTTTTGTGCAGAATTTTCAAGGGTCCTTTAGCACATTAGATATGCAATTTTATAGTAAGATTTCATATCATTTACACATACTGGTCTGCAGCATCTCATGCTTACTATTTGCATTAGCATATAGAAAAAGAATTTGGATAGGGAGAAATGAAAAGTGCTGATTTTTTTCCCCCTAGAAAAGTCCTGTGCCACCTGGAACCATGAAATTCCTTGAGTTGTCCTTGCATTTGATCTGACCTTAAAATTTAACTCAGCTTGCTACAACTATTACAAATGTTGGGGCATTTGGAGAATTGGTTGTTCTGTCTGTTCAAGAGCTATTTCCTATCACAAAACTGGTCTAAGTGAGACATAATAAGATAAACATCCTTTACTTTTAGGTTGCTGGTTCATAGTCAACCTAGAATCGTAGTGACTGGAATTTGTTACCAGTATATTGGCAGCTTCTTGCATCTGACCTGTGTATGTTGGCCTATAGGAAATCAGTTGGTGTTCACAGTGTAGTGCCTAATATTTAGAATTAAGTATTTATATTACAAGTTGCTGTCAGAGTTACTGCTAATTGGCTGTGTTCATAGTGATCTCTGCAAGGAGATTAAAGACTGAAAGTTTAATATGCTATTTTAAAGTGGTAGATTATTAGTGTGTACAATTGAAAGCAAGAGAGGCTCTAATTCACCTTAAAATATGTGTTCTGAAAAAAACCCTCAGTAATTCTTTGAACTGTGAGTCATTCTGGGATTTCTGCTATTTCTCTTACAGGTAATTAAGATCTGTGTTCTGTTTTAAACCACTTAGTTCATACTCATTTTGTATTGTATTAAACATTTATTTTGTGATAAACCCAGGTACAGCAAATAAACAATTTGCTTCTACCATGCAGGAAAGATGAAGAATATTATGTATATAAGCTAAAGATAATAGGCAAAGACACAGTATGATTATATAGTGCACTACTGGCTATGTGTTCATGATTGCTATTTATAGATATCTTAAATGGGTGGCTGATGGTTCAATTAGAGTTAGAACTAGGAAGAAGAGAGGAGAGGACTAGGAAGGGGAAAATGGATAAACAGAGGGATGTGAGGAAGAGATGCAGCTGTGCCTTGGCAGGTAATAATTATGGCCTAGGCTAGGTAAACTCAGGAGAGAAATAAAGTAAAGGTTACTGTTTCCTGAGAAGATCTGACCTCCATGGTTAGTGTTAAGGAGAGCTGTGTCCATTCCCTTAGCAAGGCTAAGGGAAGATCTTTTAAGGCTGTTTTTCCTGAGCACACTGGTACATGGGGTGTGTTTCTCTATATAAACCTTTTAGACACCATTTACTCATCAACATGAAAAGAATTGTGTAATTATCTTGCAATTAGAGAAATACCAAGCTGAATTCAGTGGTGTCACTAATTTGGAGCAAAGAGCATTGCAGCCAGCGGCAATGATGTGAAGGTGGTGCAGAAGTTAACAGCAAGTGTTTGCACAAATCTCTGTAATGTGGGACTTAAAATACTCTTGGTTTCTCTCTGTCTGCCTTTTAATTTAGGATGGGAAGGTGATCGTGTGGGATTCCTTTACTACCAATAAGGTAAGAAAAGTTCAAATCAAGTCTGTAGTTTCATTGAAGCATAGAAAATTAGGGTTGGAAGGGACGTCAGGAGGTCATCTAGTCCAACCCCCTGCTCAAAGCAGGACCAGCCCCAACTAAGTCATCCCAGCCAGAGCTTTGTCTATCCAGGTCTTAAAAACCTCCAAGGATTGAGATTCCACCACTTCTCTGGGTACCTGTTCCAGTGTTTTACTACCCTCCTAGTGAGAAATTACTGCCTAATATCTAACCTAAACTTCCCTTGCTGAAACTTGAGACCATTGCTCCTTGTTCTGTCTTCTCACCACAAGAACAGTCTAGCTCCAATCTCTTTTGAACCCCCCCCCCTTCAGGCAGTTGAAGGCTGCTATTAAATCTCTGTCTTTTATTCTCTAGACTAAATAAGCCCAGTTCCCTCAGCTTGTCCTCATAAGTCACGTGCCCCTGAACCACTTTTGTTGCCCTCCACTGAACTCTCTCCAATTTGTCCACATCCTTTCTGTAGTGGTGTGCCCAAAACTGAATACAGAAGTCCAGATGTGGCCTCACCAGTGCAGAATAGAGGGGAATAATTACTTCCTTGGACCTACTGGCAATACATCTACCAATGTAGTTTCTATATGCAAAGCCAAATTTTGGCTGCATTGCATGGTTTTGTGAGGTGGGACAGGAACACTTCCCACTCTGTCCTCCTCAATGTGCCAGAGCTGTGGTACTCATCAGCAGGGTGCTTAAGTACTTGGACATGAGGATTTCCAGCATTCTGCTCCCTGGCTGGCCTTTGACCGTGTTATTTTTCTGTTTATGACCTGAGTGCAGAGTAGAGCTGGAGAAGTGTAGTCTTGGTGCTTGCCCCTGGCTGCTTTAGCCATTTTACCCCCAGATGCCCCAACCTCTAATGGGCCCCACATGCCCCTGCAACTCCTCCTTGGCCCCTTCTACTGCATCTCAGATCTACATAACCTTAGTGGAGGCTATGGGTAGTAAAAACAAGCATTGTCATGCTGCATTGGGAGCCCAGAATGGGAAGCTTTATTGCATTCTTGCAGGTACAATAAGCCTTGCACAGTTGTTTGTGAGCAAATTGCAATAAAGCATGAATTTGATTAACTCTGCATTTGCAGATTAGCCTAGGGAAATATATGACTTGATGTATTTCACTTGAATTTTGTTCTTCTAAAGCCTTTTGATTTGAGGATAATAAAGGGTCCTTTTGAAGTAAAGATCAGCTCTTTGGTGTTTAGTTTAAAGAGAAAAATGTATCAGCTCTGTTTCCTA
Source organism: Crocodylus porosus (assembly GCF_001723895.1). NCBI lineage: Eukaryota > Metazoa > Chordata > Crocodylia > Crocodylidae > Crocodylus > Crocodylus porosus. The sequence continues at coordinate 19,863,082 of NW_017728911.1, forward strand.
TATTTATTTCAATCCAATGAGTACTCCTAAGGGCACTTAAGCAGTTTCAGCCTCATTATCATTGTTTTAACACAAATTAGCAATGTAGTAAAAAAAAAAAGGAGTTGATGCTTGAGATATAAGGGACATGTTGTATTTCAGGAGCATGCGGTGACAATGCCATGTACATGGGTGATGGCGTGTGCATATGCCCCATCTGGATGTGCCATTGCTTGTGGGTAAGGATAAACTCTTGCAGCTTTGAACCTGGTGGATCGTTCTGTGTAACTGAGTATGTCTGTGAGGTGCAATATAATTCCATGCAGAGATACCCATAATAGGGCTACCTCAGGTACTTGCAGTGTATCTGTATTAGAGCAGCACCTCACCTGAGCTAGTACACCCTGCTTCATACCCAGGCTTATTTGTCTATGTGAAGCACTATACTGCTACCTCAGGTATCGCTGCACAGTGTGTCATGGAAGCGATGCACCATAGTTCCAAGGACATGTAGCTAGTGGAGATGCAACAAGATTTCAAAATGTACCTTTTTCCTTTCAGACACATCTTGGAAACTGTGGGAAGGGGTGTGTTGCTTAATTGTTCTGTTGGGAGTTGGGGAGGAGGGGAACAACAATCCAAAATTAAACTGAAGGTTAATTAAAAAAAAATCTGCATATGTGATATTGTCTGTGCATCACTGGAGTTGGTTCACAACTTTACAGATGCTGACAGTAAGATCACTGGGATGTTGTAGACAGCTAAGAAATATCCAGTGAGCCTGATTGTTTCCATACTGGTTCACGCTCACATAACTCCATTGACTTCAGTGGAGGCACTTCTGATGTGCGTCAGCAGGAGAGGAAAATTGAACCCAAAACAGGGCCTCTTCCAGCACCCCTGGGATCCAATGAGCATCTTTCTGTTGCTTTCACTGTCCGGTGGATTGGGTTTTGTTGGATCAAACGCAGGTTTGATATAGTCCATTATGCATCCTTTGATTACCTCATGACTTTATTCGTATGAAGCAGCTATCTTCATGAATTCTTTTCAGTATGTATTCTTACATTGAAATCCAAGATCAGAGTCCCGTTGTGTTATACATTGTAGAAATCAGTCTTCTAGTGACTTAGGATCACTTATTGCCCTTGGCTTGTATTTGTGGCTGTCAAAGGGAATTGGACAACATGTGCACATCTAGGGGACATAGGACCTCAATGCTGTACTAAGTTTTATGTGCCAACTTAGTACACAAAGAAACTGTTACTGCTGTTTTCCCATCAGTAGATTGTAGAACTTCAGGTGTTAAATACTTACTCCAAAGAATGCTCTGTAGCACATGCAATCATTTAGAGCAGTGGTGCTCAACCTCTTGCCTCCCATCCAGGTCTGGTTTGCAAAGCTTTATCATCCAACCCAATGGGCTCCCTGTGGGTCTGGAAATTTGGCTGCAGGGGAGCAGTAGCAGTGTTAATTGCTTCCAGAGCCACAACAATTAACACTACTATTGCTCCTCTACCACCACTCCCCCACCATCATGTTTCCAGACACTGTGGCCACATCTGGTGCATGGAATAATGCCAACACAACAGATCACACCTGCAGACTGACCCTATGCAGGATCCAACCTGCAAACTGGCCCCACACTGCTCATTTGACCTGTGGAGCCAGATTGGTTGAACACCACTCATTTAAAGCATCTGTCTCCAGGCAACTTAGGATTTGTTTGATTTCTTTTTTTTCATTCTGTAAATGTCTTTAACCGTGTCTTTTAAATAGCATCATTACCTTAAAATTGTGATAAAAAACAGGTGAGGATTCCCTTGGCGAGGGGAATCCCAGATGCTGTTATACAATGGAAATCTATACTTGTATGGGTTTTTGACACTGAAGAATTTTTAGGACATTTAAGTCTTTTGTTTGCTTATCATCCCATATTTATTATTGTTAGTGATTTATGGGTGTTCTCTGTGTCTTTTCTTTGCCATAGTGGCCTGGACAATAAGTGCTCTGTGTATCCACTGACATTTGACAAAAATGAAAATATGGCTGCAAAGAAGAAATCGGTTGCAATGCACACAAATTACCTGTCTGCCTGCAGCTTCACTAACTCAGACATGCAGGTAAACGCATTCACTTGCACGTTACTTGGGTATAATGCACAGCTATGAGCTTCACTTACCTTTGTCAGCATAAGGAGATGCAGGTCACTCCTCCCTGTACCAGCAAGGGTCTGTGTGCCTCAGGAGGGATATCCTGTTCTGCACAGGGGAGATACCCCTTCTTTAAGAGGCAGCTTCTGACTCAGCTGGAAACTTCATAGGTGCTTTCACTGGCAGAGGCTATAACAAGGAGGATCTGCTGAACTCGTTGATCTAGCTGTCATTGGCAGTAGCACTGCCTGGTCATTTGGAGACTTGTTGATGGGAGGGAAAGGTTACTGCACTGGTATTCTGTGCACTTTCCATTGCGGGGGTCTGTGCCAGCTTGGGCTTTTATGAGGTGAAATAGAAGAGTAACATAGGAAATCTAACTGTGTTAAAACGCCATCACCCTCACAACCTGATTCAATGAGGACTAGGTTCCAGCTGCTTGGAACCATTTTTGTCCCATTTATTCTGTATTCTTAGCCTGCTTTGCTATTGTACTAATTGATCTATTATGTAATTGAGGCCCCAGATCAGGGCCCCATTGTCTTGGGTGTCATATGGCCACGTGTCTGGAGTCAGTCAGTCTCCGCTCCAGAATGAAAGACAAAGGGGTAGGTGAAAGGAAGTACCATTATCCTCATTTTAGAGATGGGGAACTGAAGGGCATAGAGATTTGTAGGATTTGCCCAAGGGTATATGGGGAATCTATGGAAAAAATATAGGAGAGGGAAAACAAGAAATACCGTCCCAGTCTTCTTCATGCCAGCCTGCTGCATTAACCACAAAGGATCCTGTATCTGTAATATATAAACATCTAAAATATCCTACATCTACAAGAATGTGAAAACCTAGGAGCAATGAAAGAACCAAGATAATCCTCAACCCCAGTCTGTTTTTAGAATTTTAATTGATATTCTACACATTAGACTGCAGCAAAATAAATGGAGTAGAAGGTATTTCCATGGTGGAAGCTGGATAGAGAGGCATATTTTACTTTCCTTCTCTTAAGATATTTACAGCTCTTACTAAGGGAATATCAGGTATGATTGCTTCTATTTCAAGACATGAGATACCCAAGAGTAAGCAGTTATTTGCTATTCTGTGGTTTCAGTAATGAATCTGAGATGCTGATTCAAGTCTGTTGCCATGGAAACAGAAGGAAGTCAAGGATCTACCCACAGTGCTCCAGAGTGCTTAATTGTGGTCTTAAAATGCAGGAGGCCAGTATAATTAAGGCAGGGCAAAACATGAAGTCTAACTTGGATGAAATGTTATTTGTGAAATACAGAACCAGCTTTTTGCTTTCCTGGATATACTTATGTGAACTGATGCTTTTTATTTTTATAGGGTTTAATTATTCTCTGTGCTTAATGAAGAAGTAACAATACCGGGAAGGAACTTGCATTCTCATAAAGAAAATTGTATAGCTATCATGCAGACTGGTATAATATTATTTCTCCTTTGTGCAGCATTAATAGTGGGTTTAGGGCCTTTCTACGTACAGGAATACACGGTCCCTGTCCCAAGGGGCTTACAGTCTTGCTACACAAAGATATTGCCTAGAGTGGTATTTTATAGTCCTGAGGGTAATGGATTAAGGTAGTCTGGTGAAATGAAGAGTGAGATTAGAAAAGCAAAAATAAACCAGCAGTCCAGTCCTCCTTCAGGATGCCGCTGCTTGATAAAGGGCTGTAGAAAAACATGTTTTATCTCCATAGCTTGTGAAATGGCCTTGGGATCAAGTTTCTTATAATGTAATTAACCAGGACTATAATGAGGCTACAGGATAAAATATGTGCCATAAACAGCACAGAGGATTTCCCTCCACTACCTTTTGTTTAAGCATTAGGGAACATTAAGTGTTTGTATGTACAGAGGAGCAGTTTTCTTCCTAGTTCACGTCAACATTAGACTTACTCCCAACCACAGGCTAAACCCAATGTAATTTAAAGGCTTTTTCCTGCCTGTTATCAGCAATTGGTGATTCACTTTGCAGGGAATAGACAAAACCTCACATAACTAGGTGCTCTCTCTGCCTTTACTCTCTGTCTTTTGCTGCATAGCAGCAGGAAAGCCTGGTTGCCACACGCCAAGCCAGAAATACCCATAATTAATAACAATAATGATACTTTCACTTGAAGATCCTAAAGTATTTTATCTGCAGAAGCCAAACAGAACCCAATGGCTGAACTGGGGATTGAATTAGAGAGCTGTTGACTTCTGTTTTCTTGCCCAACCACAGGGCAAAAGGCTTATATCAGTGACAATACATTGTTTCTGATATGTTGTACAATACGACAGAGTAAGTTAGACTCATCAGTAGCCCTCCAAATACCCATGTATTTCAGACCTGATTTGGTATTACTGGAGTGAGCACGTTTGTTAAAGGAGGAAGGTCATATGTGCTTTGCCCTCAAACCTATTAACATGCTGACTATGCTAAATGCTGCCACAAGGTGGCAGATGAAGACCTTTGAACCAGTGTTTCCAAATAATGTAACAACAACTAGAACCAAGTTAAATTTTTTAGTCCTGTTTTAACTTTGTATAGGAGTGTTTGGATTTGAGCTCATAATATTTCCAATCGAACCACAGACTTCATAAAATATATTGCGTTCCAGAGCTCAAGGTGGGTAACTCCTTAAATACTCTACCGGCTGCTCTTTCCTGTGTCATCTTCTTGGATGCTTGTTTGTGTATCAGAATGGGAAGATACAGATATCCTACCAGGTAGAAATCTCAACATCTTGCACTACACCTATACATCTTCCAAGATCTAACATCCTGAACCTAAACACTGGGTTATAGCTAATTTAGGACTCTAGTCTCCACCTATGATCTCAAAATATTACCATATCTCTACACACAATGTACACATGCAGCACAGTCTGTTATGATTCCTGCTATTTTGCCAACCTCAGTGTATGGAAAATGTTACTGGATTTGAGTTTCTACCATAAAAATAATCTGTGTACAAACAGAACATGCAGAAATTCACCCATGTTTCTTCTAAAGCTTGCATATAGCAAGCCACCTCTGCAATTAAGACACAAGCACTGTGGTTTCTCATTCTATGTACTAAACTAAAATATTAGACAACATTTCAATGTGCAGCATGGTTGCATAACAGCCACTGAGTGCCACAGGCCAATTCTGAGTGCTTGAGAACCATCAGGACTTGAACATGGTAACAAGCCACAATCACATGTGTTTGCAACAGAGACAGTAAGCCAGGGGTGGGCAAAATATGGCCTGCAGGCCGGATCTGGCCCACCAAGGGATTTTATCCGACCTGAAGCAGGACCCTTAGCCCTGCCTGGACCAGGCTTGGGGGGCTACCTGAGCTGTGGCACATGCAGCTGGTCCCACTGGCCCCAGGCACACAGCAGGCCTGGGGCAGCGCAATGGCTAGACTCTGCTTCTCTAGCAGTGACTCCTTCTGGCTGTTGCTGCCAGTGTCGCCACTGTCACCGGCCCTGGCCCCACTGTGGACACCCTGGCTGGTCAGCCCCACCCCCACCACTGGGGGCACTAGTACAGAGTGGGTGAGTTAGGGTCTCCATAGGGACCAACCCCGAACCCCCATGGGCAGGGCATTCTTAGCCAGGCAGGTGGGATGGGGCCCAGGGTGGGTGGGGAGTGGCATCTGGAAGCAGGGCCAAGATCACAGGGTGGTGATAGTTTGGGGCCAAGGCCAGAGCAGAGTCAAAAACTGCTCTGTGCATGACAGATCGTGACTGGTCCAAGCTGGTGGGGGAGGGCATGGAGCATATACCCATGACCCAGCCCCTGCTGCTTCCACTCCAACATGGACATGCACAGATAGCCATAGTACAGCATGGCTGCAGAGCAGTGCAGGATGGCCAAATCCCACCCTCCCACAACAGCTCACTGTATCTCCCTAAGTGGCCCTCTACCCAAATAATTATCCACCCCTTTAGTAAGCAAATAAGAGAAGCTATTAGCAATGATTGGTCATTACTCATCCATTCCCATGTTAATGATGCATTCAAAGTCCAGGACAATGTAGGGGTGATGGATTTGCCAGACAATTGTCTAAACATGCTGATGCACACAAACAATTCCACATCCATTGGCTCTAGGTCTGGCTGTTTCATACAGCACAAATACTGGTAGGAAGAAGTTAAGCGTATCTGAGTCCACCAACTCTCCTTTTAACCCTTTTTTCAGATTCCAGCTTTATAAACTTGAACAGGGCAGACATCTGGTGATGAATCTGGTGCCGTGTGCTTTCTTGAGTTATAGAAATGTCAGCAGATCATGGACTGAGGTCAGCTTCTCAGACATCTGAGAACAGAATTAAGCCTTTATTAAGTGACTGTACATTTGATGTTGATCAGTCTCAGTATTCTTGAGCTCTTTTCCACTTTGTCATTTTCCTTTCAGGAAAATCATGCTTAGATCCACCTGGATTTTCTGACTGATATTTGCTACACATTAAAAATTTCCAGTTGTGTGTGTGTGAGTTGGTCAAGTACCCAAAGAAACTGGTAACAACTTTTATGTATTTTTTATTGTTGGTCTTTTTCTCCCTTTCTGTAGATCCTGACAGCAAGTGGAGATGGGACTTGTGCCCTTTGGGATGTTGAGAGTGGACAGCTTCTGCAGAGTTTTCATGGGCATGGGGCAGATGTTTTATGTCTGGATCTGGCTCCTTCTGAAACAGGAAATACATTTGTTTCTGGGGTAAGTGAGATATTTTATTTTGTGATAGAAAACCAATGAATGAGGAAAGGGAAAAGGAAGGATACATAATAAAAAGAGAGATTCATGATCTTGTTAAACCTGGTAATAGATAAATTGCTGGCACATTTTCAGGCTGGATCAAATTAATTCTCTTACTATGGGACCAGACCCAACCCATCACACTGACTGTGGCTCTGCTTAATTTGCAAGTACCACCCTACATGAATTGATGTAGCACATGATCAAAAGCATCCACAGAGATAAGAAAAGACGAGTAAAAGTGCATGTGGTGAAGGTGCACCTTTTAGAAGGTGATTGAGGCCTTTCCTTGATTAATTATTACATTCTTACCTCAAATTCTATTACACTGCAACATCCTTTTGCACTTGGATCCTTCCTTCTCTATTCACTCAGTTCCTGCTGGGTGCATGTAAGAGAGTGCTCAGTTCGCCTTCTTGGTCAGTATGTATGATGCCTGTATTAGGGGAGTGCAAAGTGGGTTGTATTCGATTCAGATATGGCCCAATTTGGGGGACAGTGATTTGATTCGTTGATTTGGATCACTGTCCTGATTCGCTTCAGCTGAATACGAAACTGAAAATTTGATTCTGATTGAGAGAATCAATGATTTGTCCATAGACACAGCTTTAAATGTTTTTGTTACATACCTCAAGGTACCAGGTGAGGCTCGTGAATGCTGAGATGGTGGGGTGGATGAAGCATCCCACAGGAGCGCAGGGAGGCCCCCCACCTGCTTGGCAGTAGACCCGGAAATGGAGCATGGCATACTTCTGGTCCACTTCCAGGTCCATTGCCGAGCATGTAGGAGACCCTCCCCACACCCCCTAGCTCAGTGAATGGCCATGGGAGACCCCAGCCGCTCCTCCAGACCCAGGAGGCGCCAGTCGCTGAGCCAGGGGGAGGTGGGGGGTACACCACATGCTCTGCAGCAGACCCGGAAGTGGACCGGAAGTGCTTCTGATCCACTTTCAGGTCTGCCGCCAAGCACGCTGGGAACCACCACCCCCAACGCTCCTGTGGGACACTCCATCTGCCCCACCATCTCAGCATTCATGAGCCGCCTGGTACCTTAAGGTATGTAGAAAAAACATATAAAGCTGTGTCCATGTCCGAATCATCAATTCTCTCCAAATTGATTCGGAGGGTTCCGATTCAATTTGGAGAGATTAAAGGGTCTCCTGATTTGATTTGGAGATTCAGCTGCCAAATCAGGCTGAATCTCTGCCAAATTGAATCAGCAACTGAAGCTTCACGCGGCCCTAGCCTGTATCACTTCTTGCTAAACTCCTTCCCAGAAGCTTTGGGGGCCGTGTTAGCCACTGCACAAGTTAAAGCAGTATTTATTACAAGGTGTAGGGCCAAATCCTCAGTGCTCTCTGCCCCCAGCAGCACCAAGGGTACAGCAGGCTTGCCTGCTTCTTACCTTGGCCCAGAGGTGACAGGACTGTAATGGCAGCACACACTATGTGTGCCTCCTGGCAGGCAACAGAACTACAGGAGGAGGTGGTGAGGCTCCAAAGGCAATCATCGATTCTGTGCTGGAGGAGACCTCCAGGACTGTGGAGGGAGACACAGCACTAGAGACACAGCACTAGAGAAAAGAGAGGACATGGACACCCAAGAGGGTGGAAGCTGGGGGCTTGTGACTTCTAGCACCAAGCAGAGATCTTCGCTGTCATCTGCAGTCATTCATCTAGAGAACAGATATGCAGTCCTAGCAGCAGAGAGGGAGGAAAGAAGCACGTTCCATTGGTGGTGGAAGACAGGCCAGGCCTTACCAAAGTAGGAAGGATCAAGATGACTGTCACCAAGAAGCAGCAATGGCTGGTGCTGGTTGGCAACTCCCTTCTGTGGGGGCAGAGGGAAACATCTGCCAACCTGACTTGTTGTCTCGGGAAGTCTGCTGGTTGCCTGGAGCCCAGATTTGAGATGTCATGGAGGGATTACTGAGGTTCATCTGGCCTTCTGACTACTATTCCATGCTGCTGTTTCATGTGGGCACCCGTGATACTGCCGGGGGGGACTCTGAATGTATCAAGAGTGACTACAGGGGTCTGTCTACAGTGAACATGACAATTAACTCAAGTTGGCTGGCCTGCTAGGGGGTGTAAGCTAATGCTCAGGTAGCTCAACTCATCAGCCGCTAACAAGACTCAGTAGGATGGATGGAGCCTAACTCCACCTGAGTGCTTGTAGTGCCCCAGTGTTTTCCCACAATTCTCCTCTTGTACTCAAAAAGGATAGACATGTTCCCCCCACAGTTCATTGGGAAAGAATCATAGAGCATTTCCCTTTACTGCAGTGCAGAGAATTTTGGGATATGCCCCTTATATCATATTATATTATATATCATCATATTATATACCTTGTGCCATGCAGGAGTGTGCAGTGCTGGTGTGGATGTGGCTGCTCTTCCTGAGTAAGGTTAACTCAAAGGAAATAGCCCAAGGGTTAAAAAAAAAACCAAAGCAAAAACCAAAAAAAAATTCAAGTTAACCTCTCAGTGAAGACTTGGCCAACCCTAATTTGATTCTGATATAGCTACAGCCTCTTAGCATGTGTGATTAATTTATACAGGTTTCCCTCGCTTTATGCTGTACATGTGTTCCTGGAAAACGGAACAAAACTCAAATTCGCGTAAAGGGAAACCACTTTACAATGTAACAAATAAGGATATGTTCCAAGTCCTAGACTGCACTGACCTCCAGACCCATTTCTACCACTTTTATAAGACAATTGTGGTAGTCACCAACAGCAGACAGTACACACAAGCACAGGGCACTGTCATAATGGGGATGGCAACTACAGAAACACGTGTCACAGACAATGAGCAAGGAGCACAGATCCACACAGGAAACTATATTTTGGTGCTTGTTACTCCCACAACGTACCACACAAAGTAGCTGACTGCAGGCTTCCACCACATCAATCACATAAGAGCGAATTTGCCTTGGATATAATGAATTTTTGGTATAAAAAGCATCATCATATAAGAGCGAATGCACACATACAGAAGCCACATAAATTTGGGCTATTCCTGTGAATCTGGTAAATGAGATTACACAAGTAGAGCTGTTCCCACACCTGCTTTGCACCAATTTTAACTGTCTAGCTAAAAATCAAATCCCTAAATAAGAGGGTCAAATTTATACCTAAATTTTGAGTGGCAAGGCCTTCATATCACTTTTGCAGCTCCCTCAGAACTATGCCAAGCCTGTCTTCAAAACAGCTCAGGCCTGAGCGCTGAGCGTGCAGTCAGTACTTAACTCCCTCTGAATGCCATGACAATAAATTTCTTGCCTTATTTGGAGCACATTGGACAGTTTTTCTTAAAGATCCTTCTTCCACATGGATAAATCACCATACTGTCCTGTCAAGAACTTCATGCTTCAAGTGCCAGACTGAGTATTGTGCACCTTGCAGTGGAGTACCAAGGGTCCCCGGTGCCCAGGAGCCAATGCCTCCATTTGCGCCCCCGTGATAGTCCAAGCAGTGTGCAAGGCTGAGGCAAATCAGCCTGTGCAGGGCCCCACCTCCTGGCCCAGGGCACGTCCATGGGGGAATTGCCAGCACAGCACACCAGCTGCGGGTAGAATTTCCCGCCAGAACAGCAGAATAAGTCTACAACCTGCCAAGCAGGTGGGTGGGCCACACAGCAAATGTGGGAGGCTCTCCAGCCAATACCTGGGGGCCACGGCCCCCTACCACCCTCCGTCGGTACGCCACTGTGCACCTCAAAGTCCCATAGGAGTGATGAGCATCCAAAGAATGCAGCACTGGGCACAGGATAATGGTTGGGCTTTGGAAACTAATGCACTGACTCACTTTCCAATCTATTTCCATATCTTGGAAGAAGAGACAGTAGTTGGTACTTCAGTAAAAGGAGGAATGTTTCTTTTTTTAAATAATGATATCATAAGTAAAAAATATATATATTTTAATTGCACAAGAGATTTGAGAGAGGGAGCTGGATCACGAGGAGACTTTAGTTTAGCCAGCAATTATGTCTCCTTTAAAAATAAATAATGCATATGCAACAGTCTACTGAGGAGGAATGCACTAGCTAAGCATGAATAGCAGCAGGCTTAGCCTGCAACGTGTTCACCATGTTCCTCTGGTGGCTGCAGAGACCTGAAGAGAAAGGCAAGTGCCTCCCTTGGCTAGCATGTAGACTAGTTACTGCCCCCTTTTTTATCATGTCCCAATTTTCATAGTAATCGCTGCCTTCCCCACCCCCTAAAAGAAAATCTGGGGGGCAAGTTACTTGACACTGATATTAAAAATTTTCATTTTCATTATTAATATTAAAAAGTACTTGGAGACCCCCAACTTGGATTAAACCTTATTATACTAGGAACTGCATATAAATTGTTTATATGCACACAAATATACATTTATGTATATTTGTGTGCATATATGCATTCATGTGCACACATGCATGCACACACACACACAAAAATGGTCTCTGCTCTGAAGTGCTTGGAATCTAAATAACGAGAGACAAAAACTGGGATAGAGAGAGGTGAGGTGACAGGTCACACACAGCAGGTTAGTGGCAGGAATGAGATTCCCAGTCCAGTACTTTCCCATGAGATGGTTGTGGGCCTGATCCTGTGAAGTGCTGGGTACTCTAAGGAGGGATTAGGTATTTTCAGTGGAAGTTGTGAAGGTATGTTGCATCTCCTTGCAATATTCAACCAAGTTAGAAAAATAGCTTCTTCCCACAAAACCACCTTCAAATTTCGGCCTCCTAAAGCATCTTAAAGACTTAAAGGACAAAGAAATGTGACAATAAAAATAAAACATTAAATACATTTTCAAAGGATGATCTCAAAGCAAGTTGAAAAATTCTTCATGCTCTCTTTCTGTCACTGCTATGTTTAATACCAAACTGCAGTTAATCAAATAAGAGCCATAAAGAGGGTTAAACCTGGAAAAGTGGAGCTGATGCAATTGTTTCATTTTCTAGCTTAGTGTATTTACAGTGCACTATAAAACTTTAAATGGCAAATATTAATTTTTTATATTGAACATGTTAAGTGATGAATGAGTCAGACAACTTTAGTGACTCACTGCATATCACAGAATGTGACTATGGAAACGGCATTAGGACAGCAGAGCACCACGAAGTGGTTTTTAGTGTTTGATGAAATGGTGGCAGCCTGCATTGACACCCCTAGGCTGGGTCTACAAAATAATTTACTTATACCTCCTGCTATTTTACTGCATCTGCCCTGTTGGCAGCACCAAAATGAGTACTGGTCTACAGTGGCCACCGAGGATTTAATCATCGTGTTGTGCAGTCCTTTCAGTTCTGGTTGCCTTGGTTTTAGGGCCTATGTTATGAAAATATTTGTGGCTTGGTTTTTCATGATGGGGAGTACCTGCAGCTCCCTCTGACACTGAATGGAGCTGTGGGAACTCACAAATCAGAATGTTAGACCCCAGAGGTTTCTAACACTTGGCACCCAAAATCAGAAGCCCCTTTTGAGAATGTGAACCCACGTGTCTTGCAAAAGGCTGCTCGGCACTAAAGCCAAGCTTAGCACTTGATAGAAATCTGTCTCCCTGCACGATGCTCAACCCATCAGTGCTGCCCCTGTAAGAGAAGGGAAGCCCACTCTGCAGTGCAGTGTAATGAGTAAGCCTTAAACCCTTTCTATTTAACTGGTGTTCACAATAAGAGGATGTTTCCTGCGGGGAAAAAAGGAAGGACATAAATGGGACAAAGGCTGAAAAAAGATATGCAAAGCAATTTTAATTAAAGCTTAGTTTTGTTGCCTGTAATGGTCTGACAGCTCCTTTTATAGACACTCAAGGAGAATGTTATATAGATTTGGTTACATTTTTTAGTCCAGAAAACATCTGCGAGGTTCTTCTGTATAATTTCACTTCATTTGTATCTGTCAGATACCTAAGGAGAAAATCTCAAAGGGACAGTGGCTCAGCTCCTGTAGGAGTATTTAATACTATCATTGAATTGTGATGTGAACCAAAGTACCGGCATCTCCCTTTACTCAAACACATGTGCAAAACAAGCAGTGAGTGGTGCTGGCTGTAAGGTTTGCCTCTTCAATTTTTTTGTTTTCTGAATATAATCCTCTCAAAATCTGGAGCTTCTTTGCTAGAGTTTATCCTACTAGGAGCTGTGATGTTCCAAGTGCTAAGAGTTGGTTGGGACTCAGTGGGTGCTTTGGCCACATGCGGGGGGAAATTTTAGTGCAAGACCTAGTAGTGGTATGTATATAATCAAAATGAATTTTTTGTTTTTAGGGGTGTGACAAGAAAGCAATGGTTTGGGACATGCGATCTGGTCAGTGTATCCAGTCCTTTGAAACCCATGAATCTGACATCAACAGTGTCAGGTCAGTGTATTCCTGGCAAAGTACATTGACATTGTTTTCATGTGAAGCTCTATATTAATTTAATTTTTAAATTCAACCTTATCTGAATACCATAACATACTATATTTTTTCTCCACACAGGTACTACCCAAGTGGAGATGCTTTTGCCTCTGGTTCAGATGATGCCACAGTACGTTCATTCAGCAAATTCACTCACAATTGTTATTTCTCTAGTCAGAAATCTTAAGAGTAAGGAGCCAAATTCACAGGGACTAAACTGGGCCCAAGGCATCATACTATTGTATGACTATAGGGAATTCTTTCAGAAAGAAATAAAAGCAGTGCATTAAAAAGAAAATACATGGAGAGGCGAGTTCCCACCTTGAAACAGGCATGCCTGTTGACAAAAATGAGATTTGCACAAACAGCCAAGAGAAAACAAACCCTGCAATTTTACTTGTGGCTTCAGAAAAGGTGTGTATGAAATTACAGCTTGACATCACACCATTAAAATATATTCTGGACTACATATTCTCCACACTGAAGCTGTTGGGCTCAGTACAAGAAACAGCAGATTAAAATCTTTCTTATAGGAGAGGCCAGACTAGGTGATCTCGTGGTCCTGCTTTGAGCTGGAGGTTGGACTAGATGACTTCCTGAAGTCCCTTCCAACCCTAATTTTCTATGATTCTATGGATATCTAGGCTTAAAAATCTCATTCCTGAGCAAGCTGTTAGGGGAGAATGTGGCATGTCTTAGCATGCTACAGGAAAATATAATTATCTAGTAAGACCCCAGTGCTGCAGTCAGTGCTCTGGGTATGGGTGGCTGGCAGCCATGGGGTAGACATTGCACAACTGAACTGAAACCTATCATTTTGAAAAGGGGAGGAATGTGTCAAAATTTGCCATTTATTCAAATATTGTATTGCAACCTGGATCTGGTGCAGAATCTTCTTAGCAGGCTTGAATAACGTAGCACATTTTGGGACTGCACCAAAGCAGTGGGTTTGGGATAAGATCTTCAGTGCTTCTTCTTAAGAAAGGCGGGCCATTTTTAGATGCCAGAAGCCTCTATTATAAATGATTGTATCTAGACGAGAGGATGGGACATCTTAGAAGGTTGGTTGGGATGTTCTACTGTGAGCATCTGAGATGTTGACACCATTGAATAGAGAAATTTGAAACATTATTATTCATATGAGGAGATGCTCATTTTTCAGAAGTACCACAGCCTGTGGGCAACTGGGCAACCCATTTGATGGGTTTTTCTTTGTAACTATATGTGAATCTCCTCAGAATGGAACAGAAAATTCTGTCTTTCATGTTAGGGGTAGAGGAGGAGCAGTTCAATTCTTCTTACATTTCTATTTTTTAAATGAGATAACTTTTGGAAAATCTTAAGAACAATACAGGAACATGAACAGAATGTTTTAGGATGCTGCAGGAATGAGAGTCCTGGGTGTCATAAGCATATGTTCCCAGTAGTTGTCCTTATCTGAAGTAAAGCTGACTCATTAGTCAGGATATTATGACAGAATTACTCATTAGCTCACAGCAGCAGGAAACCTTGACTCCAGGATACCCTGCAGTTTATAAAAGGTCTGTGCACAATACAGTTTCTCCATTATGCACAGGCTTTAATATCAGAAGTTTTTCATTCCTGTGACTTAATATTAACACACTAAACTAGTCACTGTTTGTTTAAACCTAACATGTTAAGCCAGTATTTTTGTTAAAATGCAGTTTCCAAATTGCACATGATTTCAGAGCTGATGAGGTTTTTACTTCAGACTGCTGAAAGTTTGGTCTGAATATAGAATTTTCCATATTAAACAAGTTCAGCAATACAGTAATGCCAATTTGTTGAAAGAGGTACACCTCAAAATAACCTAGTGGTTACTTCCTACTCTGTCTGATTCAGAGCAGGGATGAGAACATGCGTTTCCCACTTCCCACGTGACTAACCACAATGACGATAGAGTTGGTCTCTCTTTCTGTGCCCATGGAATATTTATTTATATGAAGTGGAACAGTCTCAGGCAAGCCCCTCGCCACGAGTTAATGGCAGCAGCCTTTCACAGGCAGACGTAGGGACATACAGGATCATAGGAAAGTTGGGCTGAAAGGTACCTCCACAAGGTCATCTAGTCCAGCCCCCTGCTCAAGGGAGGATTATCTCTGACTAAACCATCCTAGTCAGAACTTGAACTGGAGTCTCCCATATCTTATATAAGTTCCCCTGCTACAGGGCTGTCACCTGTTGTAGGAGAAAGTCTGGGTGTGTGCCTTCTTTTTTAATGAAAAGATTTGGGAGCTCTTTTTTTTTTTCCTCCATGCAAGTGCAAACAAATTTCAAAGCCTTAGGGATTTTTATCAAATGGAATGTCACTTTCTAATAGTCCTCAGAGGGTATCTGTCCTGCAGTGCTAGAAGATCCCGTAAAAACCTACTGAACTGCAAAAAACATACCGAACTACAGTGGGAAGGCACACAGACCATGAGAACTTCATGTGGATTTTTGGAATCCAGGAACCTGTAACTTCTTTCTTCGGGATCATGCATCACTGATTTGGGAGGGTTCAGGGGCTTGCTCAGTTTAGGATAGGTCATTTAGTTCACCATTAAAATCCATAGATGTAAACAGCCTGTTTGAGGGACCCAAATACTACTGCTGGCCATGGACTGAAGTAGCAGAAGCATTGTAGCTATTGCACATGGTGGCCATCAAGTTGGGATTTCTTTTCCCTTCCTGTTCATGCTTTGCACAGAGAAAATGAGTAATTGAGTCTAGTCCTTAGTGATGCATAGGTGTTGTGTTTGCTTTAATTCTAGTGTCGTTTATATGACCTTCGTGCAGATAGAGAAGTAGCAATTTATTCCAAAGAGAGCATCATTTTCGGCGCTTCTAGTGTGGACTTCTCTCTCAGTGGTGAGACTTGAATTTTGGGGGTTGACATGGGATGCAACTTGGATTGTAACATAATCCTTGTTCCATTTGATATGATAAAATGTTGATTATTACAAAGTAAATTAAAACAGGGAAAATATCCACCTACTGTAGTCATTTCTTTCTTTATAAAAGAATGTGTTAAAGTTAAAACCACCTCAAATGCAATGAGACATTGTTACAACAAGACGTTAGTTAAGGAAATATCTATAAATAGTTCATAAAAGGTAAATACGAGTTATAGATGTTATGTTACAAGCTAACATATAGATCAGGGGTCAGCAACCCCCGGCATGTGTGCCGAGGGTGGTACACAAGGCCATTTTGCTCGGCACACCACAGCCAGCCCAGGCTTTAAGCAGCTGCTGCCAGCCACGAGCCCAGGCTGCTCCCAGCAGGCGGCTGGGAGGCTGCAGGCCCGAGCTCCGTGGGCCAGCTGCAGCTGGGAGGCTGCAAACAGCTGCTCTGGGCTCTGGCATGTCGACACTCTAGCACCTTCCAAGGTAGACATTGTGGTTTTTTCAGCACTCCGGCCAAAAAAATTTGCCTCCCCCTGATATAGGTGTTATAACTAAGTTACAAACTAGTAATGAACTATTAGGAAAGTTAAAAGAATGTCAGGAGCAACGGGTAGTTATAAATAAGATACTGAACTGTTTAACTCAATATATGAATTTATTAACCATTTATTAGAGCATCATTTAATCAAAGGTTAACCCCTTTAATAAACAATTTTATAATGCATTCTTAATCTGAAGTATGAGCAAAATATTTTACTTATATTAATTATATACGTATAGACCTTCAGCCTATAATTCTACTTGAATTAATCTCATTTTAGCAGTTGAAAAGATACAGGCTTTTAATAAAAGCAAGATGTAACTTTCAGTGCCAGTTTAGATCAAGCCACTTTGGAATGTATAGGTTAATCATTGGAAATTTAGAAGAAATGCATTCAGCCTTGTGTAGAAATAAATCATGCACCTAGAATTGGAGTGAAGATAGCCTTATATATGAGCCAGTAGGAGACCTGAGTGATCCCTCACTCTGCCACAAATGTCTTATACCAGGTCTTTGCTTCAGCCAAGAAGTGTTAGCCATCTAGAAGGGTGTTTGTGCTTAAAAGCTTGCAAAGAACATTCTTTCCAATTATTTAGCTGGTCTAATAAAAGATACCACACTTACCCAAAGGCCCTTGTGTGCCTGTGTCCTTTGACCAACACAGCTACAACCAACACTCCTAAGCCGTCTAAATCATCACTTCATATAAATGCTATTCTCTTTGTAGGTCGTCTGCTATTTGCTGGTTACAATGACTACACTATAAACGTATGGGATGTTCTGAAAGGGTCTCGTGTATCCATTCTGTTCGGACATGAAAATCGAGTTAGTACCTTACGAGTTTCACCTGATGGGACTGCATTCTGCTCAGGATCATGGGATCACACTCTAAGAGTAAGGAGGATTTTTCTTCTAAAATATGGAGATTTCCACAAGTAAATTGACTTTACAGAATGTCCAGGGAGACAGGAAATAAAACCAAATATTCCAAGAAAACTGAAGGCCAATATCATAGCTGCACCTTTGCAAACATTAGATAAGGCTTAAACAATATTTTCTCTAAGTCAGCAATATATTTCCATTTTAAAGCAAGTGGTAGTATAACTTTATTGCTAAATATTTAAACACAAGGAAATTATCACGTTATCATCTAAAAATCATCCACTCATAACTCTTTACTATTAATACTCTTTACCTATTACAAAATTTGACTTTCTTGTTTTATAGCTAGGATTTTGAAATAAAAAGTATTTTTACAGAATACTATTAAGGTAATTAATTTTTAAATAGTATATTACTTAAATATAATTCCTTATTTCTTTTTCTTTTCTACAGATCTGGGCTTAATTTGTGATGCTATGTTCAAATGCAAATGAAGATTCATACCTTAAACTACAAGGAAATCTCAATCTGCAAATGTGAAATGTTCTTTACTAACATTTAGCATTTCTATTGGAGTTTCCATGAATCATTCGTGAGTTGCAGGAAAAAAAAACAACATACAACTTGATAGCCAAGTATTAATTAAATAATTTGTTACATTATCAAATGTTATTGAAAACACAAAAAAACACAACTAGGGTAAACAGTGTAATCTGCTTCAACACATAGCAAGCATTAACTTGTGGTAAAATAAAATGTTTTTAATTCTGTTTTTGAGACTACCTTCTTTTACTAGCAATAGTTTAGATAATTCTAAAAACAGACTTTTTCTCTAAAGTTATCTGTATGATAGAATTTAGTATTTCAGTGCACATAATGTATTTATTATTTGCATGAATTGGATTCCTTTTTAAAGTAACTTTGGGAGAAAAATTACCAATTTTATTGGGGTAGAGTATAAGACTTTTGAAACATTCCACAGTAGTGCATTGAATTTTGATGTTAAAAGTTAGAAAGAGAAAGCAGCTCTAATAGTTTACTTTTATGTTGGAGTTATAGATGACTCAAGAGTGTTAATAATTAGGGGAGCAAACAGACTAATGATGATAGTAGTTGTCATATAAAGGTATTTTTTGTATTTAAAAAACAGATTCCTTTCAAACCCAGTTTTTTTCTACTGTCTTTTTAAATAGAATTGACTATTTCATCTCTGTGATCTGAATGTAAAGAACATAAATGTATGCATAAAGATGATAAGCTACAAAGAAAATGGATATAATCATGATTTACATAATCATGAAGTAATATTTTAACTAGTAGTTTCTTAGAAATTTTTAATTGTATCACCTGGTGAGTGAATTTTCTGTTAATTGGAGAGGTGTTACATGCTAAGCACTAATTATAAAGATAATTTAATCTTTTCCAAGTCAGTCATTGCCATTCTGTGACCCTGATTCTTAACTGTTTAAGCCATTTTATACTACTTTAGTAGTATAAAGTGGCTTTTAATCTTTTCCCACTGTTAGGCTTCTTTGTGATACCAAAGCAGTGGAATGTGGCCACAGTGTAAAAGAGAATTGGATCCTCTGAGCCTACCTCTACAACCTATCCTGATAAAGCTTCTATCAAAGCTAATGGTGATTGATTATAGGTTGACTGTAGGAGCACCCCTGCATGGAGAATGAGCAAAACTGACTCTTTGGGGAAACTGTTTGGTGCCATTCCTGCCTACATGTGCTGTGGTTGTGGTGGCCTCAGATCAGACAAACCACTCATCACAGTACTGAACACTACCCTTCACATGCCTGCAGAAGTTATGTAAAATGAAACGGTAAGGCTGTGCCCATATTAATTCAGTGCTCTGTAAGAAGCATTTGTTCTGGTAAAGCAGGGACATATGGGCTAGGGACAGACATTCAAAAAGCCTAAGCCTGAATCTTTGCAGGATAGTCTAACCTGGCTAAGCTAAACTGGTTTGTAACCGCATAGACATCCCAGAAATGCAGACACATGCCTGAAGTGGCTCAGGCTAAAAGTGGGGAGTGGGAGGGGATGTTAGATCAGCCCTTCCCTTCGACAGCGCTGAGCTGAGGGGGTATGGCCAGGCCCGGCAAAAGGCTCTAATTAGGTAGGGGTTCCCCTACTCCCCTTGAGCAGCTCAGCAGGCAGTTGATAACACAGTGTTTATCACCCCTAACTCAGTGTTTATCAGCTGATTAAGAAAACAAAAAGCTGCTTTCCATTAGTTCAAGCTCTTCCTAAACAACTTTTTTCATTGAAGGGACAGAGGGACATTACCAGCTACCTGTTGATTAGATACAAAAAGCCCTAAGCGGACACTGTCCTGTCTCCTTTGTCTGGTCTCCCACAGCACGGACTGTAGCCAGCATGTGGTCTGCGAGCTAATGCTGAGGTGTCTGTGTAAGGCAGAAGGGAGAGGGGATCCCAGCTTCGCAAGGAATGATGAGGGGAGTGGGGAAGCAGGGGGAAGCCAGGCAGATGCCGGCAGTCTCTGCCAGAGCTGCAGCCAGGGAGAAGAGGGGTGGGGCCAGCTCTGCTGTGGAGCAGAGAGCCCTGCCCAGCCCAGAGAGCATGCTGGGATGCTGGGGGAATCTGGTTTAACTTAAACCAGGAATGGGTCTGGGACAGACATTGCATAAACTGTGTTGACCTAAATCAGTTAAGTCTGATACTACATTCAACCAGGTTTATCTCAAACTAGTGTCAGCCATTTTGATACTGGTTTATGTGAACTGAACATCTGTTCTGTTACAGGTTTAAACCAGTTTCTGATCAGTTAAACCAATTTATGTGTAATGTCTGTCCTTAGCCATGAAGTAAAAGACTAGAGAATAATGACAGTTGCAGCCATATATTGAAAACTACTAAGGTAAAAATGTGCCACATGTGCTTGTGTCAAGTGGTACCTTGCTCCTAAAATAGATCCAGTAAATTGAATGGAAATACTTGAAAATAAGGTGTTGCTCAACTGGTATACGTACAATATAGTTTGTCTTCAAAAACATGAAAGGGGAATTTTATACTTGGGTTCAGCCAAGAATAAACAATTGTCTACTGGAAGTGGTAGGTCACACGCATTAAAATGTCAGTAGTTTCACTCAGTTTAAAACTGTGATTTTTTTTAAGTTAAAACCAGAACATTTGAGTTAGTAGCAGAGTCTCCTTGTTAATAAAAACATCTAGTTCCATTAATGCAGAACTAATATAGGGCACTGATACATACATTAACTTTACATAGAAAAGATCAACCTTCAGTCCCTGATGAAATAGTTGATTTGTCTTCACTTGGAAAAGTCAACTCTGATGCTATGTAATATTTGTGGCAAATTTATTCCTGTAACAAATCAGATGCACTATGGAAATTGTAATATGTCATATAGAGCTTACTGTGCAATACTGAGTCGCTACACTGTACACATTTGGTTGAGAGATTAATATTGTTTAGATAGTATTTATTGTGAAAATATTTGATTTTGGACATATTACATTGTGTTAATACTTATGAATGGCCTAACTATAATAAATTGTATTTTACATATTGAGAACACTTGTTTTTAGTTATTTTTCTGCCAGCTGGATACTTTTGTGTAAGCTATTGTTTCCATTTCTTGGCATGTACTTGTAGTACAAAGGGCTCCTTGCCATTTCTTCTGAAACCAAATACTTATTGTCCTACAAATAGGCTGCTGTAGTCAAAAGCTGAACCAATTCTCTGCTGGAACCAGCCACAGTGAGCAAAGGTGACACTGCCACTTCTAGCTCTCAGCATACCTATTTAGGCCTCCCTCTTACCTGCAGGGAAGGAGGGGGAGAAGCAGGCAGCTGTAAGACTGACATTCTACACAGTGTTTCCCCCCTTCTTTGTGGATTAACATCTGTATCAAGTGGAAGTGTTTCTTTTCATGCTTATAAATACATCTCATAGTAAGATAGGATAGTTCTCCATAATACTATTGCCTTCCTCAGGAACCTACTGAAAATGAGCTGTTTGGATACCTGTATAACATGCAGCATAAAATCTAGATGCAAGTACAAGGTTCACCATATGCTTTGCTGTGACTCCAGCAAAATTTAGACACCAAATTACCCTGGACATCTTGGCCAGGTCTTTACTCCAGTAATATCATTACTGTATCCCCATATCTGTGGTCTGATGTGAGTTACATACAGTAACTGCCAGCTCATAAAAACGTAAATATAGACTTCATTAGCTGACAATTGGAAGTTTTTTTGCTTTAACTTGCGTCACAAATATTTCCTTAGTTCCCCATCATACCTGGGGGTTAACAACAGTGGGTTGTGGGTAAATTGGAACTCAAAATCAGATTAAGGAAGGTAGTGATCTTTTGATATAACTTCTTGCTATGTCTGGCAAAATAATAGCATCAAAACATGACATTCAGTCTACTATATCTAACTTTCCACATTCAGGAAGACTGCAAAGGCCACATCCAGATGTGTGTGGACATTTGGTTCCCCAAATGTGTGCCACCACCAGTTGTCCACGGGGAATACCTATGCCACACACCCTCTAGTGCACGGCAAGTTACTCTGGGTGGGGTCGGGGAGGCTGGGGCCAGCACTGCACTGGCCCCAGCAGCCTTACCTGGAGTCCTGGGGGCTTCCTGGGTCTGCAGCAGTGCAGCAATCCTGCCACACGGAGCCTGGCCAGCAGCAGAGCGCAGCGCCAGCAGGCCAGGCTCCAGCTTTGGGTGGCATACAGTGCCGCTGCATGCACCACTCCGTTTTTTTTTTCCATGGGTTTTTTTGACCCCTGAATAACCAGGGGTCAAAAAAACCCCTCCACACTGCTCCCTTGCAGTGTGTAGAACAACTAAATGTGCAGTATGTGGTGCCATGGACACGTCTGCAGCGCCACAAACCACACAGCCGTGCTTGTCTGGTCGCAGCCAAAATGTGTAAGAGGATTTTTTTTTAACCAACCAACCAAAGTCCAAGTTTTAATTCCAGGGGTAAAGTTTTATGAAAAGCATGTTGAGGTATAAACAGATAGGCTCAGTTTACATTCTCTTCAAGTTCTGCCGTAATTCAGATAAATAATTTTGGGGGTTTTTTGAAGTGGGGAAGTGGCTAAGGATACTGTCTGCCTAGAGTTAGACTCATTTCAGTAAGAACAAGATTGAGCTGTTGGTATCATTGAACTAATTGAACCTTTGCTTCCTTTAAAATCTTTCTAAGAAACCCCCTCCCTTTGCACCACAATATCAGGCCTCATTCCTGCATCTTTTCAGGGTGGAATCCTATGATTCTCATGCTCTTTAGATCAGCCCCAGGTACCCAGTGTGGTACCACCTGTGGTTTCTCTCACGGGGTTTGGCACCTGCAAAACTCACTACTTTGGGAATCTGACCATTGACACATGGTAGGATTTATGAAATGCCCTGCAATTATGCAATAGGTGATGCGATATTTTGATTGTATAGGACATAAACACAACAATCTTCCGTGATTTGAAAGGTGTGCACACAGAGTCAGGAAGCTAATTTGATGGCAGAGAGTGTGATGAGCATAAATATACTAATGTAGGAGAGTGGTGAGTGAACAATAGCACGGAGATTGGTATGTCAAACATGGCCTCTGGCAATTCTAAGAGGAAATTCACCAGGGATAATGAAAGAAAGTAGGAAGTGGTTTTGTGTACTGGGTATAACAAGATGGGTATGTGTGGAGTTTCTGGCTAGATCTCGTGAGTTTCTGGAACTGAGAAGATGATGTAATGAAAGATCTAGCGGGATAAAATGGAGCAAAAGAAGAGTACTTTGGAAACAGCCAATATGGGACAACTGGAAGAACAGAGGTTCTCAACCTCATTAGATTCAAGGTGCCCCTTCAGCCCGGGGCAGGGTATGCATGCGTGGTGCTAATATTGAGCATCATCCTAGTTGAGAATCATTGATTTAGAACCTCCCCCACTAACCCAAATTCTGATAAAACTTTTGTTAGTGTGTGGGTGTGTAACATCTTTATCTAATATTGAGTTGGCATGTTTAATAGCCTTTTTTAATGTTCATTTAAAGAACAATAACTGCTATTGGCCTTTGAATTTAATAAAGGAATTTTTAGTTGAATTACTGATGTGGTCAATTGAATTCCAGCACATGTTCAGTGACCCAAAGTAGCCTTCTTGAAACAGAACATGTTTCATTTTCCCCAGCATGAAAAAGAGCTAGAGAGAAACAGGATTTTAGACTAATGAAATGTGTGTGCATTTCTGACCCAAGGCTTACTATCTATGTGGAGGCTTAGGCAAGCTAAGAGTGCTGGCTACTTCTGCTTTAACATTTAGGAAGGCCCAGCGGCATCAGACCCTTCTACAGGACCAAACTCCAGCTGTTCCTCACAAAAACTTCCTGGACACTTGTCTTTTACTTTGCTCCAGAAGAACAACAGGCCTGTAACCCTTCCTTTTGCTCATTCCTAACACTGACAAAACAGTTGTGTAACTCAGGTGGAAGTAGGTTGGAACTCTTCACAGCTAAGAGGTCCGTTATTCTCTCATCTCTCTTACCTGTTTCCTGGGAGGTGTTTATCTGGACCCAGCAGTTTTGACCTCCCAACAGCCCTGTTGCCAGACTCTCAACTCATGTAATAAGCATTCTAGTGACCCCACAATATAGCTACAAACTAACTATCCCAATAATACAGTCACATTAATAAATAGAGCAGTATTCTAAATTATTAATATCATTCTTATATGGGCCCCAGAAATTAATCAGCCTTGAATGTTAAAGGCAGGCCAGTCACTTACTACTAGTAGAAGGATAAAAATTCCTATCCAACTATACCTCATTCAGCATACCAAAGAGGAAGTTTAGTCCCTGCTGACACTCTTGGTAATAACCAAGATAATACTAATTTATTTTTAAAATATTTTTTTCTCCCAAAGTGTAATAAGCGGAATGCCTTGATCGTCAGAACCAATACCAGCCACATACACAGTAGTACGAAGACCTGGAATAACATAAATAGAGGTATGCAAGACTGGAAGCAGTGGTAAACAGGATCCAGTAAAGAGACTCTGAGCATGCAGCCCATAAACAAGTTACAAGTATTGTGTAAGGGAAGCAAAATTAAGAGGGAATTCACTGTCAAAGTTCTATTGCTTCAGTCTGTTACAATAATTATATAAACAGGAAGGGTGGAACAGGAGCTCACTAGAGAAATAGTCGCCTATCCCTCTTGCTCTCCTGCCATGGGGGATGTAATAGCAGATTCCTTCTTGTGGATTTACAATCCCAGGGAAAAGCTCTGGGTTAAATAGTTGTGTGCTTGCTCCAAGGGAAAAGCAACAGCATCATCGTAGGTACAGTCCTGAGCTAGTTCACAAGGGCAAGTTCAATTTCCGTGGTACAAATCACTTACCTTATATGGGGATATAAACCTAAGAGTTTGCCCAGAGAGTGAACCTAGCAAGAAAACAGGCCAATTCTTGATAGCAATCTGACCAAAGCAAGCTGCAATAGGATTGAGTCCAAGTATCTACATTTTTAGACTGTTTCAGCGTGGGTTTGTTGTGTGTTTCTCACTTGTGAAAATTAAACAGTTGTAAGGATGGAGTTTTTCCTTTTAACACAGGACAGGTAGAGCATGACAGCAGTTACACGTGCTGCCCTACAATGTGTCTCGACCCTATGGTGAAGGGATCACCTCTCGGGCTGAAAAGGTAGTTTGGTTTTCATTCAAGTCAGATACTAAAATTATCAGTCTCTTTGTAGGAATTACTAGTTATAGAGAACAGTGATGTTGGACACCTAGGATTGCAGCTACAGTCTCATGAGATACTGAACAGCCACTACTGCCTGACTTAGATTTAAACTCATAGCCCCTCTAGTTACAAGCACTAAAGCCTAGTACTGACATCCTGATTTGAAGAAGGTCCAGTGAGCACATTTTTCAATAAGAGTGATTGCCTACTATATGCTCCATTGAGGAGTTGCTAACTGAATGCAACACTTTTCTTTTAGAATCAGAGAAAATTAGGGTTGGCAGGGACCTCAGAAGGTCATCTAGTCCAACCCCCTGCATAAAGCAAGACCATCCCCGATTAAATCATCTCAGCCAGGGCTTTGTTAAGCCAGGCCTTATAAACCTCCAAGGATGGAGATTCTACCAGTTCTCTACATAACCCATTCCAGTGCTACACCACCCTTTGAATGAGATTTTTTCTTCATATCCAACCTAAACCTCCCTTGCTGCAGCTTGAGATCACTGCTCTTTGCTCTATCATCTGCCACCACTGAGAACAGTCCAGCTTCATCCTCTTTGGAATCAATCTTCAGGTAGTTGAAGGCTGATATTAAATCCCCTCTCAGTCTTTTCTTCTCTAAAGTAAGGCCAGTTCCCGCAGCCTCTCTTCATAAGCCACATGCCCCAGCCCCCTCACCACTTTTGACACTCTCCACTGGGCTGTCTTCAACTTGTCCACATCCTTTCTACAGTGGGGGGCCAAAACTGGACACACTACTCCAGATGTGACCTCACCAGTGCCAAATAGAGGGGAAGCATTACTTCCCTCGATCTGCTGGCAACACTCCTACTAATGCATCCAGTATGCTGTTAGCCTTCTTGGCAACAAGAACACACTGTTCAATCATATTTAGCTTATTGTCCACTGTAACCCCCATGTCCTTTTCTGCAGCGCTGCTGCTTAGCCAGTTGGTCTCACACCTGTAGCTGGGCATGGGATTCTTATGTGCTAAGCGCAGGGCTTTGCACTTGTCTTTGGTGAACCTCATGAAATTTCTTGTGGCCCAATCTTCCAATTTGTCTAGGTTATTCTGAATCCTAGCCCAACTCGCCTGAGTACCTACTACACCCCTCATCTTGGTGTTTTGATCAAGTCTATTCCTATTTGTGTACCTAATAACATAAATATCATGGCTGCTCCACATTTTCCATGGACATGTTCAAGCCAAACAGAGGGAAAGTCAGGTTCAAGAATGAGCCAAGTGGCATTGATTATTGTATTTTAAGCATATGCAAAGGATGATTCATTCTAGCCTGGAAGAGTAAGACCACCTTCTGTTATCCAGCCTGCCACCCCCTAGTTGGGTAGCAGCTCAGTGGCACCTACTCCTAACACCTGTGGTCAATGAGGCTAGTTTTTGTTCAGTAAAGTGATTGTAAGTAGCTACAAGGTGATGTATTGAAGCTATTGTGTAGTAGGATTTCATAGATTTCATAGACATTAGGGCTGGAAGGGACCTCGGGAGATCATCTAGTCCAGCCCCCCGCCCAAAGGGCAGGAAGTCAGCTGGGGTCATAGGATCCCAGCAAGATAAGCATCCAATTTACTCTTGA
>NW_017728911.1:19890027-19893300 GCF_001723895.1 Crocodylus porosus
CGCTTTGCCTCTCGTTGGCCCATAGACTTCTTGAGTCAGGAGATCCAGAGATCCAGAGGTGTGCTGCTCAGGAAGCAGGGAGGAGAGGGGGAAAGACCTGTTATGGTATCTGTCCATGAAAGTGTGGGTCCAGAGACTTGAAATCTAGAGCTACACCACAGTAGCCTAAAATAGCTGCTAATGTTTACTCTCAGCTCAGTGCACCTCCACCAGGCATCACTATGCCAGGGGCTGCACAAAAGGCCAGTATAGCCAAAGGGCTCCAGAAAGCTTATATTAAAAGGAGGGCACCTTCTGGCCAGGAGATTTACACATCACCTCTGAATTTGGCTCCGAAGCGCCTCATAAAGGGTGTGACTCTGAATTCTGAGTTCTGTGTGAGATCTAGTCACATTTTCCCCATAAATATCATTTTGTTGGCTGAGTAAATGCAAATTTCACCCATCCATAAATCCACTATTACCTGTACATCTGGCATTCCCATCCATTTCAATGACTATCTTGGCTGTACAAAAGCTGCATACTGGGGCCAATAATGTTTTACATGAAAGAACCTCAGAGGCCTCTCTAGAGTCTCAAGATTGGTGGGTGGCATGGTTCAAGGAATGGGAAGATTGTTTTTGTGTGATGATCAGTTTTGAAACTCGACAGACCTAGGTTGCTGGCCTGTAGACTTCCTGAGAGGAACAGAGGGACACATCTGTCACCCGGATCCCATGGCACGAGGTTTGCTTCCTGCCCGGAGCTCCGTTTCAGGAAGTCACGGTGATAATACCGGACCTCATCCAGCCCTCTGATCACTACTCCTTGGCCCTCATCCATGTGGGCACTAATGACGCAGCCGGGAGTAGTCCAGACCACGTCATGAGAGACTACGAGGCTCTGGGGACCAAGCTTAGGGAGACGGGAGCACAGGTGGTTTTCTCATGTTCTTCCAGTGAGCAGACGCGGGCAGCACCATGAGGCCTGCATCGGAGAGGTCAACCAGTGGCTTCAGAGCTGGTGTTGCTGGGTGAGCTTCGGATTTTTCTACCACAACCCGTAGTTCCACTTGGGAGACATGCTAAGCCGGGACAGGCTACATCTCTCCCCGAAACGTAAGCATGTTTTCTCTTCCAGGCTGGCTGATCTTGTACAGCAAGCTTTAAAGTAGGTTCATCTGGGGATGCAGAGGTCCAGGACAATACTTCAACATCAAGCCAGGTGACGCAAGCAGGAACAACCCAGGTAAGTGACAAGGGCCCCGGCAAGCTTGGGAACAAGAGGGCAGCATGAACACGCATAGGAGGTCTCAACTGCCTCTACACAATGCTCAAGGTATGGGGGATAAGCAGGAGAAACTCACTCTCCTGCTAGCTAGCAAAAACCCAGACCTGGCTGGGCTTACAGAAACCTGGTGGGATTCTACCCATGACTGGGCGGTAGACATCGAGGGCTATAAGTTGTATAGACAAGATAGAGTAGGGAGAAAAGTGGGGGGTGTAGCGCTCTATGTTAATGAGCAGTACACGTTCTCAAGGATCAGGATGGGTTCAGAAGAGGGGCAAACTGAGGCGCTCTGGATTAGGATGCAAGGGGGTCATGGGGAAAGGCACTTGATAGCGGATGTCTACTACAGACCGCCTCACCAGGAGGATGAACTGGACTGGGAATTTTTGGGTCAGTTCATGGAGGCTGTAAGAACAACCGATGTGGTTGTCATGGGTGACCTAATCTACCCAGACGTCTGCTGGGAGGAGCAGTCAGCCAGGTCTAAATGCTCACGTAGGTTTTCAGCCTGCATACAGGACCTCCACCTAACCAAGAAGGTACACAGTCCCACCAGGGGAAATGCCTTGCTAGACTTGGTCCTTGCCATAGGCGATGACCTGGTGAGGGATCTGCGGGTGCTCAACTACCTAGACGTTAGTGATCATCATCTGCTGGAATTTACTATCCGGCGCAGGATGGTGAAAGCAAGCAGTAAGGCAAAAGTCCTTGACTTCAGGAGGGTTGACTTCAATGACCTAAGGAGATTACTAAGCGAGAATTTGTGGACTCGGAGCCTCAATGAGATGGGAGTCCAGGACAGGTAGTTGTTTCTTAAGGAGACGATCCTCCGAGCTGAGAGGGAGTCAGTCCCAACGTGAACCAAAGGGGGCAAGAGTGCTAAAAAGCTCCCTTGGCTCAGTAAAGGCATTCAGGAGGGCCTAAGGGCAAAAAAGGTGGCATACAATCAGTGGAAGCAAGGGGCTATCACCAAGGAGGATTACAGCTCCGTTGCTCATGATTGCAGGGAGGCAGTTAGGAAGGCCAAGGCAGAGATGGAGCTAGCACTGGCAACCAGAATTAAGGATGACAAAAAGTCCTTTTTTATATACAGAAGAGAGTAACAAGGCACCAGGTAACGTGGGGCCCCTACAGGACAGGCGGGCAATCTGGTGACTGCAGCAAAGAGAAAAGCTGGTCTCTTCAACGAGTTCTTTGCCTCCATATTTCTGAGCAGGGACCGGGACAACTCCCCCACTAGGATTACGGACAGGCTCAGGGGACACAGTGCCATGCTTAGGGTCAGGGATGATCTAGTTGGGGAACTCTTGGAGGGGCTGGACATGTATAAATCAGCAGGTCCGATACTCTTTATCCAAGGGTACTGAGGGAATTGGCAGAGGTCATAGCAGGGCCCTTGTGGTGCTCTGGCCAGGTCCCAGAGGACTGGAAAAGGGCCAGTGTGGTCCCTGTTTACAAGAAGGGGAGAAAGGAGGACCCGGGTAACTATAGGCCAGTTAGTCTCACCTCAGTCCTTGAGAAGACCTTTGAGAAAATTATCAAGGAGCACATCTGCGGGCACCCAGCATAGGAGGTCATGCTCAGGGGCAACCAACATGGGTTCATTCGGGGCAGATCCTGCCTGACTAACCTTGTTTCCTTTTATAACCAGGTCACAAAGTCCTTGGATGCGGGCATTGAGGTGGATGTCATCTACCTGGGCTTCAGGAAGGCCTTTAACACTGTTTCTCACCTCATTCTCATAAAAAAACTAAGTGAACTGCAGCACTGATGTCTGCACAGCCAGATGGATTGCAAATTGGCTAGATGGTCACACCCAGAGAGTGGTGGTGGGTGGGTCATTTTCAACCTGGAGGGATGTGGGCAGTGGGGTTCCCCAGGGCTCAGTCCTCGGGCCTGTGCTATTCAACATCTTTATCAGCGACTTGGAGGTGGGAATGTAAACCACGCTGTCCAAATTCAGTCTCTCAGTTCTGATCCTTAAAGGGAGTTTCCAAAACACTT
>NW_017728911.1:19893400-19895207 GCF_001723895.1 Crocodylus porosus
GCTAAATATAGACATTGGATTTATGACACACTATAACCTGCCTGACATCTGACTCTCCAGGTACCTCTCCACTATTTACCAGCTACATTCATCCCCCCTCCCCCAGGTCTCTCACCCACTAACTCTTCGGTTTACACCTTCGCTGACTGCTTTTCTTGCATGCAGCCCAGCCTCTGGCCTCTTTACTATTCATTCCATCCAGGAAGAGCACACGCCAACTGCAGATGCTTTCTCAGCCTGAGGAGGGTTTTTAAACCCGAAAGCTTGCTAATAATTTTTTTTCCAACTATTTAGTTGGTTTAATAAAAGATATCAGATTTACCCAAAGAACCTTGTCTGCTTAGCTACTGGAAGATATTCGGTCACTGCTTTCTTGATAATTTGGGTGCTAATACTCTTCATATAGCGTTTTCAATTGTAGAGAAAATTTTAGTTTCAAACAGTCCCTAGTGTCATATGGAACAGCACCTCTTGACAGCTTTTGCTGCAATCTTCAATGTTTCTCTTTTTAAAGGGCATAGGGTTTTATGGCAACACCTGTTTTTATGATAATGCTTTGACATATTTATATCTCAGGATTTCTGGCCTCCCTGTGTTATGAGACATGCAAATTGTTTCACTTGTACTCGATTAATTTCCTGTTGGGGATCTGTCCAAAAGGCATTCAGCAGGGTTTCTGAAAATCCCAAGGCTCCAGGTGGATGTTTGTTCCTCTGAGTTGTGTTTTCCCATGATCTCAGGAGAGTCAAGAGTGTGCAGAAGCATCTGCCTCTCTGGTTTCTGATGCGACTGGGGGATCTGACACAGGCAGTAAAAACCTGGTGTCCTGGGGCACATCATCCCCACTCCATCCTGCAGCCATGTCATTTCAGGAGGGGTGAGGAGGGATTCCTGTCCCTGCCAAGCCCAGTGCAGACCGGCCTTTGGGGTCCCCAGCCACAGGGGCTGGGTCATAAATGAAGCTGATTATCCCCCTCCCCCCATCATGTTGTTGGCTAAGGGAAAGGAGGGGTTCAGGCACCAGCTGAACCCATGTCTGAGGCCTTGCAGGGGGAAAGAAGGGGATTAGTGGTGCAGAGGAGCTCCTGAATGAGGAGACACCTATTCGGTTCAAAGGAGGGGGGACCTGAGAGGGGACAGAAGGGTTTACAAAACACCACATAGAGCAGGGAAAGCAAACAGGGATTTCTTCCTGACAAGAACCAGGGGTCCCAGAAGAAAACCAGCAGGCAGCAGGCGCGTCTACACCAAACCTAACTGTGCAGCCACCTCAACGCTGCGCAACAGCGCGTCACAGCACGGACAGTGCGAATACAATTCTGCACGCGTTATTAGGCTACCACACAGCAGCCTCAGTAAAAAGGCATCCGTGAGCTCTACGGTGCATTTATTTAGTCTTGGATTATAGAAGTCTTTTTGTTTTTATAATTTGTATCCGAGGCCAAATTAGCCAAAGCTAATTCCAAATCAGAGTCCAGAGCCATAAGTATCCCTACCTGCTTCCAAAACCTTGGGTGGGCGGGCAGGCGTCCCTCTGTGCAGGGCCAAGGCCAGAGGCTCCCGGGTTTTGCTCACCCTCAGCCGTACGGCCCTCGGAGCAAGCAGACTCCCATTTCCATGAACTGGGCTTACAGCCGCGGCACTTCGGCGGGTAGTGCGCAGTAGGCACTGAGCACGAATGAACGTGTGGACGCGTCCCTGAGGCTGAGCCGGCGGAGGGAGGGAGGGAGCTCTCTCTGTGGCCATCACAGAGCAGAGGACAGCCCGGCTGTCCTCGAGGGACACCAACCCCGACACCCTTCTGTCA
>NW_017728911.1:19895957-19899237 GCF_001723895.1 Crocodylus porosus
ATGGAATGGTAAATAGAGATTTGGACAAGCGGCAGTCTGAAAGCAGCACGACTGCAGGAGCTGGCCAGGATGAGGATGTGTCTAGTTCATATCAAACTTTTTTTTTTTCCCCTGGATTAGTTTGTTCCTGCTAAACTTGTCTAACCAAACCTGTATCTGCCACTAATAAAATAACATCCGAGTAAAGTTTCGGTTACATCAGTAGGCAGTATTGCATATGTGGAGAACGCTTTGGAAGTTCATAGTTCAAAATGGAATGAAACTGAAAAATGACATGTGTTAATGAGCTCCACAAGGGCATTTCGTTTGACATAATGTAACAAGCTCAGTAGGACTCGGAACTTGGTTTTAAAAACATTATTCCCAAGTACATGGGACAAGCATTAAAATGGCTGCATGCACTCCCATGACTTCAAGTTATAATCCATCTGATAGCTGATGGGTTTTGTAGAAGCTTCCTGATCGTCTCAGTAGCATAATTGGCCTGGGTGTTGTCCTAACTCTGCCCTTCCAGTCTGCAAATCCTCTCAGCGCAGCTCAGAGCTTTCACCCAGGGCCAGCTGACACACTGCAGGAGTTGGAGCCTGGATTCAGCACTTGCTTAAGCTGGTTACTTGCTCACTCTGACGCTACAGGATGTGTGGTTCGAGACCACTCAGTGCTTTTCCACACTTCCCCTGTGTGTTCAGAAAGGCAAGTTTCTGCATAACTTCCTGAGAAGAGAATGGAACAGCTTGGTCTTCTGCTGCACATGCAAACCATGTGATATAGATAACTACTTCACAGTCAGGGCGGCTATGATCTGGAACCCACTTCCAAGGGAAGTGGTGCTGGCTCCTACCCTGGGGGTCTTTAAGAAGAGGCTTGATGCCTACCTGGCTGGAGTCATTTGTGCCCAGTTTTTCCCCTGCCCAGGCGAGAGGGGTTGGACTTGAAGATCTACAAGGTCCCTTCCGACCCAACTTCTATGATTCTGTGATATGCCACAAGTCCTAGGGATGTGAGACATGACTGCTTGCACCCAAGCAGTCTGCCATGAAGGCAGCCTTTCTGTGAAGCATTTGGTATTGGACTGTAGTTTTTATGCTAAACTAAAAAAGGGGAGGGGGGGAAGCTCATGGTCTTGGCCAAGGTCTAGTGTGGTGGTCTTCATCAGCAGGTCACGAGCTTTCTCACGGGAGCACAGTGTCATATCCCCCCTCTTTAAGATGGGGAAAGTGTTAGCCAAGTTAAGTTCCTGCCTGAACCAGGAGTAGAAGCCACCTCCAAATCCCAGTCTACCCTCTAGGCACTAGGCCACATGGGATTCAGGTCTCCCCTTTCAGACTGATCCTAGGACCTTCTCCTGTAAGGTCCACCTCTGGCTCATCGGTGGATGATGTGGGCAGAGCTTGCAAAACTTGTAACTTGTTTTGCTGAATACTAAACAACTAACAGAACTCTTCAAAGCTGCGCTGTAGCTTAAAATGGTGAATTGCTTGCAACTGAATGAGCTTATATATTCAGTGAGGATAATCTAGGGTTCCTTAGGCCCAAGTCTGCTTCTGTTGGTTAAGAGAAGGCCCTAAACTTGGTCTAATCACTTGGTTACAACAAATACTTGTGTAGTGTGTGACTATAGTAACATGCTGTGAGTATGAGGGTGTGAAATAAGAGGAACTTTCTGATGTCCTGTGCTGTAATCTATGGCCAGGCTCACTTTGGGGCTTTCAGTAACGAGTTTAAGTAAGAACACTTCCCTTCATAATGACTTTGAGTGCAGAGCCTAAATCAATGGAAAATGTTGCATTCTGAGGCTCAGGAATTTGGCCAGTGTTCATCCAGATGGGTACTTCTCAGGTGTTTATAGGATAAATTACCATAATAAACTTGCTAACACTCTTCAAATAGTAACCAAAATATTCACATTTCTGAACTGGCCCATATGTCTCTGTCTCTGAGAGAAGAGTTTATGACTCTATACATTGGGAGAGCCATTACAAGATTTTCTTGCAGTAAAACTGGGTAGCTGTGAACTTTTTAAAGTACCTGGTATTTTAAATTGGCAACCCCTGATCCTTTATAAACTTTCAGGTTTTTAATATTTACTTTTTTTAGTCCTTATTTGTCAGTATAAAAATAGCAATTATGGGAAGCAGTCCGCTTTATTGACTCTTCCAAGGAAGCAAAAAATGGTGTGTGTGTGGCTGGGGGGAGGGGGGCGTGTGTTTTTTGTTTCTTCCACTTGCTCATGTGAATTCTAGTAACTATGGCAGCTGGCTGACATGTAAACGGTCACTTAGCAAAAAGTGCATTAACTATTTGTACGAATTTTAAAGTGTAAAGAACAAAGTTCCGGAAGAAATTAAGAGTCTAACTTGTTTACACAGACATCTGTTGAACAGAATTCAAACATGACCATCTGGAGCTATATTGCTGCCACTCTTGGTTATCATGAATAAAGATCTGGTGGAGCAGCTGCCAGCTATGTTCTGTCATAGGTCAGCTCTGAATTGAGTTACTTCCAGACCTTCCAAGTAGAATATGTAATTGGAATCATGCATAGAACTGGGAGAGGGGGCCAGCTTAAGATGCCTGCCTTAAGTGGAAATTTCCATGTACTGTGCCTCAAATGGTTTCCCAAGCTTGAATGAAGGGAAACCCACAGAGGTCCTCTCTTCAGTCACTTGTAGAAGGGCAGAACAGGCTAGCAACATAATAGTGGCTGTTTGGAAATAACATATCCAGTCTGCAGTAGGAACTTGAATAGGAGATGGCATATTCCAGCTTTTAAGCACTTTTTAGTTTCAACCATGGAAACTGCTAGTTAATAATGAGCTATGATAATAGGGATAATTGGAATATAGACCAAAGAACAGATGTATAAAGCAGCAGGGGTGACTAGTGCCCTCTGAGTCTGGGAGGGCACAGCTTGTGGGCGTGCCTGGAGATGGGCCAAAAGCCCCATATCCACTCTTATACTTCTGTGCTATGGCTTAGTGGGGGGGGGGCACATGCCCCCCTTTGCCTCCCCTACCAGTTGCCTGTGTCAAGCAGTGTGGTTTCATATTCTTGGCTTTTAAATGTTGCTGAGTAACTTTTAAATAATCATCAGCTGACCAACTCAAATTCTTACTTTTCTCTTGGTTTTTTTTCTAGGATGGCTTCTATCACTTCTTCAACAGACATGGCTCTCAACCAGCTGACCAGAGCAATACCATAAGCACCATAATGGCAGCAGCAGGATTTGGACTAGCAGGGTTAGCTTTTCTTTTGGCAGTGCGATAGGCCGGTTTGATGG
>NW_017728911.1:19900152-19938498 GCF_001723895.1 Crocodylus porosus
TTTTTTTTTTTTTTTTTTGTTCCAGTAATGTACAAAACTGCCTTTGTTCTGGTAGTGTTTTTAACTTGTACAATTTTACTATGGTGACTTTAAAAGGTGAATAAATGCAATTGAGTTTTTATTTTAAAGGGTTAACTCTTGATTTTAATTGGATGGCTGTACATAATTGTTTGAAATATGAACACTTCAGTGGACTTGGATGCGTAAACTGACATCTACAGACAGAGTGTGTTTTGATATCAAACAACACTTGTGCAGCTTTAGAACAGTGTACTTATGTACACTGCTAACAGCTCTGGTGCCCTTTTTTTTTTAAGACCTCAGAAGATGGAACTAGTTAAGGAAATTCACTTTTAAAGATTAACTTAATTCTAGTGGTTTTGAAAGTAATGTGGTAGGAGTCAAAAGAGCAGTGACTAGCTGCACTCCCAATGGCAGTGTGCATTGCAGCTGCTTTTATCTTTCCTAGAACTCCTGGCATAAGAACAAAAAGAAATGGGTAGTAGTAACTTATTGTGTGGATGCTCAGGTATGCAGTACATGATGACTGCTCTGTCCCTGTTCAACTTGCATTAAGCAGGCAAGAATAACCCCCTAAAGGTTTCAGATGAGTTGAAGGCTTGAGATTAATATGCTTTAAAATAAAATAAACCTATTCCAGCAGACGACAGTTGGAAGATGGTTTTGCAACTTCAAGAGCCGCTTAAATTGCATGCTTTGAAAAACGTGGGTATGAGGGACATTCCAGTAATACAAAGGGGCAACTGTTTGGTAGCTGAGTTTCCCATGTGAGAGGGGTATTGCATGGCCCAAGAGAAAAAGCAAACTTCTGTAACTCCCTCTCATCTTCCCACTGGATGTTCTCTAGCCAAGTTTCTCATGCTGCCTAGGGAGCTAGGATAGCATCCGCTGGGCAATATCCAGAAGGAGGGTGCCAAATGTTGTCTTCTCCCCCTATCTAGTCCCACTGTGTACGGACAGGAAGCATTAGTGCAGTAAATGGAGCTGTAAGCTGTTCACATTAAGCTTCAAGATGCAGTCTTTAAGTGCAAACTAAGAAATTGGTGATCACCAGCCATTCTTTTGCAGTGCTTAATGGGGAGAAGACTTGTGAAAGAGAAGGGCTGTTCATGCCTGTGATGCTGGTACCAAGGGCTGTACTACAGTTTCGTTGTGTCAGAATTTGATTGTGCTGAGTGAATAAAAATGCACAGAGAACAACAAAAGGGAGCATTCATGCTGATAAGGTTCAGAGTGGCTGGAAGGAACTTATCTTCCCTCCCTTGGTGCCATTTGCTCAAAACAAACACAGTGAGTATTTGTTTTTCTTGTTTCCAGTCCTTCTTCCCACTCAGTGTTGATTCCTCCAGTGAAGGTTTTGAGGCCTTGTGGTGGCAGGCATTGAGTGTGCTTATGACAAAAGGTGGTTCCTTTCCCTCAAAGAGCTTATACAATACTTGTTTTATTAGCAGCTAGCACTATAGATTAGCTGAGGGAAACTTTCTGGAGAGAGAATAGTTGCAGTGCCCAAAATGCATTTGCTCATCATGGCTGCTGTAGTAACCAAAATAGATTACTTCTAAGATTAACACAAGGAATAAACCGTAGTTTCCTAAGCAATCGCCTGGGAGTACTTCCCTATGCAGTCTGTAAATACTACTGGGGTAAGTGATGGGAGGAATTAAAAGTGCATTCTGAAATAGCTTTGCCTGTCTCTGTGCTTTATTTGTAAAACAAGATTAAGTAGCGTAAAGAAAAATGTACATCCTACAGCTGATGCTAAAGGGGGGGGGAAAAGAAGCACAAGACCTCACATGAGACTTGTTTCTGATGTAGCTTGATTGGGCAGGCCACACAAACAGAAAACCAGAGAAGATAATGTGCTGATTGCAACAGTTTGGCAATGGAGAATAGTAATAAATGTTGTCTGTTACAAGCTGGAATTTGGAAATGTCCTCAAGTAAAGCCACAACAAACCTTCAGAATAAACATGACTTCTGGAAAGGAAGCATAGTTGGTTTGGTCTTGTGGAGCATCCTCTGCATTCAGCATCTTGGTAAAAAAGGATGTCAATATATGTGGCTGGTCTAGAGCAGTGGTCTCCAAACTTTTTTGATCGCGCACCCCTATCAGTAAAAAATTTTTGAGCATGCACCCCCAATATATGTATATTTATATAAATAGAAGTTCTAATATCTCTTCCTGCACCACAATGGATTGTTTTGTGTATCCCACTTTGGAGACCACTGGTCTAAAGCAGAGGTGGCAAACCTGCAACACCAGCAGCATTGGTAATGTCTGTGGAACACAGCAAATCAAGGAAGGGACAGGCAGCACTATAGTAAATGGGGCAGAAAGCCAGAAGCCAGGGACTGCTAGAACAGTTCTCTGGCATGTAGCCAGCATGGGCTATGCATTCACTTCCTCTTCCTGCTGCCCCTGAGGTCTCTGGAATTCTCAGTCCAGACTTACAGCAGCAGGACCCTGCAAGGTTGCTCATTACTTTCTTTTTCTGCTTCCAGGTGCCTCTGGGATTTGTAGTTCACACTTGCAGCCAGCACTAGGTAAGTAGGGCAGCTCTGTACTTGAGGGAAGAGAAGTTTAATGCCCCCTCCCTGGTCCCCAACCTCAGCGGGAGTTTGCCAGTGGGGGGGTCAGGGCAGCATTGGTGCCAGTGAGCCAGCCCTCACTGCTCCAGCTAGGGAGCAGAGGAGCAGGGCCAGCCTTGCTCTCTGGAGCAGACTGCACAGCCTAGCCCAGGGCTGCAAAATGTTGGGATGCTGGGACAGAAGTTTCATTAACTGGTTTGACCTAAATCAGTTAAGTCTGACACTACACTCAACCAAGTTTATCTTAACCAGTTTAAAAATGGCTGAAACTGGTTTTTCATATGGTGAACTTCTGCTCTGTTACAAGTGTAGATCAGTTGCTGACCACTTAAACCAGGTTGTGTAACTTCTGTCCCTAGCCTTGGAGGGTACAGGGCTTATTTTAGGCATGCCTGCCTGCAAAAAAAAGGTTGCCCCCCCCCCCCCTTCTCTACCCACTGGTCTAGAGGGTAGTTTAAAAGCAAAAATCTGAATTGATGGCAAGAGAATTGGGTATAAGTGGTTCCTGAATTGCTGTAACACTACATAAAAGCAGGAGAGCTTAGCCGAGGTCACAGGTGAACAGATCTAATATGATGATCATTTGGAGGCTTATCTGCCCATTTCTAAGGCTTTGAGAATACGTAGCCATTCATACATTGTTCATTCTTGGTAACATTGGACTATGTTTTGCCTCGGCAGTTAATCTTAGCTGGTATAAATCAGTTAACTCCATTGATTCAAAGTGGGTAAGACCACTTTTACCTGGTGGGGACTTTGATTTTTCAGGTCTGACCTAAGTATTGAAATTTTGTGCCTTTTCAGCAAAGGATAAAATAGTGCATTTGAACTGATGGAATCAGCTGCTGTTCATGTTCAGTCCTGGTCACCAAAAATAAAAAATAAACAAGAAAGTTTTTTTTTTTTTTTTTTTTTTTTTTTTTTTGCTCACATTCTTTTGGGGTTGGATAATGAAAATAAACTGCTAAGTTTCACTTTTGTTTCTTGTTAGCTGCTGCTTTAGAAGAAAAGGGTGGCAGTGCAAGGTCAGCATACATTTGGGTGGAAATGTTTACATGTGAGCCCAAAACCTAATCACTGCAGTAAATTACTTTTCATGGGGGGGGAAAAAAAAAAAACTTGTACAAGATCAGAGACATACTTTTATGGAAGTAAAACTTTAGTTTTAAAAGAGCCTTTATTTTAGGCATAAACTGAGAGTGAATGTTTCTTTTAATGAAACCAGTTTCATGCACTCAGGAATTGGCTTTTTTTTTTTTTTTAAGGCAAATATTTATTTAAAAATTCCATTTTGGAATGAATCAATTAAACCAGTCTCTTGTGAGACGGTTCCCAACCTGGGTCCAATCTAACTTGCTTTACTCAGATTAGTAGAATTTGACTCTCTGCACCTTTGTTTTTATTGACTGGTTTTCAAATTGTCCATGTCTGCATGTAATTTATGTTCCTATGTCTGTTGCACTACATCATGTAACCCATGTTGTTAAATTGGTGAGCTTGTGGTTTCTGGAAGCTTCACCCATTTTAGGTCACTTTGTGTATAATATTTGCATTGATTAGAAACTGAATGCATTAAAATGGTTTTGGGGTTTTTTTTGGTTTTTTTTCCCCCAGGGAGGAGGTTATGTCAAATATCAGGCATATCAAAATTCAGTTTCCTGTAGCAAGGAACTCCACAACACAGGAAATTGGAAAAGGATGCTTAAAAATAGCCACTGTGTGTCTTCTAGAAGGCTTTTGCTCTGTGCAGGATTTCATCCTTTTAATGATTCTGACCTGTCAGGAATTTGCTTTGGATTTATTTGAACATGCTTTTTTTGTTTGTTTCTGAACTGAGAGGAGTGGTACAGTGAGGAAGGGAAGGAACTCCATATAGTGTTTACTACTGTCCTGGATACAATTTCCTTTTTTTAAGTATGGCTTGCTTGTAGACTTGCCTGTGGAGCCTGAATGGGGTGGGATGAAGATGGGTCATATCCTTTAGGGCTGTGTGAAATGGCTCTGTTCCATTTCGACTTGTGTTTTGATGGAACTTCGTTTTGAATTTTGTTTCGATTTGAAACCGCTGTTCTGTTTCGTTTCGTTGAAACAGTTTTCGCTGTTTCAACATCTCGCCCACAGGCTATAATGGGGAAGCTCAGAACAGCCTATAACTTTTGTTATTTCTAGCCTGATTTGGATGAAACTTGCAGGGATGGTAGCCCCTTCTGAGGGCGTGAAGCCTGCCAAGTTTTTCAAGGAGATAGATGTAGGGGTTTTAGGGAAACTGCACCTCAAATTCTTGAAAGCAAAAAAACTTGTCATGTGCACGTGTTAAGCCACAGTAGGGTCAAAACTGCAGGCACGTTAGCCCTTGCTAAGGCAGTGAAGCTTGCCGAGTTTCAAGGAGGTAGGTCGGGGGCAGGCAATTATTTCAGGCAGAGGGCCGCTTACTGAGTTTTGGCAAGCCATCGAGGGCTGCGTGACAGGTAGCCAGGGGCAGATAAATATTAATTTTCTAAATTTTTTTTTTTTAGGGGCCCTGCGGACTGGATAGAATGGCTTGGCGGGCCGTATTTTGCCCACCCCTGAGAGAGGTGAGGGGTTTTGGGGAAACTACATCACAAGCTGTGGACAAGCAAAACTCGTGACATGGATGACACTGTGTGTTAAAGCACAGTGAGGTGAAAGCTGCAGGCTTGCTAGCCCCTGCTGAGGCCATGAAGCCTGCCAGCTGTCGAGGAGATAGGTGCAGGGGAGTTCTGGGCCCTGCACCCCTAGCTGCTGACAGACAAAACTTGTGGCATGGGTGGGTGACGCTGCATGTGTGTTTAGGTGCGCCCTCACTCAACCGACACCGAGGCAGAAAGCAGGGCTGTTCAAACAATGCTGCTTTTTATGCAGTTTTTCCATCCCTCCCCCAGAGCACTGAGATTGGAAGAGACCTCAGGAAAGGGTGACAGGCACTGGCCAGCTACATGGTCAATAATGAGAGCACTCTTTCCCCTCATTTCCCCCTCCCTCTCCTTACTTGAGTTTGTCTCCCTGCAGGCAAGCCCAGCTTGAGGTTCAAAACTCAAAACACTTCGAAAATTTTTAAACATTTCAATTTGCCTTGTTTCATTTTGAGACTGTTTTGAAGCGCTCCGTTTCCTTTTGATTTTGCTGTTTCGAGCTTGAAACACATCAAAACTAAACTGCCAGCAAAATTTTGGACAGCCCTAATATCCTTCTCTAATGTAAAAGTGTTACTGTGCATGGATTGTCAGCTGATTTTCAAGGGATGGAGAATTTGGCATACCACCTGGTGCTTTACCATACACTCCACAGTGATTTGAAGGCAAGGGCTCTTGTAAACTTAACAGTTCTTCAGTGGACAGTTCAAGTGCTTTGCCTCTTTATAGGGCTGTGAAAGAAAAGTGTTGCCTGCACTGCGTGCAGAAATTAACTGATTGGATGTTTTTAGTGTTTTAGCTTATCTTTCCTGAAGAGCACATCAGTGACTATCATTGAGAACATCACTGACTATCATTAACTGTGTTAATAATAATAATGAATTCATACTTAGGAACCTGTGTAGTTCTTTTGTTTCCTTTGGCTGGAAAGCATTTTATGAAAGTGGAAATATCACTATTTGCTTTGGGGAAACAGAAGCATGGATGACTAATCTGCCCAAATCACACAGCTAGACAGTGGTAGAGCTGGGAATACCCTGAATTGATTTACTGCTGGTGACATTGCTCTAGTCCAAGACATGTCTCTGTGTGCAAAAAGTGCAGAAGGTTGCATTGTGAGCTGCTGGTTAATCCTTGTTGAAATGTACACCTTACACAAGCCCTAAATCCGAGTATTTTGGGTGGGGATTGTGTTGGAGCTTGCTCCATCATGTGACCAAGCTAAAGAGGAGCTGCAGAATACCTGTGCTCTTCTGATAGTGCACCTCACAATCAGGAGCAGTTGGGAGTGCCCCCACTGTCCCTCCCCACAGCTGAAATGATTGCGAAAAGGTGCTGGTCAAAAATTTGGCCTCTGGAGCTTTGTACTTGCAGTTGGCAGCAGTAGAGTTTGGTCCTGTTAAGATACTTGCAAGACTCTCCTCTTCCATCCTGCTGTTTGATCCATATGGGGGCACACTGAGATGACTGATAATAACATAGGCATATAGCTGTATTTTGTAGTCCTCAGGGATTGGCCTTCTAGCACAGACTGACATTCAGAGGAAATGTCATAAATGGAGAGAGAACAAGTGCAGGAACATGCAACTGATATGAGACAACACTGAAACCCACTGCCCTGGTTTCTATGCTTGTGCAAAGCGAAGCATAGAAGGCAAATAGATGACTACAGGGAGCTTGTAACAAGTCTGTAAAGTGTTCAGTGACACTTGTGCCACTCCACTTGCAGGCGGGACCTGTAACGGGTAGGTCCATTGCCAGTCATTCTCCCAAGCTCAGGAAAAAGTAGACTGAAAGTCCTGGGTTACAGGGGTTGCTGAAAAGTAAATTGTGGCATGATCATTTGGGAACTTTGATTAGTTCTAGGGAGATGCCTGGTACTTTGCACAATGATGTCCTTGGTATGGTGTTGTTCTATTGGCCTCAATCCCAGCAAAATGACCTGACTCGAGTAGGAGTGAGTGGGATTGAGCCTTATTTGTCACTTTTTAACCTGACTATGACCCTTTTTGAGTGCATGGCAGCTACAAAATTCAAAAGCTGCTTTGTTCCTTCAGTGACCTTAGTAGACATGGGGATTGTGTTGTGGAGCCATGGAGGGCATCTCCCAATTACACCATGCGCTTCTGGGAAAGCTGCAGCAGCGTTGCACAAGCCCCAAGGTTCTGCGTGGAGCTCCATGTCGCTTGCCCTTCTGTGGGGCTGCACAGACTTAGATACTTACGTTCTTTTAACGTAAAGTGGCTTCAGATGTAGGAAAATGCTGCTCTCAGGTTGTCATGCTGAACACAGGGTATAATCCCAGGCCCTTAAAATGTCCAGCAGTTCAAAGCCAACAGTTCAAAGTCTCCTGTTTTGCAGACCTGCTAGTGCTCGAAGTAAAACCCCATCTGCCAGGTAAATGCTAGCCTGCGTTTATCAACTTGTCCTGTATGTTTTCCTAACCAAAGATGGGGGGCCATCGAAGGAAAGGTTAACCAGGGGGGGTTGAAAGATTACACAAAATGGGAAACCAAACACTAACTATTCTACCATCTGCTCCAAGCTTGATCCTGTCTTATACATAGTTTCTAGCACCTACCCCAGTGCTATGGGGCAGGTGCTTTGAACTCCCAAGAATCGCCAGTAAAGGATTTGTGTTTCCTCACAATAACAGGACCTGCCCTTTAGAAGTGTGTAAAAGAGCCTTGAGTTGGCAGCTGGGTAGTTGTTTCTCAGCTGTCAGTCAAGGCGTCTATTCAAGTGACCTTCAAGAAAGGTTAACACTTCAAAAGGACTTTGGCATTCATGGATATAACTGCATCAGAGGTGCTGCAATATATGTTGATTGAATTGGCACTGCAGGGGTGGTTCAGCTGGCCCATGTTATGCTCTAGCCAGGCCATCCCCCTCTTGGCACATCCCCCGAACCCTGCCATAGTGAGTGCTGGGGAAGAAGGGAGCAAGTGGTGTGTAACTGGCTGTCAGTTTTATGCCACAGCCTTTCTGCCAAGGCAGGGTTTTCAACCTTTTTTGGTAGGTGTCAACTGGCTGGGGGCGGCCAGGGGTATGAGAGTGTGTGTGGGGGGTCCCCCAGCAGCCAATCAGCAGGTGCGGGGGAGGGGGGGTCTCCCGTGTGCAGCAGTGAAACCAGAAGCACCAGCAGTGAAACCGGAAGTGCCCCTCACTTCTCGCCACTGCTGTATACCCCCTGGGGCCTTCCTAAGTACCCCCAGGGGTACACATATCCCTGGCTGACAACCCCTGTGCTAAGGGAATCCCCTATGAGCTGTTCAAGTCAGCTGTCCAGGGGACTAGGGTCTGGCCCTGTGACTACGTACCGCTCAGATAGGAGGTTTCTGCTTCCCTGGCAGAACCCTAAGCATTTCCCCATCCCATTTGCTAAGCTTTTTATCAGAGTCACCATCCTTGCAGCTCTCTGGCTTGGAGATGGCGCTTCAGGTTCCAGTGGACCATGCTCAGTGGTGGTGTGGATGGACCTCATCAAGTCATGTGCTTCAGTGCCAAGGCTGCCCCCTTTTCAGCACTTTAGCTGAAAGAGCAAGGGACTGGGAGCGAAATGTGACCCTGCAATTCTCAGTGTCAGAGAATTGCAATGAAAAATGTTTCCTCAGCATGCTGTAAGCTCCATCTGTCTGAGAAAGAGCCTACCCACACCTTCCCCCTTGCACTTTGGAAAAGGACTGGCAGAGGTGGGAGACTGTGAATAGTGATATGCTTGCAGTGTGGTGGCTGGACAGATGGATGGGAGAGTGACAGGTTTGGTTTGGAACAGAGCATCTGGGTGCCCGTGGCAGTGGTGATGCACAGGATCAGCAGTGACTTCCAGCTGTTATTTTTGCACCCTTCCCCCTCTAAGTTGGTGCCCAGAGGTGCTGCCCCAGTTGCCCTACCTTAGTTATGCTACCATGTTTCTTCCATAAAATGTAAACCTCCTTTTAGAAGAGACTTCTGTGTAGTTTAAACAGGAGCCCTGGGCAGCATATCTGATGTTAGCACCTATTCTTGGTACCTCCTGATGCTACTAGGGGCTTTCTTTATCCCACCACTGAACTCCCATGGGTTTTAAAATTGTGCACACTTGTATTGATACCAATACTCAGTGGGTACAAGGTAA
The DNA here is from genome assembly GCF_001723895.1 of Crocodylus porosus. Lineage (NCBI taxonomy): Eukaryota > Metazoa > Chordata > Crocodylia > Crocodylidae > Crocodylus > Crocodylus porosus. The sequence goes on from NW_017728911.1 coordinate 19,909,533, forward strand.
ATTGACAGTAGCTGTGCTGTTATTCTTGGTCTTCAAATATATTTTTTAGGTCATGTCATCATTGTAATGTTCAGCAAAACATGTTTATTATATCAAAATCCAGGGTCAGCTGGACTCACGACTGAAATGTGATGGGTGCTGTGCATGTACATGGTAAGAGACCATCTCAGACTCTTTCAGGCAGGGACTAAGACCCCTGCTATATACAGTGCATGGACAGACCAGTGTGCTTATGGAAATATTCATTGGAGCATGATAGTGAAGTTACTGGACCTTCTGGTAAACAGCTTTTAATTGACTTCAACTACTCCTGGGCTGGGGGTCTCACTTGGTGACAGCTTTTCAGAGCTGTCATGGTAGACCTCAGCAAATCACAGTCCCCTGCTTAACCTTACACCAGAAATCCATCAGGGGCCTTGGTGTCAGCTGGCAGCACACAAATACAATATTCTCCTGATCACTGCCATGAAACAAAAAAGGTCTGTCCTAGAGCTGGAGAACTGCAGCTACTGGTACAGGAAGCAATAAACAAATGTGAAGGTTGAACTGATAGGCAGCCTCCCACCCCAAATTAAGAAATTGATAGAGGACAGGATAAGACTTTCCCAGGGGCAGCTGTGACAAAGCACAGAGTATTAGTGGTACTTGAATGTGAGGTTACAGTATCCATGCTACAAAGCAGTCATGTTAGCAGTTGATATGCTGTGTTCTTTTAGGCATTAGCATATAGCCCTCCCTGCTGTCACAGCTAACCCATGTTAAGAGCACCGCATGTGAGAGTTTTTGTGTATGTGTGGGCAGAGTTGCGTTAACAGGAGCTATGGCATGAGAATAGCCCAGTGTAGCTCAGTGCAGCCACTGGGCTCTGTCCTTGTGGTATGTTAGGTATGGTCAGGGCCTGAGTATGTGTGACAGATGAATAGAAGGACATAATTTATCCTTATTGTAGAAATGGGGTGCTGAAAATACAGAGGGGTTGTATGACTTGCCTGAGGTCATACAGGAACTCCCTGGCAGAGGGAAGTATTGCATCTTGACTTGGTCAACTCTACTCGTGGTCCCTGTTCATTGAAGCATTTCTTCCAACTGAGATCCTCCTTTATCATTAAGCATCTACCTTTTATTCTCTCTTGTTCTGAAGCAAAACCCCAGTACCTCCCAAGCTGCCGTGCTCCAGAGCTGGCTGCCTGGGTCCTGGGGTCAACACAGCACTAGCTGCTGCAAAGGAGATGGCAGAAAGCACATACTTGCTTCTATTTGAGCTCTGCCATAGTTTGCATTCTCTAATCTGCTTTTGCTGAACCAGTGGGGTGTCACATATTTGCCTGGGAATGTGCCCTTGCTCTCTAGATTATTTGCAAACAAAATACAGCTGCCATCCTGTGTAGCTTTTTGTGAGTTTAATCATTAAAAAATGGATTGAAGGCACACATGGAGGCCTGGGGGAGGGTAGTGTGCTGGCATGTGAGAATGTGATTGCCTTTGTATCTGCTTCTCTCAAACAAATCCATTGCCCACTCAAAGAGAATCACTGAGCACCTATACATGTAACAGACTTCTGCTCTGATGTGTGCTAATTACTTGATTAATTGAGTCTGCTGTGAATCTGCCGGTTCATGATAATTAGTGCACTCCAGCAGCCTCCAAGAGGTCAGGTGTTTTCAGTATCCCCACACTTCAAAATGGTGGTGGGGTGCTTTAATTAAAGCTCATCGAATGCTGAATACAGGTGATGCTACATTTAGAGCTGCTCTAATTAAAGCACCCTGCCTTCTGTGCCAGAGCATGTGTATAGATGCCCACTATGACTAGACTTTGCCAGGACAGTTTTGGGTTTCAGGGCTCTCTCCTAGAGCCTGCACTGAGTCTGGGATTTTTGTCCTGAACTTGCAGAGCTGGCCCTTGAGCAGCTGTATCCTTTCTTCCCCTCCAGTGTTCCCCAAGTGCAGTGTGGCATGCTGCTGTCTGCTCAGGTGGACACAGCATGACACTACCCAGTGTCCTGTGAATGTAGGTAGCCATGTATTACCTCCTGAATAGGAGCCAGGATAGCCATGTTCACATCTTGCTGCCCCTAGATGGATTAGCTCTGCCTCTCAGCTAATAGCCTGTCTGCAGAGCTTCACAAAGAGAGCAATAGTCACTGAATGGTAGAGGCCCTTTCTGGTTCCTGAGCATCTAGGTCCAGGTTTTACACTCTCAGAGTTGGTTACTGTTACTGAAACTTGGTCTCTCTTCCTAGGTTTCCATAAGGCTGTCCACAGTGCATTGCTTAGCAAAATAAGTAGAACAAATGAAATAATTATACGCTGTGGATGGAGACCAGTCCAAATTCAATCCTTGGAAACACCCTCCCCCACCCCCAAACCTTGGAAAAGAGCAGAACAGGAGCCAGACATAAGTCATTTTATCCTTCAAGCCGAACCCAGTCTCTGGATCTGACCAGCCTCGAAGTGTGGGAATATTTCAATCAAATGTTTTGCACCATGGCCTCATTTCTGCTTCTGGTCCTGCGACATTGTTACTGCATCATAGCAGAAGTGGTGGCGGCATTCTCATTTTACCTGTTTCAGGTTTCACCGATTTTAAGTTTTCTTCTGGCAGAAGCAGCCACTGCCTTGTTTCTCATGGCAGTGATTCTTCTGCTTTCTTGTATTGCTGTTGAGAAACTCCTCAGGATGATCCTGCCCATTTCAGCTCCATTTGAGTTTCATTTAGGAACTTATGGAGGCCATGAAACAGCTTGTGAACCCTAATGTCTGCAATATAAAGTTCAGGCTATGCCGGCTACTTTGGATTAGACCCAGGGGTGACATAATAGTGTTTTTTTCACTCATTGGATGAGTGTAAGCTCTAAGCCTGGCCTGTGTGCAAGCTTGCACTGATTTCAATCAGTTTCCTGATGCCAGCTGAGTTATTTTGAGTCCTGGCTGTATGCATACACCCTTATACAGGAAAAAAAGGTCAGCTAAATAATGCAGAATTCAATAACAGACCAGTATCAACAACTTTATTTCAAAGCAAGAGGGCTTATACATAGACTTGCATTGAAATGGCTAAATCAGGTTTAACTCCCCCTTTTTGTCACTTGAGTGCATTTTTTGTGTGGAGACTAGCCCTTGATTTCACTTTTCTAATATGAATGCTCATGTTTATGAATTGAAAAGATGCTTCCCAAGTAAGCCTCCTAAAACCTGCTGTTCTATGATCATTCCTACTAATAAACATGTTTGCTGAACTATTCTTTGAGATCAACCGAATATACACTACAAATGGCCCAGATCTCTAGGTGGCATAAATCAGTGTAAACTCAAAAGTATTGAGGGGAAATGCAAAAAGCCTGCACATGAGCAAGTTTATCAGGTTCAGCTTCAAAAGACTGTCAGTGCAAAGGGTTGTCCTTCCATTTAGTGGAAGAACTAGGAAATCTGTTTAGTTAGGAGTGTTACTTAGCTCAGTGATTCTCAACCTTGTTAGACTCAAGGCACCCCTCAGAAGATGCCACCTCTGAACTTTCACTCGTTTCTCAAGTACAGGAAAATAATAAAGTAATTCTTCTGTTGCAAAGAACTTGGAGCACAACAGGTCAGACTGTTTTTTACATGGATTTGTATTTGAAAACTGGGTTTATCTTATGAGCGGTAACTAGCTGGGTTAGTCTGAAGTCCAGCAGAAGGCAGGGTAGATTAGCACCGTATAAAGTGCCTTTACCTTTTGAGTGTTGTGCAGGTGTTTGCACACCTAACAGTGATAATGTTGCATGGCACCTTGTGGCAACTTTAAAAAGACCTCATGGCACCCTTGTTGAGAATCACTGGTTTAGATCAATGTTACTAAAATCTGTTCTGCTCTCTTCCAGCAGCATGGTTCAAGTTTATTTTTCCATACAGAAGAGCCCCAGTCAGTTACTGGGCACTGTGACTGGAGGCTACGGATGGATATTCTTGTGGATCCTTTTCGATAAATGTTTGCACATGATGTTTGTCCCCCTTCAGTGAGTTTGGGCTGTAGTGCTTAACAAAACCAAGAAATGTCACATATTACAAACTAGTAACTGAGTTGGAGACAGATGGTCTCATTGTTTTAAGCTGGGGTGGGAAAATACGTGGCCTGGGGCCCGGACACAGCCCGCCAGGCCATTCTATCCGGCCCGCGGGGCCCCTAAAAAAAAAAAAAAATTTAGAAAATTAATATTTATCTGCCCCCGGCTGCCTGTCATGCAGCCCTCCATGGCTTGCCAAAACTCAGTAAGCGGCCTTCTAACCAAAATAATTGCCTGCCCCTGTTTTAAGCTAAATCATTGGGTTGGTTGCGAGCAGTGACTTCAGCAGGTAGATGGAAATGTACCAGGTGAGAGAGCCAAGACTCCCCTGTGGCTCTGACCCGCAGGGCAGGTAGCCGTTAGCAAGACTGTCGGGTGGGGGGCAGGGGTCTGCATGCCCCTCCTGCTGAGCACGACTGGTGGGATTGCTCTTTAACCCTTTGGCATCCATAAGCTTTCTCCCACTTTGTTTTTGTTGCCAGAGAACAGCACTGTGTGCCCAGCCTCTGAGTAGGATTCAGGGGTCTAACCAGCTGTGAGTGACCTCTGGGCAAAAGAGATTTGTTTTGTGCATTTGCATCTAGGAGGAGATGGGTTGTGAAGACCGGAGGGACAGGGTTTGAGGAACAAGGACTCCTCAGTTCTGCTACGGGGCTAGTAGGCCTTGTTTACATTGCCTCTGGAGCACTGTGGTGCGTGCTCACCCCTACTCTACATCACACCGAGTGAGGCATTTAGCATCTCAGAGCAGCCCTGAGCACGCGCCAATAAATATGTCTGAGAGAGGGAGTGATACTTACTGGGTGTGGTGCAGGATTGTTCTAAGGGGAGGCAAGGTCTCATTTGGGAGATCTGGTGCGCGCAGAACAGGAGCGAGTGGTCCTGTTCACCAGCAGCGTGTCTGGGCTCAGCACACAGGCAAAGCTGGCAGGTACCTTGTGACAGCCTGCGTGACCTCATGATGTCTTTTAACCTCCCCTTGCTGGGTGACAGGGTTTCATGCAGCAGTTGCTTGAAAGGCCTCCAGCCTATAACATCAGCACAACTCCCTGTGTCCAGACCAGCAATCCCTGAGACAACAGCGGGTCCCTGCCAGCAAATAAGCTACTGGACAAGCTTTCGCCAGCTTGCAGGCTCAGGGTCTGTTTTGACGAGCTGCCTATTAAATCGCACACAGAGAAACACAGGGTTATATTAGCAAACCAAGCGATGCTGTGCTTTAAAAGGGCACAGAGAAAGCTCTTCCTCACTGCCCTTGCTGGCTCTCGGCTTCTCTTCTGCACTGCTGTACTGGCAGCTCTGCTTCCCCTTTACATTTCTTTGACCAATGAGGCTTTAATTGTCCCTGTTTTACAGTTGGGGAAACTAAGGCACAGCACTGCAAGCACTCACTTCAGAACTGGGGAGGGAAGCCAGCAATGCCAATGTAACACAGCTGAGCAATCCTGTAGCCCTTACTCCTGTGAGCTGTCCATCGAAAGAATACTTGCATCAGTGAGCATTTCTAGGCTAAGGACTAAAAACAGGCCTGTTCTATAAGCTGCATGACTTCATTCTCCCCTGTGAGACCATCAAGCCTTTAACCAAAGGGATTCTTATCTCCCAGTCCTTACTTACTTGTTGTTAGATACATCTGACCTGGGGGTCTATGACCAAAAGCATCAGTGTTTGGGCAAGGTAAATAGGCAGACAAAGTTCTTCGGGTAAAGTTTGTGCAAAATTAGTACATCCACAGCCTCCTGCAAAGGAACTGTACCTGTTCTACCAGGTGAACAACATGCTTTAAAAAATGCCCACCTGCATGTAGCTGATCCTAAATGTGTTTGACCGACTAACTGGATTTTTTTTCAATCTCTGGTAAGCGACCTTTCCTGACTTTTTTTTTTTTTTTTCCTTTTAAGGCTGACATTTAAGAAAGGAAAGAAGTCATGAGCACAAACTGTTATAACAGCAATAAAACCCTGAGGATCAACAAAGCCAGGAAAGTCTAATTGGAGCTGGCCCCCAGTTTCTATGCCTTTCAGGTATTGAAATTTGTTAAGGGCAGAATGTTAGCTTTAATTTCCTGGTCTGGTTGTTTTTCATCACAACAGGGAGTTGACCTGTGGGAAATGTCTACTGCTCCTATTAGCCTAACAAACTGACTGGGATATGCTGAAAGGCAGAGTGTGGGCTGCTGAAGTGCCTCTGCCTGTGAAGAGGCTCATGAAAGTAATTAAATAAAGGATAACAGCTGTTGGCAGCTGGAGGCTCTCATGCTGTGAGTTCCTTACTGAAACTCAAATGATAAAGAGTCTTAAATCTCCCTTGCAGGGACTGGGAATTTGGTGAGAAAGCAGAGCACCCTGCCTACTTCAAAAAGGCCCTGGACAGCTGTGGTAAACATTTGTGGTATAAGTTCAGGAGAAAAATTGGATTAATCCTTATTTCTTGCAGCCCCAGAAGTAGGCATACATCACTTTCTGGTTCCAGATACTTCTGCTATTCTTCCCCACCCCCACTCCCATGTGAATTTAAATTGAGAAAGATCCACTTTCCAAGGCAACCTGGGGTATAGTGATAGCTGAGACCACACAGGGCCCAATTACCAGGACCCCCCACCCAGCTTGTAGCCAGCCCCTCCCCCTTCTCCTCCCAGGTGTCATGGGTATCCCCATGCCCTCTGAACCCAGTGAGAGTATTAACCAGTGCTGCTCAGCACAGCCGTGCCTGCATCCTCCACTTTCTGAATTCCCTCGAATGCCAGGCCTCCAGCTGCCAAACCCTCCCATCCCCAGATGTGCTCTGTGGGATGTGGCTGTCTGCTTGAGGTCCTGCACATCTCCCTGTGCACAGAGCCGCCCCCACCAGAGGCTGGCCCTGCAGGCCTGATTCATGTTGTTTTGTTTTGCTGCAGATGGCAAGTGGAATCGCAAACAGCAGCTGGTGTGAGCTATTGGTCTCTCTTTCCCCCTCCCTCCCTTTGATCCGCCCCTTCTCTGTGTCTCTCTCCTTTGTATGAAAACTCAAGATGGTCTCTCCACAACAGCCCCATTCTCAACTCCCCCACACTTCAGGGAAGCTTGGCTCCACATCTGAAGTTTGTAGCTCATCCCATTTACTTGAGTATATAGCCAGCAATTAAAACTACAACTGAAGGATGTGAACAGCAAAAGAAGCTGGTATGCATGCATGGGGAGCTGAGCTGAGGAGATGGACTCACATTTATCTAGGCCTATTAATAAAGTGCAGACACCTGAGCCAAGCTGTTATAATGCCAGAGGCTTTGTCCGTGTCTATGGCTTTTTGTATGGCTCTTCATCCCTTGAGGTTGAACTCTCTGCACAAAAGGTGCACAAGGGTTATTTAGAGGAAAAGGTCCTGTGTTGGAAGTTATGTGCATCAGGTGGAAGCTCTGCTTGATCATGTATTATTTTGAATATGCTTGTTTTGATCTGCTAAGTGCAATAGGAAACTGAGTCAAACACCCACTCACTGGGTACGTCTACATGTGCTTTACTGTACAATAGACTCACCATCTACATGTACACAGCAATTAGGCCAGTGTAGACTAATTTACTGTACCATGGGATAGTCCCATCAGACACAAGTACTGATGGCAGAGTAAATTACTGCACTTAAATGCAATGTAGACCATGACTTCCAAATTAGTTTGCTCTGGCTCAGATTGTGCAAGAGTTTATTCAGTTGCATTAATTGTATGTGTGGATGCACCCATTAACAGATAACAGCATCAAATTGGACTTTTCTCTGTTACAAGCTATGTTATGAAAGGGAAATCAAGGCTATATAGAGCTAGCGATGCACTTCAGTGTTTCAATTTGTAAGGTTTAGTTACTGTGTGTATGCATGCCACAGTGAAAGTGAATGGCCAGGTACAGACCAATTTAGAAAGTGATTATTCTGCTTTTGTTAGCAATTTTTTTTATGAAGTGATGTCTATCAGCAGCTACTTCATCATGATATATGGCATCCTCTGCTTTCATCCTCAAGTGGAGCAGGCTGGGATGACTCTAGCTCTCTTTCATATAGAGGGGGTCTGGATAAGAAGCAGCTGGAAAAAAAGAATATGCATTAGGACACTTAGTAAAAGGATATTTGCTTGACATCAAGTTAAGAATAAAGTCTGTGTATGTTGCACTGTTTTCTCTGGTCAGCACAGGAGCCCTTCATAAACTGAAGGACACATATTTGCAGTGGCATAAAGAATCTGTAACAAAACATGCAACATGACAAACTCCCCACCTCTCCAAAGCAGTTAGAGGGTGTTTGGCTGGGTTCTTCCTGGCTCTCTAAGTAGCTGGCTACACAAATTCTTAGTTTATTTAGTTGGTCTGCAAGGTACAAATCTACTTTGCTTCTGCCTGACTACAGACTAACGTAGCCAAACTACTGCTCATTACACACATTCTCCTAATTTGGGTTGTCTTTCAAGCTTGGCTCCCTTTCCTCACATACAATTCATAGCTATCTTCTGACAGGCAGAAGTTTGCCCTAGTCCATGCCTGCCTGCAGCAATGAGAGCAGGAATGCTGTTCCTGTCCTACTGCTAGTGCAGGCTTTACCTCATTCTGGAGCACCCCAGCCCGCCTCGTACCTGGAACAGTGACTACAGGGATTTTTAACTTCCCCTACAAAACGACTGGCTCTGGAGGGGATAGTGCTTCTGCTTCTGGTTTCTGGGGCCCATCTGTCGCTCTAAGAATGTTAACAAGAATTGACCAAGCTGCTGCGTTGGGACAATGTGCGTGTGTGTTGTTTAGACTACACTATTTCATCTCTGGTTTACATGACTGTGGCTGTTATTTAGACTGTTGGAGATTGCAAGGCCAGTGCCTATTCTGCCGCAGAAAGGCACCGTGTTTAGAGACTTCCTGTCCACCTTCCGATAACGTCAGCATTGGAGCCTATGGGGCTATTTTAATCCCAAGAATTTTGATGGATGATTTCACTTTTGTCTTGAGCTTGATAACCTTTTGCATTACAATGAGCGGAGTGGACAAGATGTACAAGTGTGCCTGCTTTGCATGTACTCGTGGAAACCGCATTCAAATGGTGCTTCTTGGTAAAAATGAAAAGTGAGTTTAAAAATATCAACACAATTGTTAATGGCTTTTAGACAAAAGGAGAAAAAAATCTGCCACTTCCATGCAACACTGAGATACAATATGGACAATAGCAAAATATATCCTCACTGGGGAAAAATCCAGTGTAAATAATATGGTGAAGGGAACAGATTACTGATATGTATTATGCTCTTTTTCTTCCCCTTCACTATTACATACCTCTGAATTGAAGCCTTAAGGATGGAATTTGTATGAGTACAGCCAAAGCCTCCAGCCTCTCCTGAAACAAGTCACGGCGGGGCTGACTGTGAACTGTCCTCAGACTTGTACCACAAGATGTCTGAAAAGAGTGAGTTTCTACTGTGTGGGCCATGGGAGTGTGTGCTTTTGTGGCTGAGACAGGGAAACTACCCTGAAATGGGAATATCTGGCACTACAGAAGGTAAGGGGATGGTGAGACAAGATGTTTTGTGTTATGGGGGTGGAAAGGTACATTTGAGTGACCCTGTCTCTAAGTAGGATAACCTGACTGTGGGTCTCCAGCAGTCATAGACCAGCCCTGTTTCCCAACTACCAATTGCATTTAATTGGTATTGCTAATCTCTCCTTCAGTTGTTTTCCCCTTTTGGAGAGCCCCTTTGGGTTTTTCAGCTCCTGTTCCTTTCCCCAGGGTTGGGAGCTAGTTGAGACAGACCCACCACAGACCTCGGATAACATACAGCTGATCAGACTCAAAATTGCCAACGCTCAGTCCCAGTTATGTCCTGTGGGAAGCTGCTGGCTGAAGAAACATTTTTTTAACTTCAAGCCTGTGACTTCCCATGAACTGTTGACCCATCATGTGATAGAAGCAGCAGCAGAGCAAGCTGGAAAGAGAAGGAGTAACACTGTGACCCAGTTCGGCAGCCTTTCAAGCCATACAGCACGTGGGTCATGTACAAATCAAGGCTTCTCAATTTCACATTGGAAAAACCTGCTTGCTACAGCTACAGCTACAGCTACAGCTACAGCTTCCACTCGTGCTAACTGGAGAGTCTCTGTAGGGCAGGCCTATAGCTAAAAAAATCCCTGTGCTGTTCGTTAATAGGTCTCGAGGCTCACAAGGGAGGTAGCGTTTCACCACATTTTCCAGGCAAGACCAATATGGCACAGCAAAGGAAAGGGACTTCCTTCAGCTTACCTAGCAAACCAGTGGCAGAGCTGAGAATGGAGCCCAGTCTCCTGAGTCTCGGTCCATGAAGCCACACTGTCCTCCGATAGTGCACTTGTGTCTTGGCCCGTGACAATAGCAAGTGGGCACTTCAGTACTACAACCGTGGTAGCACAGCACCATCGCAGCGTATCCTGCTGAAATTCAACATTGTGTGAATCTTTGCTTATGTCCACTCCAAGGATTCCTTAGACATTTGACAATTAGAAAGCAGTTGAATTTTTGGTCCTGAACTTTGAAAACCCAAGAAGGAGAGTCTGAAGCAAAGGAGGTTCGCTGACCAAGAGAATGGCAGGGGATCTTCCAGGTTGAAAGGAAAACACCCTCATCCCTTGATGAGCTGAGCTTCTAGATAAGTCTCAAGGCCCTTGTGCAGTCCATGCTCCTTATTCCGCACACGTTATTCTGCCGATGCTATTGCAGTGGCAGGCCTCAGATTTGCCTGCTGAAAGATTATTGCTGTTTATTTCATTGTATTGCCCTAGTGCTGAGCAGTCCCAACCACAGACAAGAATCCCACCGTGCTGGGCGCTCACAAACACAGAACAAAATGACTCTGCCTCGGACAATGTGAGGATGAGACGAGACCACAGTGGCAGAAGCCCAAGGAAGCAATGTTGGTCGGTGTGATTGCCAGTGGGGACAGCCCCAGCAGCAACCTGTGTGTTGCCGAGTTGTTTATTGGCATCGTGGCAGGGGAGAGTTTTAAGGTGGGGTTTAGGAGGAGGCTTATGAGGTAGCTTTGCAGAAATCTATGGAGAGGCCCTGATGGGGAGAGAGGCTGAAGGAGCTCATTTGACCACTTATTTAAAAAAAAATGATGCCATCAACCAACTGGGAGTAGGAATTAATCTTAGCAATACCAGGAGAGTCAGGGACAGGCAGTGAAGATAAGAGAAAAGCAGCAGCGTGTGTTTGGTTTGAGCACCGTTACCTTTTTATTTAGAAACATCTCCCTTACCCTGCAGTGCCTCTGGTACCCTGACGTGGGGATTCACCAGACTCTGTTCTGGTTTACAGGCCACTGAGTGCCTCAGCTGAAGGGGGCCAAAACGGAGAGGCCAGCCTTGTCCTACTTGGCTTGGTTTTGAGCAGCTGAGATGCCTTTTGTTCAGCATATAACCTAAAAGGTGACTCTGAAGCCTGCCCTTGCCATGTGTGCACCTGGAGTCTGTTTACATAACACTGGCTCAGGGCTGCTATTTATTGTTTTGCACATATTACATTTGAGCTGCTAAAAATGCAAAAACCAAATGCAACTCCTCTTCTGTGAGTAGTTTGCTTTCATTAGAGTTAAATCGTGATGAGTCACAAGGTTTCCTTACCTCAAAGATGCATAAGGAATTGACTTTGGCAGCAAACGTCAAGGTACAGCAAGCAGTTTGCTAGTTATAGTTGACATCTGCTGGAAAGACTTGTTTTTCATCCTAGAGTCACATGTGGGCTTGTGATCTGATCATGAGATGCACACGATACTCTTCCAATATTTGTTTTTCTCATCTGGAGTTTTAAAAGGCAAAAGAAAAGGGGAAAAGCAGAAAAAAATATCACTGGTCTCTCTTAGTTAGTTTCCCTCTAATTTCTTCACTGGTCTCTTGCTGCACTACAAGTTTAGCACTATGGGTAGCGGACAATGGGTCCCTGTATTTGAAAGCTATACATACATTAAAAGCTGGGACACCTGGAGAAATGTGGGCTGAAATGCAGAGGATGACTAGAGAGTTTGGGGCACCAGCGGAAACTGAACGTAACTGCCCTCATTCTCCTCCCACTTCCCCAGAAGGGAGTTCTGGACTCGGCTCTTCTGGTCCAGCACAAGGAGCAGCCAGCATAGGAAACCACAGCTGCTGGCCAAACAGGAAAAGGGAGATAGTGCAGCTTAGAGCAGATATGGCTCCAAACCCTGCCTCATTAATCTTCCAGAGACGCCCACAAAGGCAGAGACCTGGAATGGGAAACAGCAGGGCAGACACCACTAGCTGTCCTCTGGGCTACGCTAGCCTCTGCAACCTCGGGAGCATGGCACCAGTGCGGCAGGATCCAGCCCATGCAAATAGCTCTGGTCCAGAGGTCAGCAGCAAAGATGCTACCCTCACCCTTTGCTCTGAAGTGAAGAAACATACCTAAAGTAAAGGGAAATGGGGCTTTTTCAACCAAAAGCATAATATGTAAGAAACATATGAACCCAGCAAGTCAAAATGCTAAATACTGCTTACTAAGTGCACACAACATGCAAAGTCTGTCTGCTTAACCAAGCTGCTGCTTTGGCTAGTTTCTGGCTGCTTGTGAAACATATAGGTCATAGGATCATAGGAAAGCAGAGCTGGAAGGTACCTCGCAAGGTCCCCCGCTCAAGGTAGGATCACAGTGCAACACTAACTAAACTAAGCCAAGAAAACAAGATGATACTGAGCACTGCCACAGGATTCACAACCTATTTAAAGGAATACTGGCAGGGTTGTGGGAGAGGAAGGATGCGAAGTACAAGGGGTATCAACACAGGCACTCATGTGAGAGGCAGGCTTCTCGTGTTTCTGCCCAGCTGCATGGAGCTAGCTCTGTAATGTCTTTCCTTTGTAAATTAAAAATTGAATATTTGTTATAAATGTCAGTGTTGTGGCAGTTTTGATAAGGAGGAGGCTAATGATAATGTCCTGATTGCATGAACTAGGCCTATGGGATTAGTTGCTATAAATACTAGTCTCAGAGTTTAATAAGCTGTGGGCACAGCTACACCAGTAAAACAGAATCCCTCTCAAATAAAATTCCCCCATAATTCTGGGGAAGTTTTGATCCAAAATGGATTTTTCAGATTTGATCCTTTCTATCCAGCTGCTCTGAGTTGGCATTTTTGGAAAACTCCATAATGTTAGTTTCAACATCATTAATATTCAGCTCGTCGGTCAGGTAATGACTGACACCTCATGGTCTGATGCACCATGCGCATGGAAACACCTCCAAGCCAGTTCTTCATGCAGTAAAAGGCTCAAGGTAATTTCTTGCTGACAGAAGACAAGTCAAAGCGATGCAGTAATGTATTTGTTTATGAGTCAGCAGGGCCTGTACAATTGACTGTGCTAAATTTGAATAAGGAGGTTATTATCTGTGGTTTGTGTACATATAGCAAACCTACTGTGCACGTACACTGGGATTCTTCTGGGACCCACAAAACAGAATCAGCAATAAATATGCCTATTCAGACCTAGGAAGCAATTACATATGGCTAGAAAATGCAGTAGGTCATGAATGTACGTTCCAAAATGCTTACTATCACACAGCCTTGCTCTGCCCAGGGAGGGATGGATTGTGCTGTCACTACATGCCTCTGTAGTGAAAGTAATAATGATGCACGCCACGCCACATGAATTCTGCCTCTCTCAAACAGTGGCAGGTGGCAGGACAGTCCCCCACCTCTGTAGCTGTACTGCCGAGATAGAGTGGCCATTCCTACCTACCCATTTTGGAACAGGAGGTCCCAAGTGGGGCATTAGCAATGACTTTGCTTTCAAAGCATACAAAGGCTGCTACCCCACCCCTCCCTGCACAAAGTCCATGGAAGCTCTTGAACCACCCATACTAACTGCACATCTGTCCAGAAGAAAGCATAGTCTGTCTTGTTGGGCTGAGCAAAGACCTCTTACCCTGGGCAGTAAAAAATACCAGTATCTGGCTATAAAGAAGCATATTCATGCAGAGTTTGTTTGTTTTTTCAAGTTTTCTTGCCTCCAGCTTCACTGAAACCACTTCTTTGATCTAAACTTTGAAAAGTGATGAGTTTTTAATTATTATTGTTGTTGTTATCATTCGTTTTATTATTATTATTATTCTTGTTAAATGTAGAATGAGCAAATGGGGAAAGAGTATGAAGTGATTTTTGCCAGGGAGGCTAATGCTGCTCTTTCTGCAGCGAGCCTAGAGCGCTCGTGTTCATGGGAGCTGCAGGCTGAATTCCCAGGGCACCACTCTGGGGCTGCACCTGCTGAGTCTCTTATTTATAGAACGTGTAAAGCCCTAGGTTTCCTCTACAGCTGTATACCCAGGAACATGAAGCCAGAGCAGCATTTTCAACCCTTTTCATTCATTAATAATCTAACCTCTAAATCGTGCTTTGTGGAAGGTCACAACTGGTCTGCAAGGCCTCCTCGTTGTGTCGTGACCCTGGCCAAAGTGTGCAAGTGGAAATCCATACTGCCCAAATCACTCACCTGGAGATTGGCTGCAGGTAGGAAGTAGGGTGGTTGGAGCTCAGAGATGGGGGCCTCAGTCTTCTCTAGCCCTGGTGAGATCAGAGTCAGGGCCACGGGACAGGTAAGGTGAGAGAGTGAAAACCCCATTAGCAAATAAAGGCAAACAAATATTAGTTCAGCAAGGGAGAATTAAAGTGATATCTGCCTCTGTCTTCTTTGGGCTGCAAGAGACCAGTCCCTTTGCACACACTGGACACAACTTTCAGCTGGGTTTTATTTATGGTATTCTCATGAGACATTTAGAAAAATGCCAGTGGCCCAGTTCCACAGGGAGGAACACTGTTGAATCCAGCAAAGTTACTAGCACCACTGAAGTCAACAGAGCTGCATGGGAAGTTATGTTGGGGAACGATGTGGAAGTGAATCATACTGCAAAATCCAAACACGAAACCGAGGAGAAAGCCAGCTAGCCAGCCAGGCTCTGCTAATGATGAAACCCCCTGAGGTGCTGGGGCTTCCTTTGCAGGGTGTCATACACCATTAGCACTGTTAGGTGTGCAAACACTTCAAATGATTCAGAGCTAAACTCAGATTTCAAATTGGAATCGCAGGGTCAGAAACATTGTGACCTGTTGTGGTCTTTCTGAGGTCTTTGCCACAGAAGAATCATTCTATTATTTTTCTGTAGTTGAAGAAATGAGTCAAAGCTAAAAGCTGGCATTTTCTGAGGGGTGCTTTGGGTGTAGGAAAGTTAAAAACCACCAGGCTAGTGGTATGTCTGCCACCTAGTGGCTACAGCAGCTGCAGCATAGCCTGTAGAAAGGGGAAGGGTCAAGAGAACAGTGAGTAGGAGCGGAAAGGCAGGAGGTGAGGTAGATTGACACCTTATAGACTAACTAAATCAAAGATGCATAAGCTTCAATAAGCAGTAGCTCACTTCATCAGCTGCTATGAAAGGACTGCCTTCAGGGGTGGAAAGACAGCAGGCAAGCGGATCAAAGGGAAGCTGGGAGAAAGGCCTGTCTTTTAGCGCTGCCCCTTTGCACACCAGTGGCACTCCTACCACATGTCTTATTGCAGCTTTGCATAATTGCTGCATAGTCTCAATGGACCCAGCTGCCATCGGTCTTTGACTTTGGAGTGGACTTTGCTTGCAGGAGGCAGCATTTGTGGAAGCTGTATAGCTCCCCTCACAGCCCTCTGGTCTCACCCTCCAGTACAGAGGAACTGGCTGCAAGCAACTCTCAGGTCTACCCTGATTCTTCCCAATGCTCAGTGGAGTGTGCTGTTACGAGGGCGTTTAGACAGTAGTTTGTTATGTATATGATTTCCTTTTAATTTACAAAGTCCCCCCACACTACCATAAACTTACTTACAAGATGAACCATCCTCAAAGTGATACGGGATCCTTCTCTCTAGAGTCCCAATGGAGCTTTTCATCTTCAAACTGTGAGGGGAAGCTAGCTGCCTGCTTTACTTTTTACTAAAAATCCCCCCTATAGCAATGGTAGACAAGATAGCAAAGGCTGTTCAGACTGTCGGTGGCTAATGCATGTCTGTGTAGTCCTGAGTGTAGATCTACAGGATTGGAGGTGATGGTTAAAATGTTAGTCAGCATTAGCACGCTCGCTGCTAGGACAATGAGTTGATGGGCTCTTGTGTACTGCTACTATGGATGCTGAAGGGAATGCCCCAGTGACCAGTAGGCAAACAGTGGCAGCAGTCGTTTTCGGAGGGGCATCAGTTGCCCCCAGTGACCTCAACAATCTCACCAGGGTCCCACTAACCCTGAGGTCACTTGTTAAAAGCATAAACCAGAGAGTCCCAACAGCTTGCAGCACAAAACACTGACAATTGAGAGAGCAAAACACGTTGCTCACTCCCTACATGCCACCATGTTGATCCCAACACAGCCCTGCCTCCTCCAGGCAGGCCTCTAGGTTTAAAAAAAAACAGACAAGACACTTGCTGCACTCACTTTTGTGCTGTGCTAATGTGTGAAAAACAGGCAATCAAAAAAAACAGAGGCCGAGAGGAGATGAAAATTTAGCTCTTACTTTCTTTGGAAAGAAATAACTTGTCAGGAGCATAAATTACAGGACCTCTTATAACTCAGTAGAAGAGCCAGTGTGAGCTCGATTAAATAAAGAACAGCACTGATAACAGTGGGTAACTTGTTAAGCAACCAAGAAAGTGTGAGGCATCATAGTGCATTTCTGCTGAGGGCCCTCCAGAGACCTCTGCCCCACTACCCCATGTTAAGTTCATGTTAAAATGAGCTCTTTTTGCTCCATTTCCGGAGCTAGAGAAGGTAGAATGGAAGAGATCAACTGTTTCTATGAACCTATGTGGATTTTCTCAGAAATTAACTGTAGAGAAGGAAACCATCTATACAATGTGCTGTGACAGGTCTCACCACAACCACCACCACATCTATTTCTGGGTTCAAAGAAAAAGCCTGTTGTAACGCTTTCCAGTAAAATGTGCGCTCGCCTCAAGATTAGAAACAGGCAAGGGGTGCCCAGAAGTTACCCAGCCGAATGGCTCTTGCAGAGGAGGGGAGAGCACAGACTGGCTTTGTGTAAATGTCGGCTAGTCTGTCAGCAAGTGCGTTGCAAACAACACCTCTGTGTGGAGTGGTGATGGGTGGGAGGTGGGAGACCAGAGGCACGCTCTGTGGTATACTGGCTCCTCTTGCCAGCCCGGAGCTGGCGTGCACGACTGCTCTTAAACCCAGGGCTACATCTGCAGTGTGAAAACTGGCTAACTCTAGGTCTGAGCACTTAGAAGATAACTGGATGTCTAATATAAAAAGACATAAGCAATCGTGGTGCTTTTCGCTGCTTTGACAGCTTTCTGATGGGAGCTGGCAGTGCCGTCAGACCAAAGGGCCAGACCCTGGATCCAGATGTTTCCAGGAATGCAGCTCCCCCCAGAGCGTGGAAGAGGAAGGGCCAACTCTGTTCACAGAGCAGCAGCTGGCGCAGTGGGGAGCCAATGAATAGAAGCACAGATCCAGGCCCCGTGCTCTTGTCTAGACTGGAACATTAACATGATTGTTCTTTAACTCCAGGTCTGGAGCGATCGCCAGTGCTGCCCAGTCCATTCTGCATTCTTTAGGGCACTGAAGTATGCAGAAAGGCATGAATGTGGCTGGTGACTGGCCAAACCACAAAGTGAAAGAGCCCTCCCCGTATTAACATTTAAAAGAAGTTCTGGGCTCTTGGATGACCTTCAGTCGTCTAGGCCATAGTATGTCATTTGAAGAATGTTACTTCCTTTGCTCCCATGCCTGATAAGGCGATGGCAGTGGATCAAACAAAAAGGTGCCAGCCACTGAATCACCCTAGGTGTTCCTTCAGAGTCTCTTGTGCATATACTGACTCATGTCCACCCTGCCTCAGTCTGTGAAAAACTTGTCTCACAAGGCAGACTGCTATGTAAGAGGCCTGGCTGGGCTGGGCTGGGGTGCTCACTGTGGGAATGGCATGAGAGGGTGCACTGTCCTGCAGGCTTGCTCAGTGCTATGGTCCACGCTTCTAGAGATATGCACACTGCCAAAGCTGGTATGAAAATTCTTGCTGATAGTACATGTTTCAGGTGTTTCAGGCTGAATTAGGACTTCAGCTGAATACATGGCTGGAAAATACATCCAGCTAACAGCAGAATTTGATCTTTGGGCTCAAAGGTAACAAGACATGAAAAAGATAGTAAAGCACACTTACCATGACACCACCTTTCCAGTTTATAAATTAATTTTTAAAAATATAAAGCAATAGATAAAATTCAACTTGTGATTTTGACTGGTTATATTTGAAAAAATGTTGTTCTGGGCTCAGATCTCATTTTACTTATTGTCATGTGAGTTTACCTTTAGCATGAACTAAAAGTGTGCCTCCCCACTGACACAACTAACTCCCCAAAAAAAGCAGTCCCAAAGTCAGCCAGCACAAGCCAGTGTAGAAAATCTGACAGTCCAGTCAGGGGTTAAGTCAATAATGACACATGTAGAAAACACCACCCTGCCTCACAGTACCCCAGTGTTGTGAAGTGCTAATGTTTTTCCAAGTCTGTTTACCCAATTCATGTTTCTCAAGGGGCTTCTGATCAGTTAAAAATGAGTTTCACAATTCTCAAAGCCAGTGCCTGTTACTAACCAAATAGACACCCAGAAAGCATTCAGTCACAGGGCTGCAAAAATAATCAATTGTAATTACAATCGATCTACAGCTCTGCCCTGAGGAGTCTTGGTATGTTAACTCTGAAATAAATAGAGATGGTTGGAAATAAATGGGGCAGCCTGCTGGTAAGCAGTGAAGGCAGCTGCTACGAGGATGCAAAGCTAAGAGCAAATGTAGCCTAATGCAAAATATTCATATATTGCGCTGAGCTGGTTTCTTCCTGGAACCAAACCAAAATGACTGCGTGTGGGTCAGGGGTAATTTGTGCATTTGTTTTTCCATTGGAGCTGCTGATCTGGTTTGCTGCTTTAGGAACTGCAACCATTATCTACATGACGATGAGATAAGGAATATGCATAAGGGCATCAGGGATGTCATTTGTCCTGAAATCCCATTGGACATGCAAAAGTATAGGAGAAAATTCAGTTCTTCTGGCTTCCTAATAATTATGTAGTTTGCCTGGAGAAATGGCAGAGTCCTGGGAAGAAGGCATGGGGTTCCAGGGGAATGCTATGCAGGGCTGTGAGAGTACTGGTAAGGCCTGCAAAAGCTGTTGGGAGGACACTGCTGAGCCATCTCAACTCCCCCTGAAATCTCTGGGCACTGAGGATGCACAGTACTTCTTAAGAGTCTCTCTGTACCCTGTGAGGCTGAGTCCTAAGGCAGCAAGCTTAGCACTCAGAACTACAGTACAGGCTTCCTTCATTTTATGCTGTGCATGCATTCCTGGAAAACAGTGCGTAACTCAAATTTGCATAAAGGGAACCCCCTTTACAACAAACAGGGATGTGTTCCAAGACCTCAACTGTACTGACCCCAGACCCATTTCTACCACTTTTACAAGACAATTTTGGTACTCGCCAACAGCAGACAGTACACACAAGCACAGGGCACTGTCATAATGGGGATGGCAAGTACAGAAACATGTTGCAGACAACGAGCAAGGAGCACAGATCCATACAGGAGACTATATTTGGTGCGTCACTCCCACAGTGCACCACACAAAGCAGCTGACTTCAGGCTTCCACCACACCAATCACATAAGAGTGAATTTACCTTGCATATAACAAATGTTTGGTATAAAAAGGGCCATCACATACGAGCAAATTTGCACCTACAGAACCTGCATAAAACAAGGGAAACCTGTATTAGGGTCTATTTTCCAGGTGTTGCATGAGTGAAAATCTGCAGTATTGCTACTAAAGGTCACCAAGTTACAGCCATTTAAAACTGGTGTCAGTGAGGCAGAGTCAGCCTTCTTGGGTAACACATTGTACACAACTGTGAACTCTTTGCTCTCTGACTCTGGGTGTTTGTACACGGGGGGGGGTTTAGTCCTTTGGGTTGCATTCTATGACCCCTAAATTGAAATGGTGAGAATCTCACCATTTCAATTTCCATCACTATATATATATGATTGTCCTGTCAGCCGCAGGAGCCTGCTGAAGGCAGAAGCAGCGAGGGGCCTGATCCTTTTTTTTCTAGTGGAGCCTGCCCACCTCTCCTGTACCCAGTGGGCCACTAATCTGTGCCATTAATTTTGCAGCTCACTCCCTTGGCTGCCAGAGAGGCCAGCAGGCTCTGTTGAAAAAGAAAAAAAAGGATCGGGCCCCTCACCACTTCTGCCTTCAGCCTCCTCCTGCAGCCGGCAAGACACCTGGGGCCACCAGAGATCGGGCTGGCCTACCCCTGGGGCAGCGCAGGACGGTGGCAGGAGGGAGGCTGTGTTTGCTGGAGGCGGGGATGGTGCACAGGGTGCTGGAAGCCCAGGCATACTGCCAGCTGGCCAAGTGCTGCCCCAGCTTGGAAGTGCCTGATCGAGTGCTTCCCTGAGCCTACCTGGGTTTCCAGCACCCTGTGCACTGTCCCTACCACCTTCTCCAGCCACCAGCACATCCAGCCACCCTCCTGTTGCCTCTCTGTGTTGCCTTAGGAGCTAACTGGGTGTGCTGGTGGCTGGAGAAGGCGGCGGGGATGGTGCACAGGGTGCTGGAAGCCTGGGCAAGCATTGGATCAGGCACCTCTGAGCTGGACCGCTAGCACCAAGCATCCCCTGCACTATCTCTGCTGCCAGCAAGCCCAGCCGCCCTCCTGCCACCTGCCTGCGCTGGCCCAGGGGCATGCCAGCCCATTCCCCGGGCAAGCTAACTAATGGCTGCATCATTCCAAATTGTATTGTTGTGAAGTAGACTACATTGGGATGTAGTTTAGTTTGCAACGATGCAAACTCACTTAAAACACACAAAACTTGGGTACGTGTGATGCCACTAAGCCACACAAAAGGAAATTTTCATCACGTGTACATCGTGACATCGTCCTGTGTACAAGCACCCTATATGCAAAGGCCTATCACTTCTTTGGATGGAAGGTGCTAAGGGAATGTTAATATGCTTAGCAGTAAAAGCCATAGTTCTCTGTGAACAGCACCCTTTACTGTCAAGTTTGATTTAGTCATATAATGCAGTTCTGCCGTGCACTGCAGCCGAGTGAAGCATGCACTGAAATAGGAGTCTGATGACTGGCTCTGCCACTGTCCTGCTGGATAATCTTGGGTGAGTCATTGTCTCTCTCTGACCCTAAGTTTTTCCACCTTTAAAGTGGATGTCAGGATGTTGTCCTCCTGTGTAAAGCACATTGTGATCCATAGGAGAAAAGTGCTTTGCAAGACCCAAGTACCAGGGTCCTTATTGATTATTTCCACACAAAAAAAGCTTGCACTGACAGAGGGAGCTGGGGCCCTTCAGAGCAGAGGGAGGCCTTCCTGAAGGGAAAGGCAAAGCTCTCAAGCGTTGCTGAGAGATGCAGCTATGGAAGCTCTAAATCTGGACTTGTATTGATGCCTCAGGAAATAAATGTATCTGTTCAGCTTGGATTGCAGTCTGCATACTTGCCTTGGATAAATCAATGCTTTTAGAAAAAAGTGTTCCTTTAAAATAGCAGCCTCCTGCATGATATAATCTATAAGCATCAATCAACAATTTGTAACTTCTCACACTATTAGAAAAGAACAACATCTGTATGATCTCAGCTGCTGTAAATCAGTGTCGCCCCATTTGGCCTATAAAGCTATGGAAAGTTTAGAGCAGACTGCTTTGATCTGATAGGCCTGAACTGCTTTTTTCCTATAGACACAAGGTCAGACTAATGGATTGGTTCATGAAAAAATGATGTGGGTCTTATTGATTTAGCAATGATTAATGACTCGAGGAAAAGGCTGTTGATTCATGCAGACACATACAATGCCTGGGAATAAGAGCCTGGGAGAGTGATTCCAGTATGCAGCCTTCCACCTGCTGCTGTGTCTTGGAAGTCCCACCTTCCAGGGTTAGCATTACAGCTATTAAGGATGACCTGCAGTGGGCAAATACCAGCTTGTCCACTGTGAGCCTTGTAGTCGGTACTTTGTTTTAAGTTTATCTCCTCTCCTTTGCCTGTATTAGAAGCGGCTGCCTTGAAAATAAGCCCTTTTTGCACTCTCAAAGGGAAATCCTTTAAAATAGGTCTGTTTTTGCAGTAAGCAGGGTGGTCCAGAGGGAATGGCCCTTGAAGGGTGCAGCAGGGCAGAAGGACCAGCCTTATCCATTAACTTTCATCTTTAGGGTTGGGTCCTACACCCCTTCCCCCCACTCCTGCCTGCCCTCACTTGGCCATTAATGCCAGGCTGAGATTACAGAACTGGGTCCTACCCCTGATTACTGGCAGGCAAGCTTCAATTACATTAGCTTCCACATTGGCCTATGGTATCCATCACAACAAATACATTTGTGTGAAATTGGGGTATACTAATTTTTGTGCCCTGGGCAGTGCTGCCAGCTGAGCTAGCAGCAGCAGCCAGGCTACTAGCAGTAGCAGCTGCCCTTTTTGTGCCACTTCCCACCCCCAAGGAGGTCGGCACCTGGGGATGGTGCCCCACTCGTCCACCCCTACTTGCACTGTTATGTAAAGTGTTTCTCCATATTGTTCCAGTGACATGGATCCATTTTCCCAGCAGATTTCCAGGGAATTCCAGTGGCGAGATTCTGCTTTAGAAAGGTCATCTAGTCCAACCCCCCGTCTGAGGCAGGATCATCTATATCCAAATTATCATGTACAAGCCATAATCTAAACTCTACATAAGGGTTTATTGAGTATTACTGAAGATCCCAGCTATAAATCAGTGCTTGGGTGGGGGGAAGTAACCCTACTACTTGAAGGGGAAAAACTCACCTTTGTGAAGGATCTGACATGGATCAATCTGCTTTCCTTTTGGTAATTAAGGGAGTTTAAGAAAATCCTTCCTCTGGCTGCTTTTGCCTTGTGACTATGACTAAACACATGATGTTCCCACCAAGACTCTTTTGCTGCGTTCACTGATTTTACAGTCAGCTTTCTTGCTCTGTTTGCCAGAGACCAGTTACGTCTTTCAGTAACTGCAACTGGAGTTTGGCAGAAAACAGCTTCCTTTTTAGTCGGCTGCCTTTTTACAATTGATGTGGATTATTTTTAATGCCATCTCTCATTTCAGAGTAAATACGTATTGTCTCTTGGTTACCAGATAATATCAACCAGGAGGCAATGCATCTGGAAGTGCTTTGCTTTAAGAATAATCATTCAGTTAAAGCAGTCAGACTCTAGTCTTTGAGACCCCTATTGCTACTGATGATGAACACGCAAGCAATGGGTGATCAGCTATATATATATTGAAAAACAGCATTTGGGTTTTTTTTCCCCAGATGTTCCTTGCACCATTTCATATTTAATCTGTAATAGATGGTGGAGGTGAGTGGCAGGAAAGGTTCTGGGTTGATTCTGTAACTGTTGTTTAGCTGCTGATCAAGTGATATGACCTAGTAAGGGAGATGGAGGAGTAATAATGTGGTGTATATCTTTCTTACCTTCATATGTAGCAAATCAAGAGAAAATCCTGGATTCTGGTTGGTATGAAGTCTTTTGTACAGCCACATTCTGGTCTGGCAGTATTATTTCACTTTTCTTTATTTTTGTTTCTTATTCTTAGCTTTTGATTCTGAACTATGAATGGTTTGCTCCTTAAAATGTCTGAAAAGGACATGTGACAACTGGGGAAACCAGCTATCAGAACTTGGGTAAAGTATCTCCCAGAGCAGGAACAATAGAAAGCTCTTCCACATAAGGTACCCCCATTTGAACAGAAGCTTCTTAAGACAATTTCTCCAACCTCTTTGCAAGGGCTGGGATTTGTGGTGTGAAAAGTTCCAAACAGGAGGAGAAATAATGAGATCTGGTGCTAGTGCTGGGTCCTAGAAACAACAGACCCTGGCAAACTCATGGGCAGGTTAGAAGGATTCATAAGACAACGGAAGCTGTGGGCAGGAAAAAGGAACAGGGGGGCTATGCTTTCATAGTAGAGGGGTCTCTTTAACTGGGAGACCAGCTGGCTGCACAGGAGAGAGAGAGAGAGAGAGACTCCATGATTCAGAGGTCAAGGAGGCTGGATCCTGGACTCCTTCAAAGACTGACCTAAGCACAGAGAGTGATTCAAGAGTGATGAAGAAAATGAGGCAGGAAAATTCATCCTGATCTTTTATTATTTTATCAAGATCTTCTTGGACTAGCTAAAAGAAAGAGAGGCTGGGTTTGGAAACCTTTGCAAACAACACCTGTGTCTGCCTGTTTCGACTGTCTTGCACCCCTAAAGACATGACAGTAGGTGGAGTTGTGGGAAAGGGGAACCTGAGCCCATAAAGTGGAAGGTTATGTGGAAGGTGCAGCATTGTCACTGTAATGAGACAGCAAACCAAGATGGCAACCTGGGCATCAGTATTGCTGTCAGGAGGTCCAAGATAACTGGTGCACATGGTCCCATTTTGTGAAGAGGTAACAATCAGAGCGCTTGTGCCCAGAAAGTGGCCCAGTATGTGAGGCCCAGATGCACCTCACCAGTGGGTGAGGTCCGGCTAGTGTCCATCAGGAGCAGTGCTTGCTAGGGCTGTGATGGGATACTACTTATAACCCTCATTGTAGGACTTCTGCAGGACATATATCTAGGGATATATATACTTAAAGGGCGTGGAGGCAAAGTAAAAATTGCAGGCCACTCATGGTTCCCAGTGCCATTTTCACAGTGTTTTTGCAGCAACCCTTTCCCTCCCCCACCACCGATTTGTCAAGGGGCCCCGGTGGCCCCACTCCTCACTGCTGATTGGCAGAGAGGGCTGCCTTTCATGTAGCCCTGCCCCTTGCTGCTGCACAAAAGGCAGCCCCCCTGGCCAGTCAGTGGTGGGGGAGCAGCCGCCATCTTGGCTGGTCCTCTTCGGGCCGGTAGGACCTCCCCCCAGCAGGCTGCCAGGCTGGGCTCCAGCCGTTGCTGCCTTCCAGAGCCAGCATTTTAATTTTAGTTAGATTTTTTTTTCCCTGTGCAAAAGTGTGGGGAACACCAGTTTTTGCAGTTTCCTGCAAAATCACAGACTGAGTAGATCCCTACATACATCCAAAAGGGTTTGCATTTGCAGCGTGGCAAACAAGTGACATATGAACATAAGAACAAAGTGTGTCGAATTTGGAAGATATTCAGAAGGTGAAGTAAATCAGACCTGCTGGGCAAAGCCTTTAGCCTGTATCAGTCAGTCCAGCCTCCAAGTTACATGACCTAAGAATCTTGCCTTCCTCGCTTTGGCTCTGTTAACCACCCTCGTACTCACATACCCTGTATGGGAGCACAGCCAGGCATAAGAAACATGCTGAAGATCTGTAAATCAGCGAAAGAAGAGGCTGGGTTTAACCAACCTTGGTTTGCTGCCGCATTATAATGCTGCACCTTGGATAGAATCACAGCCTCGTAGAACCGGAAGGGACCTGTAAGATCATCAAGCCCGGTCCCCTGCCATGGGCAGGAAGTTAAGGTGCCTGTCCAGGCTTTTCTTGAACACCTCCATGGATGATGACTGCACCACCTCTGCTGATGTGACCTTCCACTTCATGGACTCGGATACCAAGGTGAAGAGCAAAAAATATAACAGTAATAAGAACAGATTACATTTAAACTCTTCTGACATTGGCTTCAGTAGAATTCTCCTAATGGACATTAGTGGCAGTGAAATCAGAAGCAGGCTGAAACATGATGTGCAAGGGGGCTGGAGAAAGAGTACCAGGTTGTTAAATGCCTCTGCATCTGAATCTAGGAGAGGAGTTGTATTGATGCCCAGCACATGCGGAGTAAATTAGAAGAATGTTTATATAGAGGGATCTCAGACTCACCTCACACAGGCCTCTTCCCTTAACTAATTGCACCTGTGAGATCAGTGGAAAATATAAATGTCCTCAGCTACCCTGGAGTTGCTTTCCTAGAAAATAATACTTTAGGATTCCAGACTGCACCAAGTGCAAGAGTCTTAGGGCAGCAGAAAACAAAATTCCTCAAGTCGCAAGAAGTTTTTTGCCTGAAAACTTTAAATAAATACAGGCAGGTGGTCTGTAAGAGATTCCCATCAGACTAACAATTCCAACCTTCAGTGATACTTACCTGAATTCGAAGCAACCTTGTGGACTTCAGAGGAGTCTCCCTTGCTTTGCATCAGGGTAAATGAATTGAAGTTTAATCCAAAGGACTAAATTCAGCCCTTGGTGTGAACTGGTGCAAGGTCTGGCAGGTTTCATTTTGGGGCCTAACTGAGAGCAAGGATTGTCTAATTCCCCTAAAGGGCTCTTTGAACATGTTTGGAAAGCCAGCCCATGCCCAGCAGCAGTGTGAGTCAACTCTGCCACAAACAAACTGAGACAAAAATACACTTGAAAAGATTTGACTAGACTCTGTTTTAAGTAGGAGTAAAATAGTGAGGCATTCAGAAAGACTTCCCACTGTCAAAAGGCGGCCCAGGGACCGCTGATACCCTCCTACAGGCCATATGAAGAGCTCCGCTGTTGCTTTTTATGGAAGATTCACATTTCTGATCTCTCTCGTCCCTGGAAGTAGATAACAGAATACAGCGGGCCAGGAGGAGAACGAAGGCAATTGTCATTCTGTCATTTATCTTTTCAGCTTGTCACCTTTCCCTCATTGCTGACACAGCTCCAGCAGAGAAAGCAGGAAGGAGCCGCAGGGACGTGTGAGCAGAAAGAATCCTGTCTCTCTGCTCCCAAATTAGCCATTTGAATCATGCCAGATTGGTTTTCCTGTTTATGCTCCAGATGGAAAATAAACCAGGAGAGTGGAAGCAACAACCTGACACTTGGGAATAGAAATGTGTCCTGGCACCCTGTATTTTTACCTTCGTGTTTTTATATTTTCTTGCCCAGACCCTAGTACAGGAGAGCCCTGGTGTGTGATGAGATCCTCATTAGCTTAAATGATACAGATACAGTTAGAGGATGATGATGACAAACCACAGAAATTAAATCCACCCCAGTGTATAGGGGCTGCATTTTCTGCAGCCCCGATTTTAGCCCCATTTTAACCTTCAAAATAGGGCCTAAGTGAAGCTGGGAACTTCAATCTAAGTCAGTATTTCCCACAGCATGGAAGAGAGAGCATGTATAAAGGACCAGGGCTAAATGTGCAGAAAAATATGTATGTGAAAATGCATAGATCTTTAACACCACAGCATAGAGCAGAAAATGATTAACAATTATTTCTCTCCTGTAGTGGACTTAGCTTGAGCAAGTGTGTGAGCAGGTAAAGGACAACCTTCTGCTGAGCCAGGCTGGCAGAGCTCCTGCTGGGGGGAGGCAGCCACGTCGCGGAAACACAATAGGTTGAGGGACCACAGAGTCCACCTTCGCCCTGACTGCATTTGTCGGCGCGGTGGTGGTGCCTAGACGCTGTGGTGATGTGCGTCATAGACAAATAATAGCTAAACCAATGAAGGGGCTGGGGCTGACTGCTACTGTACAGTGAAGAAGAGGGTCACCATGCTGTGGTAAGTCAAACACCATGCCTCTGAAGTCAGTAGCTCAGAGTATTCAGTAAGGATTTTGCTAACTGGTTAACTGTACTGACACTTGAGCTACTAGTCAGTTGACCCCAGTAGGCTGCCAAGGGAACATAGCAACAAAGAAAATCCCATATCTCTTTGCAAAGTTTAGATACATATAGCATAAAGGTGATTGGGTAGATGACCCATTAGTGAAATGCAGTTGCCTCAGAGGTGCAAAGGGGCTGCAAATTAGTAGACAACACAACATGAGAGAGGACAAAAGGTGAATAATACCCTGACCCTCTGGAATTTCAGGGGCCATTTGCAAATATAATTACCCAGATGGAATTTGTCCAGCTCCACTCTGAACCGATAAGATAGTCCCATCCTAGAGGACCGGCCCTGTTGCGTGTGGTTTTACAGTCCCTCCAGCCGTTACTGGAATTCTAAAGGTTGCAGGCCCAGAAAGATTGCTGAAGTGTGTTTGCCTTAGATGACTGTTTAGTTAACAGGTACGGGAGGATACTCTTTTGAATACTCTTTCATCATCTCCTTGTAATGATCCATAATCTCATCTGAAGCCATCGAAGTGTCAAAGATCTTCGTCAGATGGACTCACTTACAGCCAACAAATAATTCAGCAATTTATCATGAGGTCTGAGATTTCAGGGGAGCAACATGACTTTCCTGGGTGATGAAGGGTGACCCCGTTTATCAGGAAGGGCAGAAAATGAAACTATGGTAAGTGCTGGAAACACTGTTAAAAAGCTAAAGCGACACCGTCATACTTGTGCCTGAACATATAGGTAAGTGCCTGCATTGCAGTCACAGGTGTCAAAGCAGTCTTCAGCTCTTGGTTATGTTCCTGAACTAGCTTGGATGCTGGTAATAGTGCAGCCACAGCAGCATAGAAGTCAGTGTGGCTCAGCTACTCTAAGACAGGCAGGATACCAGGCAGGTGTCGCGCGGCTGAGTCGCACACGGCTCGGTGGAGCTGGTGGGTCTTTTCCCCTCGGGCAGGTTTTGTAAAGGAGGCAGCTACACACGCATAATGGTTATGGGGGGTGGGGGGGGTTTCGTTTTACTTACACATCAGTGGAATAGACGCGTAGGTGCAGACCAAGCAGAAAAAACAGATATCGGTTGTGTTGCGATATCGACAGCTGCAGAGACCCTCTCGGGACAAAGATGAATGAGGTCTTATCGAGTGCACTGGGAAGGGTATGCCAGAGCAATTTCATAATCGGTGGCAGAGAAGCACGTCAAAGCTGGCCAAGCCTTGACCTATCACCTGGATGAGGGAGAAGACATTGATGTCATATATGTTGACTTCAAAAAAGCTTTTGATCTGGTATCCCATGATCACCTCTTGGCCAAACTGGCCAGTTGTGGCCTTGGCTCCACCACAAT
>NW_017728911.1:19939283-19957626 GCF_001723895.1 Crocodylus porosus
AGCACCTACATTGAACACCTTCAAGAGTAAATTGGATGCTTATCTTGCTGGGATCCTATGACCCCAGCTGTCTTCCTGCCCTTTGGGCAGGGGGCTGGACTAGATGATCTCCCGAGGTCCCTTCCAGCCCTGATGTCTATGAAATCTATGAAAGCCTGGGCGTGGAGGAAGAGTTCCTCCTCGATGCGCTGAGGAGCACTGCTTCTGCTGGGCAGAAGCTTGCACGTAGGTTTTATAGGCCGAATGACATCTCACATTATGGGTCAACTGGTCAATTCTTCACGCCCACTTTTGGCGTGCGCGGGGAAATCAGAAGAAAAAGAAAAAGGGTCTCCGAGGGCGGGGGTCAACTAGCTCGGGTGTGTGTTGATGGCACAGTTTTTGCAGGTTTGTGTTGACGGCACAGTTTTGCAGGAGACAGCAGGTTTTTCAGCCTGTGTGAAAAGCATGGGTGTCTATACAAGTCGCCGTCCTACCTTTGGTAGTATGAGACATACTTTTTTTGTTACCATTGTTACAAGGCACACCTGAGACTGCTGTGTATGGGAAGATTTGGAAAGAATATATTTCATAGTATCATAGTGCTTAGGGTCAGAAGGGACCTAAATAGATCATCAGGTCTGGCCCCCTACCCTGGGCAGGAATGGATGCTGGGGTCATATCACCCCAGCCAAATATCTGTCCCAGCCAAATATCTGTCCAGCCTCCTCATGAAGACCCCCAAAGTAGGAGAGACCACCACCTCCCTTGGGAGCCCACTCCAGAGCCTGGAAGCCCTACCTGTAAAGTAGCATCTCCTGATGTCCAGCCTTAACCTTCCTCTAACAATTGCGGGGCGAGGTGGGCAAGCTGGAGGGGAGGGATAGAGTCCAACTAGACCTAGACGGGTTACAGAGGTGGGTGGATGGGAATAGGATGGAATTCAGTGCGAACGAGTGCAAGGTGCTGCATTTAGGGAGAAGGAACCAGCAACGCACCCATAGGCTGGGGAACTCCCTTCTTGTCAACACAGTGGCTGAAAGGGATCTTGGAGTCATTGTTGACTCCAGGATGGGCATAAGCTGCTAGTGCAAGGAAGCGTTCAATAAGGCTTAACCGCACCTTGTCGTGCGTCCACAGATGCATCTCAAGCAGGTGCAAGGAGATGATCCTTCCCCACTGTGGCACTGGTCAGGCCGCAGTTGGACTACTGCATCCAGTTCTGGGGGCTGCACTTCAAGAGGGATGTGGCTAGCCTTGAGAGAGTCCAAAGGAGGGCCACCCACGTGGTCAAGGGGCAGCAGGGCAGGCCCTACGAAGAGAGTTTAAAGGGCCTGAACCCTCTATATTTTTCTCTCGCTATTTTTGTTTGTTTTCTCTCTGAGTTTGACAGCATTTTACATATAATTAATGTCATGGTTTCCCCACTGTGGTCCCAGTTAGTGTCTGCTCCAGTTTCTCTGGGCTTTTTACATGGCTATGGGAAATAGAAAAAACCACAGTAAATGTATGAAATGTGTTTGTACATGCACAGCACTTAGCAGTTTGTTCAGACTGATTTTATTTCATCTCCCTTTCATATAATGGAAGCAAACTCTAAAGAGACAACCTTTCTACTATGATTCATCACATACAAAGGTCACACATTTGATCCCCAGTTGAACTATATGATCTCCTGAGGTCTCTTCCAGCCTTACTTCTCTATGATATGATCTATTTTAGGGGACTTCTTACTGAAAGTGAACTTTAGACAAAATCTCATCTCCATGTGACCCACAGCTGCCGTTCTACTAGCTAGAGATGCTTGGAGGGTTTTGTCTTGCTGTGACTCTAGACCAGTGATGCTCAACCAGGGTGACAGGACAACCTGGGGAGCTACTAGATCCTTTGAAATGTTCTCATCCAGATAATCTAAGCACACAAATCAGGCTAAGGCTTGTCCCAGCTTGGACAATCACCCATCCCTACTATCCAGCCCTCATGTAAGGAGGTATAAATTAGTTTTTGAAATTGGGTGCCACTCAGTTCATAAAAGTTATGAGGGATATCTTGAGTGCAATGAGGGGTGCCGAGAGTCCAAAACGTCTGAGAATGACTTCTCTAGACTTTATGAATTCTGAGCTTGCTAGGAACTAAAAATATATATATTGTGGTAACAGGACGTGCAAATCCAACTGACAGAGAAGGAAGCTTACAGCAAAGTACGGGCAACTCCCTGAGTCCATACCAGACAATACCTTGAGGCAGATCAAACTGGATAGAGTTCCTAGGGGCTGCACTTCTCCTTATCTAACATCCAGTCTACACTCAGTAACTGTGCTTAAATTCCTACTAGGAGACTCCATCTCTGTGCCTGCCCAGCCGAGATGTCCTTAGATGTGCCTTCTTTGGAATGCAGTTCGTGAGACTATCAAGAGCACATTTCCTGTGACAAAAACCTGTCTACTAGATAGAAAATCGAATAAACATGTGTCCAAACCTCTCAAAGGAATGCATTAGATTTGAATTAGTCCTTCCCAGAGAATGTGTTTTATATGTTTGTTGCGGGTTAGTCAGTACTTCTCACATGACAAGTTTCCTTTCCCATTTGTAGGGGTTGCAGCTTTCAGGTGCCATTGTCTATATAACATTTGTATTTTGATGCTATCCTGAAAAGCCAGGAATTAGTATAGCTTTTTTAATGCTATGTGTAATTTCAAAAATATGCTCAGTTAAGCACTCTGGCACAATAGGGACATGGTTTGATGTACTCTGTGGCATATGGCATTCACTGTAGGTGTGAGTGGCTACCAGATGACGGCACAGGTATAAGCTAAGGTTGGAGGCTCACACTGAGCTCATTGTACATTTTTGCTTAGATACAGTTTTAAATTAAAAAAACACTGTTTCCATAAAAGGAGATTAGTATTTACATGTCTCCCTGATATATGAGTGTGTTTTTAACTGATTAGAGCATAAACGTCTGTATAAACATGGCAGTGTTTGTCCTGTGCTACATCATGCTACCTGCCATAACTTGGCTGTTTGAAGCAGTTGCACAGATTTGTGCTATTGATGGTTCAGTGTTTTAAAGATTCAGTTGCTTGGGGTGATGCATCTTTATAGGAAGAGTGGTGTTCCAGCCACTCAGATCATACAAACTCTTTCAATAAAAATTCAATGTATGAATTCTTCATACATTGGCTTTTTAGAAAACATGAATTTCTCTACATCACTCAGGTGCTTAACAACCTACATGACTGAGGTGGAAAACTACCACTGTTAGATTTCAGAAACTTGTATGGAGCTGCTCACTACTCATTTAAACATTAAAGAAAAAAATCTATGAATGACAAGTCCTATATAGTTCTACCATGTGGCTTTACCTTAACAG
This sequence comes from Crocodylus porosus, assembly GCF_001723895.1. Classification (NCBI taxonomy): domain Eukaryota; kingdom Metazoa; phylum Chordata; order Crocodylia; family Crocodylidae; genus Crocodylus; species Crocodylus porosus. The sequence goes on from NW_017728911.1 coordinate 19,942,636, forward strand.
GTTTATTGAAACATGGTTTTGACTAAAGTGCTTCATCTACTAAGTCGATTTTTACACATGAATGGATTATAAAGCCAGAAGGTATCATCCTAGTGTGACTTCCTGTGTAGCACAGGCCATAAAACTTCTATAGGACCAAAACCATATTCTTCAGGAAAACATCTAATCTTGGTATACATATTTCCAGTGATGGAGGATCTGACATAGCCCTTGGTAAGTTACTGCATCTGTTGAAATGAAGTGGGGTCTTGATCAGTCTATAAGGTACATCTCTACCCTGCTTTAGCAAGTTGCTGCAATTGTTAGTAAGCTTCACAGTTAAACATTTTGCATCTAATGTCTAATCTAAAACTGTCTGGTTTCAGTTTTCATGTTATGCCTCTGTGTGTTAAGGTGAAGAATCTTTTAAATTTCAAATTTCTCCTCTTGAAGCAGATACTTGTAGATTGTAATCAAGTAATGTCTTAACATTTTCTTTGAGCAACCAAATAGATTGGGTGTCTTTCAGTATCAGGCAAGTTTTCTCACCCTTTTAATCCTCCTCATCTCAAACCATACCAGTCCCCAAACTGTTCTGTCATCTTCAAACCTTGTCTGTAATGATTTCATGTTTTCTTCTAGGCCTTTGATTAAAATACTAAATTACATAAAGCAAAGTACCAATCTTGGTGGGACTTCCTCTAAAAACACCATCACTTGACATTGATTGTCTGTTTTCAATTACTGTGTGAGGCATTTTAATTACAGGGGCAGGCAATTATTTTGGGTGGAGGGCCACTAACTGAGTTTTGGCAAGCCATTAAGGGCCGCGTGACAGGCAGCCAGGGGCAGATAACTATTCATTTCCTAAATTTTTTAGGGACCCTGTGGGCCGGGTAGAATTGCTTGGCGGGCCACATCCGGCCCACAGGCTTCATTTTCCCACCCCTGTTTTAATTAGCATGTTTATAATCCAGTTTATGTTGATCTTTTCAGTTTCTTAATGAATCAATCAATCAATCAGGCATTGCTAAATAAATGCCTCCCAAAAGTTAAAGTGTGGTGCATTGACACTATCCCTTTGCCACTCAAATGTGTAATCTCATTAAAAATAGCAAGTTAGTTTGACAAGATCTCTTTTCCATAAAGTCAATTGACATTAATAGAAAAATTCCAGTGGAATAATTTAATCAATCAGGTTCTGTATCAATTCTTCTAGTCCTTCGCCTACTATTACCCATTCCTCCTGTTTTGCTTTGTTTAAATATCAGCACGGTATTCACCTTCCTTCAGTTTTCTTCACAGCCTATTGGAGCTGAGGCTGCAAGATGTAGTGAATGTACAAATCTTGTTGACTGCAGTGAGATGATGTATCTTAAGATCAGTCTATGATCTATAGTTTAGAAACAACAGAAGATGCTGTTATCTTAAAATATATGTACATTTGTGTTCAAAATTAGGAAAGTCTTTGGGCAACAATGATTGGATTGTTTTTGTCAGCTATATTGACCAGTCACATGAGGCTCCCAGAGTTCATTCTGGAGGTTATTATAGCATGCAGATGGCAACAAAAGTGACCTATTCAATGTGAAGAGTCTGGAATCAGTATGAGGTATTGCAGCCTGATGGAAAAACAGCTCAGCAAGCCTGTTCAAGTATCAGACTAACCATTTGCTCTGACATCATTCATTCCAGCCTGGTTCACGAGATCAAAGAACATGTGCCTTAAGGAAGCAGGACTCAGTAAAAAAACACAGACAGTAAACACTTAAAATCGCATACAGGCTAGTTATGCTTGTCTCTGGCTGCATGAGACATCTGGACTGCCTCTGAACTTGCCCACACCAATGACACAACACTGTCTTCACTGGAAATCCTACTGATCTGCAGTGGTATAACTGAGATCAAAACCAGGTCCTCTGTAGTACACAAGGAAAAGAAAGAAAACATTTAGCCTCTTTCTGCACATCTTTTCTTGAAGTATGAATGAAATGCACAGGATGGGTTCTGCTGGGTAGAAGTGAAAAGAAAACACACTCCAGGCAAATGTTTCTTTTTTCCTTAAGAAAATTATACAAGATCAAAGAATGTTTGGGGGAAAAATATCTCTCTCATGTGACTATTAAATCATCCACCAATACTCTCGACTTTTTTTCAGCCAGTTAACACTGTTAACATGTGAGACTAGGATAATGGATCTGGGGATTATTTTCACTCTTGAGGGTACATTTTAAAACAAGAAACTAGTGTTTGGGGCAGTTTCTCAAATAGGCAACATTCTGCTGTAACACTGTGCCAGTTTGGGTGCTGTGGCTCTCAAACATACAGAAGCTCTGCAGGAAGGCAGAGAAGAAAAGCCAGAGGGATTTGAAAGAAGTGAAACATGCACCCTAATGTTCTTGTCAAGCAGGGCAGGTTAGTGGGAAGGGCCCAGAACTAAATCTAGAGATTAGTTTTCTACTGACTACTCACACTTACGTAATTCTGGCTGGTTACTACTGGGCGGATCCAACAAGGGACTTGACTTGAAGCAGATCAGCTGAGGCAGGATGTGTCCCACCACCGTCGATCTGCTTCACTGGGCCAAACACATGTTCCCTGTTGTCTCACATTGGGCAGGGGTCTGATCCAGTGGGACAATGGGCAACGTGTTCCCCACTTATAGAGATGCACCTCAGAGGTTCTTGGGGGCATCTCTTTGTAAGAGGGGAAGCCTGAAAGTGAGCCTTGGAGACTGTCTGGGGCACATCTCTCTAAGACAGGAAAGCCAGGCGGATGCTCCAGGTTCTTGAGGACATGGTTATTCCTGAGGCATGCAGGATCAGGCCCCTCATGCCCCAGGACTGCCTGCCTGGGGTGGCTGAAGAGCATGGATAGGTGTAGGCTGACCATACTCTTCTACTATAAACCTAACAGGGAGATGGCACAAATTGCTCCCACTTACGGCATGGCTGCAAATTTGAGGTATTTGTGGTATGACAAAGGGTACAGATGTCTGTTTGCTTGGCCCGTGTGCCACCATAAACATTTCTATGGCAGCACAAAGGCAACAGCTGCTTCTACCCTTGGAGACTGCAAAGCTGAGCACTTCAATGCTTCACGTGTAGGTCTCTGGCGTCTCTGCTGTGGGATCCATGTGGTAAGGAAGTGTCTGAGTTCCCTGTAAGGTGCCTGGGAAGAGTGTGGCACCTCACAATGGGACCCAGGGCAGCCAGCCCATAGAGCAGGGAGTGGGCTGAAGTCAGTACCCATAGCAGGGAGTCACCGAGCTTTAGAGCACAGGGTCAATCTTAAATCTTGTCCCTCTCTGTAACTTAGGGACTCCACACAGGGCAGAAATGAAACCTTGCCACTGGTAATCTCCAATCTGACAATCCTCTCCTGAGGGTAGGAGCCTATGATCTTTCTTTCAGAAAAACAAAGGCGAGAGTACCACCTGGGTCTGGTCCCTACCTCAACCTGAGTAAGTGGTTCATGCATTTCTGTCAATCCCTCACGTGCTCTCAAATCCCTCAGATGCTCAATAGAGGCATCTATTGTGGATCCCTCAAATGGGTTTAGTCACACAGCCACTGAGCCCACCCAAGATGGCCAGGAAAGCCCAACTGTCACTATAACCAAATGGTCCTGGCAGCAGGAATGAAGACTAGATCCCAGGTTGTCCCCTGGTCGTTCCTCCACCAGCCCTCCTCATTGGGACCCGCTCCCACTGCTACATTCCCTGGAGCTGTTCACTTCATCTCTGCTCATGTCTGACCCCCTTGAAACGGAAGAGCAGGGTGCTCAGTGAGCTTCTGCAACAGCAAACTGTGGCAAGCCTGTTCAGCTGATCATGCGGAGGGGTGGATATTTTCTCTCAGAACCAGATCTTTCATCACATGCTTGAAGTGTGGTGATTTATGTATGTCAGGAGAACGATGTCACAACCAACTCCCATATAGTTAGGTATAAAGGATTAGATCCAAGGCAAAGGAATATATTTAACAATAGTGAGCAAATATAGCAAACGAGTATCAGAGAGTGAGACATGTGCATTAAGCATCTGGCATGAGACCTAACAGTTTGCTGCATAGTCATGTACTAGAAAAATAGTGGCGTTAAATATCTTGGTCTGCTCTATTGCTATAAACTGTGGCAATTTGCTCTGGATTATACTTTAGCCCACATTTTCAGCCTGGTTGCAAAAATGTCATCAGCAGCAGTTGCAAACACTGACCTCGTCCCCAGCTGATCTGATGAAAACTGAGTAATCTATACAATTGCTCCAAAATTTCTGTAGACTTTTTTTCCTGGCTCAGAAAGATTTGCAAAAAATCCTTGACCTTAGATTGTGAGGACAGGTTCTTTTACCTTTATAGTGAACATACTTTTTCCCTCTGCCAAAGGCCATGGAGGACAGCACCCTGAGAGCTGATGCTTTCTTGTACTTGGCTTGTCTTGGGGATGGGAGGGGGTGATCCAGCAGTTTCCTCAACCTGTATCATTTGCTGGGGAACTTTCTGTTCTGCCAGAACTGGGGTGGAACAGACTTGTTGGTATGTACTTTTAGTATATGCCTACCTCTAGCTTTCCCACCACCTTCCTTCTAACCAGAGTCAGGTAAGTAACTTGGTTTGCAAAGTATGTCCATAGCATTTTGTTTTCTCATCTTCCACAAATACTACATGCTCTGAGTATCTTCTAAGAGCAGTGGGGCTAGGTATACTCCATGAAAATGAAATTAGCTGGTAACAAAATATCTCCAAGTTAGAAATACTTCCTTTTTACCCCATAACATATTTTACACAAGCCCCACTTCTAGAAAAGTAAATGGTTTCCGAAATGACATGACAGTACACTAATGAATCAGCACTTCCGCTGCTGATTGTGCCTCCATCACATCACACTGAGCTGTCCACATGCCTGCCATCAGACTTGTGTGAATAAGCAGGGCAGAACTGGTCCTGGTTGGGGGGAAATCACCCCAGGTTGTGCTGGGATCCTATCAAATCAGACAAGGCCAACTGCATTTGAGATGGCAGATCTCTAAGGAAGCTCTCAGAAGATGTAATGAAAATGTAGCAGTAGGTGGCACTCTGTCCGTAGAGTCAGTCCTGAAAGAGCCCATGCCAGGGGTTAGAGGGGCTCCAATGTTATAAAGGTCCTCACTACCTGTGATCATGTAGCTCATAGGCTGCTTCATACTGCCAGGGGTTAACCCTCATGTCCTGGCCAGATTTGGACTTGGGAAATTGCATTTAGTTCACAGAGTCATAGAACTCAGTGAACCACAATGCTTTCTCATTGTGTATGTTCCCATTAGAGTTAATGGGAATGACATGTTTGTCAAAAAATTGTTTGTTCCTTCTCAAGGGCTGCACAGGCCAAAGATACTAGCTGAATGGCATCCTTTTGAAGGAGGTGGCATTTGACTGTAATTGTTCATGGTGTCATTTTTCTTCCTAGATGTTTGGTGAATATTTGCTATCAACTCAATCTATATTTGACAGTGGCATTTCCTGGGAACTTAGCAGCTGTTAAAAAAAATTGTAATGTAAATGTTGCTGGCTATTTAACCCAAAGCCAAAGTACCCGGATTTCTCAGTTTACCTTTGCTAGAGCTTCATACAATCTTTCAGGTTGAATATGATACGTCTTTGCTGAGATTTGGTCTACCTGGTAAACATACTCTTAGACTGGAGTGTCTATTCAGAAGGCGTAGAAAGAAGACGGAGTTTCAGGGTCAAATCTGCTTGCACTGCATGGATGCAAACAACTGCTATCATAGGTACACAAGGTACGTTTGGTAGAGAAGGAAGTAGGTTACAATACATGGGCAAACATATAACCAGTCCACATGACAGGGAACACCTAGGCAGCCCCATTTATTGTTTAACTTCAAATACAAGGAGCAAGAGATTTTTTACTGAGATGGGTCAATAATGTTAATCTCCTAGTGTCACACCCTGTAACAGGCATGTTTGAGTGCTGTCTCCTGGGGAGAATAGGGGTATATATGTCATTTCAGCTGGAACATGATCCCTTCTACTAAATCACTTCATAACTTTGACTAAGTTACTTAGCCTCCCTTTGATGGATAGTTGTCAATGTTGGAAAAACAATTCTGTCAGGGACTCAGTTATACTGCACTGGTCTCACAAGGCAAGTAAAACATGCTCTGGTCTTGTAGATGGGGCATAACCATGAGCCAAGCCATGAAGCCCTAACCCTGTGGCAATCTCACCACATGGTCAAGTCGTATACAGGAGCGAAGGTGCCATAAAGCTTGTTGCCTCATTACCTTATACAAAAACTGTAAGATCCATCTGCACTGCATTCCCGTTATGCACTGATCCCAAGGAGATAATAGATAACTATGTCCTGAAACAGGGGTTGTCAGCTGGGGGTATGCATACCCCCAGGATACTTGGAAAGTGGTCGGGATTACATGCGGGTGGACAGGGACGGAGCACCATCACCCACCACCCTGCGGCACTGCCACCTCCCAGGAACAGGGCCAGGAGGCGAGTGCAGCAGCTCCCCTCTGCGGGCCGCACAGGCATCATGAAGCTGGCCGGATGTGGGGGAAAAAGAGGGAGCTCACACAGCGGCTGCCATCACCAGCCACCACCCTGTGCTGCCACAGCCGCATGCAAGCCCCACCCCCCACTCTGCATCCAGCCACTGCCAACCCCCTCCTCCGCTCCGCCAGAAGTGTACCCAGGAGTACATTCCTTAAAAAAGCTTGAATACCCCTGTCCTGAACTGTTATACACAGCCCTGCATACAACAAGATCTGGGAGCAAAATTATAACATTGCATGACAAGAACAGACAGAACAGACTGTGTCGAGGAACACACAGGCTGTAATAACCTACCCCGCTGACACACAGCACTACCAGTTCCATCACAAGTCTGTCACAGATTCTGGGATATTATGTTTTTCTTAAGGCGCCAGGGGTCAAGTGCTACCTTCTCAGAAAGTAAATGGTAGTTCTTCCTGGGGCTGAGAGAAGCTTGAAATATGGGACTTGAATGTGTTCTAACAGCAGAAACTGGACTACAAAGAAAAATAATCCAAAATGTATTTTATTTTAGTAATTTTTTTTAAGTCAAACTGAAGAATTTGGGGATCTGGTTCCTGATTTTTTGTATACTAAGGCTTAGCCATAATGTATCATTATTGTTCATTAGCTAGATGGACCTTCCATTTCTCCACCTCCAAAACCAGGAAGATAACACCTGCTTCTCTGGGGGCTGTGAATCTTCAATCCTTTAAGCCATTTGGGTGGTAAGAGCACCACAGTAATATTGTTATCTATGTTTGTAGCAAACACATTTCTATAAAGATCCCTATCACAAATCCTTCTGCTGATGATAGTCTGTTGCTTTCTTTACTTAATAGTATGTTTATCTGAAAGACTGAAATGGTGAAACTGGGCCTGAAAGGTTTGAGTGCTCTAGCGTGCTCCAGTGAGGTTTAGGACTTGACTTGAAGTCAGACTGTTTCATCAAGCTACAGGGTAGATGAAGATTCGATTTACCTCTTGAGATCCCCCCCCACCCCCTTCATTCTAGGTTCAAGGTCTTCTTTCTGCCTCATGGTTGGTTAGTTTTATGACACTTGTAAGTCTTTTCCTTCCTCTTGTTGCTGCTCTTGCTAAAGAATACCAGTGCTACAATTTTATTTTCCTGCTATACAATGTCTCCAACATTTTCCATGCATATCTGGATAGGAACTATCTTGGTGCTGATTTTGCCAAAGCCAGCTTCTACCCTAATGTCTGAAATGTTGTTTTCAATAGCCAGTGTATTTGTATTTCTTACTAGACATGTGGACACATGCATTACACATAATATAAAAAATCCTTGTTTTTAATGCCCTTACACAGCCATTGTTATTGAAAGACTATGAGACTTATCATGAAATCTCATCTTTTTTATTCCCATCAGTGGAAGATGTCACCCTGCTTCTAAGGTACACTGGACACTGATTACACAATTAGCCAATTTCATTTTTGGTATTCAAGCAGTGGCTTAACAGTTCCACTACACAATTTTAAACAGCTAGACTGCTGGTCCAGATACCTAGGGTTGACTTGGCCTTCTATTCTCTGATAGCAAATAAAGTTTTTCTGTACTAGCTGCAGAACATGGATTTTAAATGAGACCTTAAAAACTTGGGTACTGTCTGCTCTGCAATGTAACTAATTCCTAAGCAGTCTAAACCAGAAAAAGAATTCATCTTTCTGTGCATGTAAGCCCTCTAGTGCTAACACAGTGTGATGCAGGCATTTTGAAGTATACTCATGTAATCAACTGCAAGCTTAGCATCTATACAGAATGTGCGTCGACACGTGCATTTGACCCTGGAGCAGTTTAGTCATGAATAAACTACTCACGAGTAAACACTCCTGGACAGGCATCTACATATGCAGGGACACAGGAGAAGATTTGCTGCTTATGGCAGCAATCTGCTCCCACCCCTGCTGGTCCTGCGCTGGCCCCCTGCAGCAGCCAGGGGTAGTTCTTGTCCAAGCTCCATAATCACAGGGCTTAGGCTGGGAGATCCTTATCTCCCAGTGCCAGCTCTGCAGCTGTGGGGCACAGGCTGGGAGATTCTTCTCTCCCAGTGACCATGGAGCTGGCACTGGGAGATATGGATCTTCCAGGGCCTGCTCCCCAGTTGCTATCTGGGAGTAGGGGGCTGGGAGCTCCCTGCTGCTGGGGCAGGGGGACATAGTCCTTGCCTGGCCTCCAGTAGCAGAGCCCGCCCCAGCAGCAGGCACCTCCCGGGGTCAGGGAGCAAGCTCTCACCCCTTGCTGTCCAGCTGACCAGGAGCACATTTGCTCCTGGTCAGGCATCTACATGAATGCTACTGTGTCTACATGACTGCTGCTGACCAGCACCATGAATGAAAGGGAGCTGGGGGTAATAATAGACTACAGTAGGAATATGAGCCAGCAATCTGATGCTGTAGCCAGTAGGGCATATAATACCCTGGCATGCATCAATCAATGCATCTCCAGCAAAACCAAGGAAGTGATTCTTCCACGCTACTTGGCATTTGTGAGACCACAACTGGAGTACTGCATCCAGTTCTGGGCACCACACATTAACAAGGACATGGACAACCTTGAGAGGGTCCAGAGAAGGGCCACCCGTATGATCAGAGACTTGCAAGGCAAGCCATACAAGGAAAGACTGAGGGACCCGAAACTCTTCAGCCTGAAAAAAGAAAAGGCTGAGAGGGGACTTGGTAGCAGCTTACCGCTACCTTACAGAATACATCAAGGGCTCTGTGAACAACTGTTTACCAATTACCCTTGGGGAAAACCAGGAGTAATGACCACAAACTCCTGGAAAGCTGTTTCAGACTCAACATTAGGAAATAATTCTTCACAGTCAGGGTGTCCAGACTGGAATAAGCTCACTCCAGAGGTGGTGCAATCAGCTACCTTGGAGAACTTGAAGCAGAAACTAGATGGACCCCAGTTGTCTTTCCTGCCTGGTGCACGGGGCTGGACCTGATGATCTTCCAAGGTCCCTTCCAGCCTTGGAATCTATGAATCTATGCACAGTAACTAATCACAAGTAAATTTGCTACTTGCATTTGATTACAGCATTTTACTGTGTAGTAAGAGTGTATTCATGTAGAAGCACACAATGCGCAGCAAACTGCTCTACTGCTCAGTAAAGTGTCTCGTGTAGGTGCACCCTGTGTCTTTTTCCATAGACAAGTTACTGTCTTTCCTTATACCAGTTTTCTTAATAGTTCACATAAATAGCACAGTGGCCATCTTTCTATCCTTCTTTGATAGCCACTGGAACCTAGCTATATAAATGGGGAACCCATCAAACCACTTGGATGCCAATTCTTTGACAGGTCATACTAGATGTAACTCCATTTTATCCTCTGATTTTATTGGGGCACTCAAGAAATACAGTAGTCTAAGAGGAGATTCAGGCCTTTCAAATCTAAAATCTGGGCTGGCATTAAGGGTAGGTGAAGTAGGCAGCTGCCTACATGAGTGAGAAATTGAAGGCAGCAAGACATCAAAGTTGCACGCGTGAAATATTTATCATTTGTTGCCAATAATTGTTTTCTGTTAAAATTCCCAGATTGGCAAGGCAAAACTCACTGTCACGCAACAGTAGATGATAGGTGGTACTTGCTCTCTAGATGAGTCAGTTCATGGTTGGCTTTTTAGCTAAATTGGCTTGCACGTATAGTTAACTATTTTTAGTCAACTGACCTAGTGGTCTTCTCACTTGTCCAAAACTACAAGTGAGAGTGATAATGTGTTACAAAAGTGCAAGCATCTTTTTGGAGTTGAATACTGCAAAAGAAAAGCCAAACACAGTGAAAAAGGCAAGTATGTTTAAGATTTTTGAAATACCATAGTCACTGGAATCTGCTAGTTGGGAATTTGCATCCAACCAAGCATGAAAATAATCTTCTTAATGAGCAGGTTTTTGTTTCTTTTGATTGATAGGCCAGAGGGAAGAGAACATGAGGAAATACTGCCTCTATCTGGGGAAGTGGACATGTCTTTGAGCAATAACAGCCTGATACAATTACACAATTATTTAAGGAATATGGAGGAATCTACAGAGGAGGAAACTGAGCATTGACGCTGTGGGAGATTCTATCAAATGGCCAGTAATCAAGGGCAGAGTCTGTCTTTTGTTCATGATGCTGGCCTGATTCAAACAAGTTGTGAGGATTTTCTTTTGTATAAATTTGAGTCCAGTATAGTTCTGAAAATTTAGACTTACCAGAACACACTATAAAACTTGAACAGTACGGGAAGAAATTTCAGCTTTACAGTTTCATGTCAGTTTTCAAGTGAAGGACAGCTGAAAGCAAGATGAATTTCAGTAGTCTCCTTCCACTGATTTTGTTTATTGCTTCTTCTGCATGTTGTTTAATTATGGAGCTTTTGCTTTAATTTCATGTCTGAGCCTGCCAAACCATATCGCATATTCTAGCCAAACATAAGAAATCAGCAGATCATGTGAGCAGCTATGAGATGTGGAGCGACTTAAAAATTAGGCTGAAGCTAAATAATTTGACTGAATAAGAAAACCAACACCAAATTCTCTGATAACTTATTGGCAAGGTATGTTGGAAAGGGTTTTTGATTTGAGCAGGCTACAAGGAATAGAAAACATGTCCTTAAAGAGTTCAACAGAAACACTGTGAGAAATGTTTGAAAATATATGGAAAAAATCTGCTTTAAGATGAAAGAACATCTTTGTCAAATTACCTCAAGGGGAATTAATGATCATTACTTGAACAGAAAATATGTCTCTTGAGACAGCTTTAACAGGCTTCTGGCTTTAATTTTATTGATATGAATCTGGAGTAACTCCATTAACTTCCTTGCAATCAGTGACTGAGGTCACTAAATGGCCCATTTGCACTGAACCCCCCACATACATCTATCTGGCTTCCAAGATGAAGTTAAGAATTTTGCTGAAAAAAGTCCATTCTGCTTTCAGTCAGACCAGTTACCCAGTAAAGTTACATTGGTATGAACCTAATTTATGTGGGAACCAGATCAGGCCTCCAGACTTCAGTACTAACTGGTCTTGGCAAAATAAACTTTCATCTTGAAAGGATGAAAGGTCCTGGGCTGTCCATGTCTAGTAGTACTGTATTTGTAACTGGATGGAATATTTGCTTGCAACAGTACATGTTCTCTCTCTGCCCGGCAGGTGTCACTGGGGGCTGAAACATTAACACTCGACAATGCCCAGCTCCCTTAGAGGTCAGCACGACTGAAGCAAACACTCTCACACACACTCCAGAAATACAATACTAACATAAGTCTACGCAAAACCTAGCCAAATGGTGATAGTCAAATGAAATGTTTTTCTTTTATCAAAAAAAAATTGAGGCATTTTCCTGCAATTAGTTCTGATCTGAATGAAACTGCATTTTCCATTGGAAAACAATTCTGTCAATTTTTTTTTCAACTAGCTTCACTTTGAACTATTTGTTCTGGTCATTAGTAAGGAGGGTATGAGTAGGAATACTAAAACAAAACAAACAACCCCCCCCCCCCCCCCCCCCAGCTATTGCAACTCTCGTAGAGAGTTTTCAACAGAAACAAAGAATAAAACAAGATCCGAGGGAGGCAGAAGGTAGAGGTAAATGGTGACACATCAGTTGGGGGAATGGAGAGCTGGAATGCCCACCGTCAGACAATGGAGTATCCCTGAGAGATGGACGCGGAAACAGGAGACTGGGGTTGGCCAGGTGGATGAAGTGTTGGATTATGGGCTGGCATTCATGCAGAACATTGATCAATAAGATGAACTTTAATCCTGGATACAAGCCTTTTTGTACTGTCCTGAGTATCCAGCCTGCTACATACTGAGCTCCCTTCTCTTTTTACACAACTGGATATCATTGCTTACCATTGTAAGGCAACTGGACCTGTTTGGGGAGTGCTTTGCTGAGCCAAAGTGCTTTGTTCATAAATCTCAGGTTCAGTATACCCCAACAGGAAAACCCTTGGTTAAGGCCAAAGAAAAAAGGTGTGTGGCAGGTGTCACGGCGTGGGGCCCTACGAGCGGCCGTGATCTCTCCTGGCACCCCCTGCCGTGCCAAGTTAGCATCCAAGCATCCTCGTTCTCGCCCGCCACGTCTTTGCTGGTAATATTGTTAAAGGGAGGCTGCCTTTTTGTCCCCTTGGACACAGTGTTCTTATTTATCCTGGCCCCTAATGAGCTGTATAGCTTGATCTTTGTTGCCCCCAGCCTTATGGGCTGTGCATGGCTCCTACCACCCCTTATACCACACCCCAAACCTCTCAGATGTACCAGATGTTGAGTCAGTTCCTATTGCCCATGCCCTCGTGGATGCCCTCCAGGCTTATCTTCACTTTGTAGCCCACACCAGGGCCCTTCCGTGTACCCGCGCCCCCTCTGGGGCTTAACGCAATGCTCTTGCCTCCTCTGGGGCTCTTATCCCTATATGCCCTCATTGGGCTTCTATTCTTGCGCGCCCCCTGGGCTACTTGCATATGCACCCTCATGGGCACTCCCTGGCTTCTCCCATGTCTCCTGCCCACTCTGGGGCCTTTTCCCCGTGGTCACCATATGATTGCCCTGCTTGGGGCTTCCCTCCGTATAAATCACCCTCCCTGGGGCTTCTCTCATGCAAGCACCCTCTGGGCTTCCTGCCGTTGCCCACTCTGGTGCTCCTCCCTGATTGGGGCTCAGGTGGCTGTAGCTGTGCCTGGCCCCCAAATCCCCTCCTTGGGACTCCTAGTCCTGTACAGCTCAGGCGGCCTCAGCCTTACCTGGCCCTCAATCAACTGAACCCCTTCTCAGGGCTGGGGTCAATGCACCCCTGACTACTGTGCCCTCTCTGGCACCAGGAATCCCCCACTACTGGGGAGCTCCTATGAGGCCTCCTCCAACCCCTACAGCCTCACCTGGTCCTCCAGTTTAATATCAAAGCAAAACCATAAGCCAATTGGCTGTAACACAAAAAACCAAGCCAACTGGCTGAAACACAAGTTCTAGCCCTCTGGCTAAACCTCACTCAAACCCCTCCCAGGGGTTTCTCCTCACCCGGGAGCTGTTTCAGGCCCTTGGGCATCTATAGACGGCAATGCTTCCGCAGAGCTCCCGCTCCATCGGCTGCCAGAGGAGAACTGCCCGGTAGTCTCACCCATGATCTGCTCAGGCCATCAGGCTTCTCAACTCTGCCTACGCCCAGCAGAGCTCTCACTTCCTCAGCTGCCGGGGGGAACTGCTTCCTTGGCCTCAGCCTAGGCTGTTTATATAGGCCAGGCCCTGCCCCCTTGCGGTCAGCTGACCAGCTGCGGTTACCCTGGCAACCAACACCTGTATCTCTTCCTAGGAGCAGGGCACCAAAGTGCCCCTGCAACAGCAGGATACACATAAAACCTGTAAGTGGAGAGCACTGCTGAAAAAGCAGCCTCTGCAAGAAGCTAGGCACCAGCATGACTATGGGCCAAGCAAAGCCAGCCACAGTGTATCAGCTGAGAGTGACCTATCCTAGAGGCGCGAGTCCCTCCCTTTTTGTCTATGTGTTTTGCAGGATGTGTGAAACACCACTGAAGCATCACCAAGTTTGCTGGGTATAGAAAGGAATTGAGCTTGACTGTGTTATGTGTCGTTATTGTGTTTTGCTGTGTTTGTAAAATGCTACTGCTGTGACTAATTGTGATATCAACTTTGCTAGACTATGAAATATAAAGCAAAACTTCTTGATAGGATATGAAATACCTGCAAAGTGGCTACAAGACATGATGTATCATGCAGAGCATCGCCTTCAAGGCCTCACAGTGTTCAGCCATGCCAAAAATCAAGAGGGCTGGATTGTTTTATTGTCATTCTTTTTGGTTTTTTCCTTTCTTTTTCTTGCTTTGCTTGTACTAGATATGTATTTTAAGCTTTATAGTAGAAGTAATAATGTAATGTAGTTTCATTAATTCCCAGGATTGTTGCAGAGATTTGGAACACAGAGTACAATAATGGGATCCCCATGAAAAACAGCATGCCTGGTATCCATGGCCTGTTGGGAAAGGCCTGACCCTTGGCATTTCTTTAGCCTTTTACAGGATGAAGGGGCACTGGTACTGCTACAATGGCACCAAGCATCCAGTTGAAACAACAAGAAAAGTATTGCCCAGTATATAGGAGGGATAAAATTGCCAAGAATATGCCTGGTCCCCAAAGATTCTAACCATAAGATGTTTATCTGGTCTCAATAGCCATCTTGACAATTGGATAAGATAGTTTCATAGTTTCATAGTTGGTAGGGTTGGAAGGGACCTGAGCAGATCATCAAGTCTGACCCCCTGCCATGGCAGGAAAGAGTATTGGGGTCAAATGACCCCAGCAAGATGTTCATCCAGCCTCCTCTTAAAGACCCCCAGGGTAGGAGACAGCACCACTTTGCTTGGAAGTTGGTTCCAGACCCTAGCCACCCTGACTGTGAAGTAGCTCCTGATATCTAGCCTAAATCTGCCCTCTGCCAGCTTGTGACC
>NW_017728911.1:19957726-19964691 GCF_001723895.1 Crocodylus porosus
CCTTCTTTTTGCCCCCTATGTATTTAAAAAAGGACTTCTTGTTGTCCTTGATCTGGGTAGCTAGCCCCAGTTCCATCTCTGCCTTGGCCTTCCTGACCGCCCCCCTGCATCCCTGAGCAACCGAGATATAATCCTCCCTTGTGATGGCCCCTCCCTTCCATTGGGTGTGCACCTCCTTTTTAGCTAGGAGATGTTCCCATATGCTTTTGGTGAGCCATGGGGGCTTTTGCGCCCTCCTGTCCCCTTTGATCCATGTTGTGATTACCTCCCTTTGGGCTTGGAGGATCATCTCCTTAAGGAGCAACCACTCTTCTTAGACACCTGACTCCTGTCCCCTCCGGGACCTCAGTACCTCCCCAGCTATTCTTCTTACCTCATTGAAGTCCACCCTCCTGAAGTCCAGGGCTGCTGCCTTGCTGCAGGCCTTTGCCACTTTGCACTGGATGGTGAATTCCAGCAGGCAATGATCACTATCACCCAGGCAGTCAAGCACCCGCAGCCCCCTCACCAGGTCGTAACCCCTGACCAGCACCAGGTCCAACAAGGCGTCTCCCCTGGTGGCGCTGTGCACCTCCTGGGTTAGATGGAGGTCCTGTATCTCAGCTACGAACCTATGTGAGCGGTCAGACCTGGCTGACTCCTCTTCCCAGCAGATGTGTGGAAAGTTCAGGTCACCCATGATAACCAAGACACTAATGGCAGAGTGAAATGTTATCTGAAATGCTGATTAAAATGTTTATTAGGCATCTCGGGCCATACAGTCCCAGCATGGGAGGCCTGTTCAAACCTAATTGGCTAAAACTCGATTGCCAAGTTAGAGAATGCTGAGGCAAGAGACTGAGTCAGAAGGGCAAAGGGCGACATTTGAACAATAGTTAAGGGTTCATCACAGTGTCCAGCTCATTGGAGCTGCTGACCATGAATGTCGCCATACTTTTCCCGGGATGACTGGTGGAGGGCCTCCCCGCTGATCTCATGAACATTCCAGGTGATTCCAGTGTTTATGCTCCATTTATGTTGTGAAGGTGTGAACCTTCAAGGAGGTGATTGTTGGCCTAGAAAATGGTATTTAAAGGTTTGCTTTTTGGGAAGGTATATGAATCAGAAGGGTTCAGGATGGGCAGTATGGGTTAATTGATTTCTAAAAAGTTTGGGTCACACACACACACAGTTTCACATAGCCTTCGAAGCAGACAGGCTGTCTAACTCAATAAAGCCAATGCATATACACACAGCCTGGGAAACTGGGGGCATGTTCCATTGTGTTCCATAATATGAGATAAAGTGGCACCAGTTAACAAGGCCCCAGAGCAGGGTGGCGCCTGAGTTCTGGTTTTGTGGGGAACAGACCAAATTAGGACAAGGCCCAGAAAGACCAAATTAGTATGTGTGCATGTGATGAGCTATGTAGACATATGAAAACCACACAGAGACACCAATCAGTGACAGCCCCAGATCAGGAGTCATCAGGAAGAAAGGAGAATACAAAAGCAGAGACTTGAGAGCAACAATCCTCTACCCAGCTCTCCTCCTCAACCTACCCCAGGTCTCTCCTCCCCATCCTGCCTGGGTCCTCCTCCTCAAGAGAGAGGTCTCCATCCCCCTCCCTTGGGAGGGTTGCTGAGGCCACCATGGACAGAAGGCACACCACCAGCCTATCTCATCCACCCCACTGGTGGCAGGGTTGGGGTGGGCCTCGACATCCCACCTCCAGGCTGCTGACATCTGACACCTAAGAGAGAAAGTCTCAAAGTAAAGACTGCATCCTGGACAGATGTATTTTGACTCTGATGACAGCCCTAGGATTTGGTTGATATAAATAGAATTGCTTGATTGCTTGCATTGTTTCTTTTCTATTATCACTGTGTATCGATACATTTGCTTATTATCGAATGGAAAGGCCATCATTGGCCTGAGGATGGGTTCCCTGCCCTCCCCCCCGAACAAGGTATGTGGGCTCTAAATCCAGAGCCAACAAATCCTGAAGCATCAAAGATTACTCAGAGTTGACGCACACCATTCAGATATAAATCTACAACGAGATCCAGAGACAAATGCTCTTAACGTTCAAGAGGGGAATAAAGATCCAGGAATTGGGATCAGCCTGTCCCTATTGCTACAGAAATACTAAACACTCCTTACAGAACTTGCGATTGTACCACCAATGATAAAACAATATTTCTTCTCCTGATCTGTCTTCCTTTCCTCCAAAGTCCAGAAACCTCCGCAGTCATTTTGATGCTGCCTCTCTACCCATATGTGCTGTTGTGGTCAGTGGCTCCATTAACTTCAATGGGCTTTGGATCTAGCCCCCCAGTTGTACATGCAACACAGTTATGTCTTGTAGTCCCTAAAAGTCTGTTCTATCTAGTAGACAGAGTTTAAATGAGTTTGGTTTTGGCAGGTGTCAACGATCAGGTGTCAATGATCTTAATTTCAGCTGCATTTCCAGAACCGGCTGTTGTTGCACACCAAATTCTGATTTGGTTTTTAGAGCTGCTGAAAAGCTAAACTCCTTCTGCTTTCAGGACTGTGGGCTGAAGGAGATCTCAGCTAATAACTTCAGGAAATATCTTTTTTTATGTCCTCCAAAGACTTCATTAGCCTATCACAAAGCTAAAAATATTCTCTTTGTTTTTTTATGTTCCCTATATGAGGTTTAGCAGGTTGTCACTGTTGTTCCTAACAGTCAATGTGCAAACAAGATATTTGTGATTATTTTATACCTAATAAGAGTAAAAGATAGAAACTGCTTTTATCTTTGTTTTTTTTCTTTATAATTCATTTTTATTGGTCTGTGATGGCTTGTGCTATTTAAATTAGATTTTGACAGGCATTGAAGGAGATGAGCTGCACACAGCTCCTGCCAAAATATCCAAGCCCATCACGCTTACTATAGAGAACAAATTTGTACTGGCAGGTGTATGGGCAAAGTGACCTGAAAGGTCTTTTTCATTTCTAATTCCTCTGGTTCTCAAGAAATTGCATTAATTCACTGAACAGCACTCTTGGACACAGGAGGTCTGGGATTTTCCCAGGAATTCATTAGCAATTTGGTAATACAATTTGTTATTACTATTACTGTCTAACTTAGCAAAGCAATAAAAATGGGCCTGATATTTAGGTAACATCCATTTGCACAGCTCTACTGAGATTAATGGAGCTGTCTGATCAACTGGCCCTAAGAGCTGTCTGGTTTCTAGATAAAATATTTTGGCAGCATTTCTTTCCACTGAAGCTTCAGATTTGCTGATGCTTGAAAGCTGCAAGAAGGCATCAAGGAAAGTTTTGTGTGAACGTTTCAGGGATGGCCTTGTGATCAGTATGTCTGCAGACAGCTTCCAGGTGCTAGTGTAAGTAATGCAAAGGACTTCAGGAATGCAGCATTCTTCCAGTCACAGGATTTTGAGAAAATCCCTCAAAGCCCAAAAAGTACATATTGCTGGACAGAGGCAAGGAAGATATCAGGAAGTGCTGAATGGCAAATACATTGCTTCTCCCTTGATGGAATTAAATCCCCCCACGCAGCTGGGTCCTGAGCCCTGCCCCAGCTTGGCAGCCCCTGCCCCAGCCCCAGCCCCAGCCCTCCCCCACCACCAGGGCCTCAATCTGCTCCTCTCTGTACCCCTTCTCTCACAACAGACTTACCAGCTGGACCCAGCTGCTCTCCATGCTGCCGGGCTGTGCTCTTAGCCACCTACATGCTGCTCTGTGGCTGCATGCATGCATGTGGCATTTGTCAGCCACATTATTGGCCACATCAGTTCTGTGTACCCCCTACAACCTTTATAAATACCCTGAGGGGTACGTGTACCCCCAGTTGACAACCACTGATTTAGACAACATAAAGGGTGACATTCTGGCCTCACTGAAATCCATGGCTAAACTCCCCTGGTATTCAGCGGGGAAAAAATGTCTTCACCCTACAAGAGAGAACTCAGAGAGCTTCCTGGAGGAAATGGCACGTCTATACCAGAAGGACTTGCGACTGAGAATGATCCTGCTCCTGGGAATATCTGAGGAATAGCTGCAGCTTTGGGAGGGAAGTTAGGCTGAGATTTTTGTTACTTAAGTTAAAAAGAGAGGCAAACTCCAGGAAAAGAGTAGGGCTATGGAAAGTTTTGGGTGGTGATTTGATTTGGAGGAGATTTGGCCTGATTCAGTGGCTGAATCTCCGAATCTGAATTGAATCAGGGGACCAGTTAAAAGGTCCAAATCGATTCAAAGTGCTCCGACTCTTCGGAAAAAATTTGGAGAGCTTTGATGATTCAAACAGTCCCTGGCGGCTGCAGCAGGGACCTGCAGCTGAACTGGAGCTGGTAAGTAGGGGCCGTGGAAAAGGGTGGGGGAGGGGACCATGGAGGACCCCTGCCAGGCCCCATCCCTCGCCTGCTTCCCCAGCCCCCCATGGCTGCCCCACCTCCCAATGCTTTAAAAAACAGCTCCACTCGGTGCTGCTAGGTGGGGGGGTACAATCCCTGCTGCCCCCCACACTGCATGGGGGGCTCTGCCATGAGGCCCCCGACTCCTCCATTGCTCCCCCAGCCCCTGCACAGCTGCCCTGCCCACCTCAGTGGGCAGAAAAAAATAACCATGAAAAACCCCAGGATTCACCAGCTCGTGCAGTGACCTCGGGGCTTCATGGGGCTTGTGCAGAGGCAGGAATGGTGAGTTTGGGGTGTTTTCTCTTTTTTTTTTCTTAAAGGGCAGGAGCCGGGCAGACGAGGCAGCTGTGGGAGGAGCTGGGACAGCGGGGGAGGTGGGGTTGAGGACTCGTGCAGAGCCCCCCACACAACGTGGGACAGTGGGGATTGCTCCCTGGCCTGGCAGCACCTGGTGAGCCGGCGATTTTTTTAATAATGTTCCGGGAGCTGGGGCAGGCCAGGCAGCCATTGATGGGCTGGGAGAGCAGGCAGAGGATGGGGCCTGTGTGATTCGGAGATTCGGCCGAATCGATTTGGGACAGTGATTTGAATCACCAAATTGAATCACTGTCCCCCGAATTGGCCGAATCTGAATCTGAATCCAAAGCAAATAGTAGCTGCTTTGCACAGGCCCAGAAGAGAGTAAGATACAGTGTGTGCTTTGTTAGGAGCACCCAGGAATGGCTGCTTATAGAAACAGGTCAACAAGCTAATGACAAGAGGTATAACATGGAAAGCAGGATACAGTATTGCTTACAAATTTCACCGTCAGGATCCATTTGACTTGACACCTCTTGGATTTTTTCTCCTTACAAGGGAAACTGGGAATCCTGGTGTCCTGGATTGAAGCAGCCTAAACACTGTCATCCAAGACCAAAAGCCTCAAGGCATTTGGCTTTATCTAAGACCACAGAAGGCAAAGCCTCAGTCATTCCCTTCTGAGGGACGGCCTGGGCAGAACAAAATAACTGCATGTCTGCTCCTATTTTACCATGGGCCATAAATGTGCCCTAGAAGAGCACAAAGGCTGGCAGAGAAGCTTGATAACATCTTTGTTATATCACCCACTATTTTCCTCTTCACTGGATCTGAAATATGAAGCATGGATTAACTCAAGCAACAAATTAACCCACTGGAACATGCACCAGTCATGAAGAGTTAAGTTCCCAAAGTATCTTCGAGCCACGAGTTCCAAGGCAGCCGGGTCCTACACATGCTTACACCAGTGTAAATCCAGAGTACACGCACTGGGCATGATTCACACCTGCTCTCTGCCTAGCATAGTGACAGGTATCAGTGCAGAGTCAATGCAAAATGGGTGCAGCAGTGTAAATGAGCACGCAAGGTGTAGAAGCAAGAGGAGGTCAGGCCTACTGAGCTTAGGTTGACACTAGTGTAACAAAGATCACAGTCCAGCCATTTGATATTTGCAGGGTCTACCATACATTTGCTTTGTTCCTTTTGGTCTGGTTTTATGCATGTGAAGGACAAAATGGTGAACCTGCCTCTGTGTACAGGCGGTCCAGTTCAGAGCTCCAACCTTTACTTTCAGGGATTTAATGCTAGAGGAAGAGCGAGGTAGGAGGGCAATTTCTTTGTCACTAACACGTCATGTAAGGTAAGGGCCATTCGTCATTCCCTGATAGCTCATGGGTTAGGAACCTACCGAATTTATGGCAGAAGGGGTGTGCTGTGGCTCCTTTAATCTTGCAGGCTTCCCCCATGCTGATTGGTGGAGGGGCCCCACTTGCAGCTCACTCCTGACCAGCAGAGAGGCAAAAGCTACGGTTGTAAATATGGTGCTGATTTTGTCTCCTACCACTGATTTTCTGAGGGGCCCCAGATGGCCCTGCTGTTTGCTGCTGACTGGCGGAGAAGCAAAACTGGCACCATAGTTAAAACTGTGTTTTTAGCTTCCCTGCTGACCAGGAGGCAGTGGTGGGGGAGGCGGGATGGGGCAAGGTGTGCACAGGGGAATATACAAGATTAAAGTAGTCACCGCGCACTCTACTTCTGCTGTGAATTTGGGAGGTGCCTAGTCATGGGGTTGTGTACAGCTGGGCTCTAAGCCAAAACTAAAGAAACCTTCTGTCCTTTGGCTCAAGCCGTCTGGAAGTTCATAGGACTGGAAAGAACTCCCTGGGTCACCAGTCTTGTCCCTGCTATTGCAGAAAACTATCACACTTCAGTCCTTTTCATAGGTTCATAAATTGTTAGGGGCTGGAAGGGACCTTGTAGATCATCGGGTCCAGTCCCCCTGCGCTAAGCAGGAAAAAACAATGGGGGTCAAGTGACCCCATCGAGGTGACTGTCTGGTCTCCTTTTGAAGATTTCCGGAGTAGGTGATTGTACCACCTCTGGAGGGAGTTTATTCCACAGTCTGGACACCCTGACTGTGGAGGAGTTTTTCCTGGAATTGATCCTGAAGTGGCTTTCCAGGAGTTTGTATCCATTGCTCCTGGTCTTCCTCGGGGTGCCCTAGTGAGCAGCTGTTCATCGAGTTCTTGATGCACTCCCCTGATGTAGCAATAAGCTGCTATC
>NW_017728911.1:19964791-19978617 GCF_001723895.1 Crocodylus porosus
GGATGGGGCCTGTGTGATTCGGAGATTCGGCCGAATCGATTTGGGACAGTGATTTGAATCACCAAATTGAATCACTGTCCCCCGAATTGGCCGAATCTGAATCTGAATCCAAAGCAAATAGTAGCTGCTTTGCACAGGCCCAGAAGAGAGTAAGATACAGTGTGTGCTTTGTTAGGAGCACCCAGGAATGGCTGCTTATAGAAACAGGTCAACAAGCTAATGACAAGAGGTATAACATGGAAAGCAGGATACAGTATTGCTTACAAATTTCACCGTCAGGATCCATTTGACTTGACACCTCTTGGATTTTTTCTCCTTACAAGGGAAACTGGGAATCCTGGTGTCCTGGATTGAAGCAGCCTAAACACTGTCATCCAAGACCAAAAGCCTCAAGGCATTTGGCTTTATCTAAGACCACAGAAGGCAAAGCCTCAGTCATTCCCTTCTGAGGGACGGCCTGGGCAGAACAAAATAACTGCATGTCTGCTCCTATTTTACCATGGGCCATAAATGTGCCCTAGAAGAGCACAAAGGCTGGCAGAGAAGCTTGATAACATCTTTGTTATATCACCCACTATTTTCCTCTTCACTGGATCTGAAATATGAAGCATGGATTAACTCAAGCAACAAATTAACCCACTGGAACATGCACCAGTCATGAAGAGTTAAGTTCCCAAAGTATCTTCGAGCCACGAGTTCCAAGGCAGCCGGGTCCTACACATGCTTACACCAGTGTAAATCCAGAGTACACGCACTGGGCATGATTCACACCTGCTCTCTGCCTAGCATAGTGACAGGTATCAGTGCAGAGTCAATGCAAAATGGGTGCAGCAGTGTAAATGAGCACGCAAGGTGTAGAAGCAAGAGGAGGTCAGGCCTACTGAGCTTAGGTTGACACTAGTGTAACAAAGATCACAGTCCAGCCATTTGATATTTGCAGGGTCTACCATACATTTGCTTTGTTCCTTTTGGTCTGGTTTTATGCATGTGAAGGACAAAATGGTGAACCTGCCTCTGTGTACAGGCGGTCCAGTTCAGAGCTCCAACCTTTACTTTCAGGGATTTAATGCTAGAGGAAGAGCGAGGTAGGAGGGCAATTTCTTTGTCACTAACACGTCATGTAAGGTAAGGGCCATTCGTCATTCCCTGATAGCTCATGGGTTAGGAACCTACCGAATTTATGGCAGAAGGGGTGTGCTGTGGCTCCTTTAATCTTGCAGGCTTCCCCCATGCTGATTGGTGGAGGGGCCCCACTTGCAGCTCACTCCTGACCAGCAGAGAGGCAAAAGCTACGGTTGTAAATATGGTGCTGATTTTGTCTCCTACCACTGATTTTCTGAGGGGCCCCAGATGGCCCTGCTGTTTGCTGCTGACTGGCGGAGAAGCAAAACTGGCACCATAGTTAAAACTGTGTTTTTAGCTTCCCTGCTGACCAGGAGGCAGTGGTGGGGGAGGCGGGATGGGGCAAGGTGTGCACAGGGGAATATACAAGATTAAAGTAGTCACCGCGCACTCTACTTCTGCTGTGAATTTGGGAGGTGCCTAGTCATGGGGTTGTGTACAGCTGGGCTCTAAGCCAAAACTAAAGAAACCTTCTGTCCTTTGGCTCAAGCCGTCTGGAAGTTCATAGGACTGGAAAGAACTCCCTGGGTCACCAGTCTTGTCCCTGCTATTGCAGAAAACTATCACACTTCAGTCCTTTTCATAGGTTCATAAATTGTTAGGGGCTGGAAGGGACCTTGTAGATCATCGGGTCCAGTCCCCCTGCGCTAAGCAGGAAAAAACAATGGGGGTCAAGTGACCCCATCGAGGTGACTGTCTGGTCTCCTTTTGAAGATTTCCGGAGTAGGTGATTGTACCACCTCTGGAGGGAGTTTATTCCACAGTCTGGACACCCTGACTGTGGAGGAGTTTTTCCTGGAATTGATCCTGAAGTGGCTTTCCAGGAGTTTGTATCCATTGCTCCTGGTCTTCCTCGGGGTGCCCTAGTGAGCAGCTGTTCATCGAGTTCTTGATGCACTCCCCTGATGTAGCAATAAGCTGCTATCAAGGCCCCTCTCAGCCTTCTCTCCTGTAGGCTGAAGAGGCCCAGGTCCCTCAGCCTTTCCTCTCATGGCTTGCCTTGCAAGTCCCTGGTCATATGGGGGCTCTTTTCTGGACTCTCTCAAGTTTTTCCATGTCCTTGTTGAAGTGCGATGCCCAGAACTGGATGCAGTACTCCAGCTACAGTCTCACCAGTGCTGAGTGCAGTGGGACTATCACTTTCTTAGTTTTGCATGAGATGCATTGATTGATGCATGCCAGCATGTTGTTTTCCCTGCTGGCCACAGCATCATACTGCCAGCTCATGTTCATGTGATGGTCAATCACTACCCCTAGGTCCCTTTCGGCCGTGGTGCAAGTCAAATTGTCACCACCAAGCCTGTAGGTATATTGGGGATTGTTTGCCCCCAGAGGAAGCACCTTACACTTCTGAGTGTTGAACTTCATCTGGTTCTGGTCTGCCCAACTCTCCAGCCTCTCTAGGTCCCCCTGTATCTGCAACCCATCTTCTGGCATGACCACACTCCCCCATAACTTGGTGTCGTCCGCAAACTTGGCCAGCAAGCTTTTCACCCCCACGTCCAAATCATTGATAAAGATGTTGAAAAGCACTGTTCCAAGCACAGACGCCTGAGGGACACCACTGGCCACTTCTCACCAGGATGACACAGATCCATTCATGAGAAGTCTCTGGGTCCTACCTTGTAGCCAGTTTCCCACCCACTGAACCACCGAGCAGTTAAGACCACAATCTTCCATTTTTTCCACAAGGATATCATGGGATACTAGACCAAAAGCCTTTGTTTTTTCATAAACTGATCGTGCACCATTGTAAACTGACTTGAAGTTATTTTTTTGAGAAAGCCTTTCCAGAACCTCAGTGCTCAGCTTTCTAGAAACCATCCTCTAATTTTCATCCGAAATTTATTCAGAAGCTCTCACTGAAGTATTTGCCCACAGAGATGGTCAAAGCGGGTAGTAATACTGAATACTTGCTTTTCAGTATTAACACTGTACTTTCAGCTGAGCTGGTTCCTCAGTCTGGGGCATGTTCCCTGCAAATTAGGTGTCTACCCAGTCTGCAGGTTCTTGTGCAGGCTAGCCCGCTCCAAACAGGACTGAGGTGAGGCTTGCTGGGCCTGACTACTGCATTGGGTTTATCCAAAACCTAGCAAAACAAGGCCCTAATTTTGTTGGGGCTTGAGGTATTATCCTAGTGCCCACGACTGATTAAGTAATTGTTCTTCTATATATGGAAATGCTCTGGTCTGCATCTCTAATGAAATTCTAAGTGTAATTAAACAGATATTCACAGGGTTTTTGCAGTTTGGGGCCCATGGAGAGATGTTTCTTAGCCTTTGAATGTTCAGCTTTTTGTAAAGGGGAAATTTGCCTTTAAGCTGAGGAAGCTTTTGTTAGGCTGCGTGGTAGTGACTGCATTGCAGTGAACGAGCATAAGACTTCACTGCTATCTATCTCTATTTTGCCAAGTCTCTCTACTAAATGCTGCAAAAGGTAATTCAGACTACTTGCTATTTTAGTCCTCAGCCTTTCCAGACTGGAGACAGCTCAGTAGGACAAATTGAGTAAAATGGTCTGGTAATGCAGCTGATTGTCCACTAAAAGTCAGGGAAGCTTAACATTTAGTTCAGCTTGGTACAACTCTGGCTAAAATTGTTACGTTTGAACATGGTGTTCTTGGAGAGGAGCCTTCTTCACAGCACCACATAATGTTCAGGGAAACCCCTCTCTCCTATGTTTTACTGCATTAACTGAGCAAGTATCTAGTGCCGATGATTTGAAAATGTTTGCGGAGGTTGGCTAATGCTGAGGCTTTAGCAACAGGGCGCTCTCCAATACAAACACCCGGGAGGGTGGAGAACACTAGTTATTTTAATACAGTGTTACAGTGTGCTAGTGTAAATGCTGGTGTTGAAGCTTGAGGAAGAGCTGCATGAATCCAGGTTCACCTACATGACCCACATTTTTGCTCCAGCAGCTGCTAATGCAGTTTCTCCCTGCCTCTCACTGAGATGCAAAATCAGTGAATCAGGAAATAGAAAAGACTGCCATATGACCACGTTACTAGTGGACCTGGCACTAGCTGCAAATTATATTATACTTTGTTCTATGCTGTGCATATTCAGGTATTCGAGCTAGCCATTTGTTTTTGGGGAATGGTTACACTGTGTTCCCTCTAAGCTGCACAGCCATGCAGGTGTGCTCAGGCTGCGCTGCCAGGCGCACCTGTGCAGCCGTGCACACCACGCAGCTAAGAGGGAACGCTGGTCACACCTATTCAAGTGAGGTCTAGAATATCTACAGAAAATGAGCACGAAAGGGTGCCTGATGTATATGAATCAAAAATCCACTTGGTGACTCTAATAACTCTAATGAATATCTACATAATGCTTTTGCCCACTATTTACTCAGCTCCATAACGTGCTTTTCTTTTCCACCAGTCTCACCTGATCAAATGGTTGGGACACATTTTATAAAGGACGCTGTAAGACATTAAGCATTTTTCATTTCTTAATGATCTTAAGTCCTATGGAAACAGACACACGCAGGGCCCTAAGAAATGTTCTTCTTTTTTTTTTCTTTCCTAAAATGATGGCTTTTTACATTTACAGGCACTGGCACATGTTCAAGACAATATACCAGATATTGCCAAATTTCCAGAGGTAGATATTCCTGTTTGCATACTGTCACTTTAACAGGGACATAAAATCATTCCTTTTGCAAAAAAGAAATAGCAAAAGTCATTTCCCTGTGCAGCTGTCTTGTACTCAGCCGAGATGTGTATCTCTAGCCTGCTCTACACATGCAGGTAAAAGTGTGATGGGATCTAATGCATGATTCACACAATCATGCCTCTTGCCATGCCATGGAGGGCTCCCCTTGCACCAGCATGCCATGGTTGGGAGCCCCATGCAACCCAGTTGAGGGACTTCCAGCCATGGGGGCACCCCACATACTCTTGGGCCTGAAGGATCTCCTCTGCAGTGATCTCCACCCCACATGGGGGTGTGGGAAACCCCCAAAGCTGGAGGATCACTGCAGGGACAATTCCCCCACCCCAGGGCCAGAGCATCGTGGTTTCCTGCACTCCTGGGGTTGGGAATTGCCCCGTGGTGATTCTCTAGCTCTGGGGATCGTGGCAGACATAATCCTCAGGGCCTGCGGGGGGGGGGGACTGAAACTCCCACACCCTGGGGACTGCGACTGCTGTGATCCCTTGGCCTTGACTATGCATGAAAATCCCCAACCATGGGAACTGTGGTTGCCATGATCCTCAGGGCTTGTGGGGAGGGGGTTCACTGGACATGGTACACTCCTGTGTCTGGGAGCCCTATCAGCTGACGGGGGTCTGAGCCACAGGGAAGACCCTGCTACATGTGTAAATTAATGCTTGATAGCAACCAGCTATAAAGTTAGTACACATTTTTTAGATTAACTTCAAAGCTGGTTGGAGCTTTTTATTGTGTGATAGCTACTTTGCACATGTGGCTGGTCTCCAATTAATTGCATGATTCCTGTAACATGTAGAGGGGGCCTCTGGAACACTACTGTCTGGTCTTCCTGGGTAGAAATGTGGAAGAAAAGTAACAATATTTTGTAACAAAGTACAGAGCATCCCAAATCAACCATTAAGGTCCATAGGATGAACTAGGTTCAAAGTATCTTCTTATTTTACTCAAGCAAAATCACACAAATAGTTGTGTCTGCAAAATTCCATTTGCACATGTAAAATTGGGTGTGGAGTTACCCATCCTGTGCTTGCAAATACCTGTTTATGGATGCTGCCTGACTGCGATACAGTTTGGATACAAAATGAATGTGTCCTTTATGCAGACACCTAATGGGCGCCTACCTCTGAAACTAAAATAAATGTTGGGAAATGATCTCTTCTAATAGGACAGCTGAGGAAAGGCTTTCAGCTAAATCTCTGAATGTAAAGAGTTTTGCTTATTCAGGGCCTAAGGGTGAGAAATGCAGTTTTCTCAAGTCCTGCTTTTTCTTTGGGTGCTCAGTCCTTGCGGGATGGAAGAAGCTAATATCTACAGCAGTGGTATTTCAGTGCTATATAAATGCCAGAGGTAAGGGTGCCATTCACAGAAACAAATGCTGTCTTGGTCTATAATATGGAAAATGTGTCTTTACTATTTCAACTATGGAAATGCGTAAAACTAAAAAGAATGTCCCACTGGGGAAATGCCTTACAGGACTTGGTGTTGACTACAGGGGATGACCTGGTGGGGGATCTACAGACACAAAGTAACCTGGGGAACAGTGGCCATCAATTGATTGAATTCACTATCTGGTGTAGGGTGGGAAAGATAACCAGTAGGGCACAAGTGCAGGACTTCAGCAAGACTGACTCCAGTGCCCTCAGGAGAGTAGTTAGTGAGGCACTGAAGCACAGGAGCATTGGTGAGATGGGAGTCCAGGAAGGGTGGTCATTCCTAAAGGGAGCAATTGTTTGGGCACAGAAGGAGACAATCCCATTACGCAGGCAAGGGAGCAAAGGGGCCAAGAAGCCCTTTAGGCTGAACAGGGGAATCCAGGAAACCCCAGGGGCAAAAAAAGAGGCATACAGGCTGTGGAAGCAGGGGGTAGCTACCTAGGTGGAGTATACCTGCTTGGTCCGCACTTGCAGGGAGGCAGTTAGAAAGGCCAAAGCAGAAATGGCTGGCAACAAACATTAAAGGCAACAAAAAGTCCTTCTTCAGGTATATAGGGAGTAAAAGGAAGGTGCAGGTTAGCATAGGACCCCTACAGGACAAACTAGGGAAATTAGTGACAGATGAGGGGGACAAAGCTGAGCTCTTAATGAGTTTTTGCTTCTGTATTCCTGAATGTGGATCAAGACATATCTCCCAATTGGATCACAGACAGGCACAGAAGAGACACCAGCCCACCAACTGTTAGCGCTGACTTAGTAAAGGTACACTTGGAAGAGCTGGATGCATTTAAGTCAGCAGGCCCAAATGAACTTCATCCAAGGGTCCTGAAGGAATTGGCCAGTGTCATACCAGAGCCACTGGCCCGCACTGTTTGAGCATTCATGGTGCTCAGGTCAGGTCCCAGAGGATTGGGAAAGGGCCAATGTGGTCCCTATTTTCAAGAAGGGAAGGAAGGAGGATCCAGGTAACTTTAGACTAGTTAGTCTCACCTCTATCCTTGGGAAAACCTTTGAAAAAATTATTAAGGATCACATTTGTGGGAGTCCAGCAGGAAAATAATGCTGAAGGGCATCAACCTGGAGAGATGTGGGTAGTGGAGTCCCACAAGGCTCAGCCCTTGGACCTGTGCTGTTCAGTGTTTTCATCAGTGACTTAAATGAGGGCATGGAGAGCATCCTGTCCAAATTTGCAGATGATACCAAAGTATGGGGTAAAATTAACACAGTAGAGGATAAGGAACGAATCCAGGCAGATCTGGACAGGTTTGAGAAGTGGGCAGAACAGAATAGGGTGCAGTTCAACAAAGACAAGTGCAAAGTGCTGCACCTAGGGAGAAGGAATCGCTAACGCACTTACAGGCTGGGGGAGGACCTTCTCTGTAGCACAGCAGCAGAAAGGGATCTCGGAGCTGATGTTGACACCAAGATGAACATGAGTCATCGATGTGACAAAGTGATCAGTAAATCTAACCGCACTTTATCATGCACTAGCAGGTGCATGACAAACAGGTCCAGGGAGGTGATACTTCCCCTCTATGAGACATTGCTTAGGCCACAGTTGGAGCACTGCATCCAGTTTTGGGCACCATACTTCAAAAGGGACGTGGACAACCTCGAGAGGGTCCAGAAGAGGGCCACACTTATGATTAGGGGTCTGCAGGCAAAGCCCTGTGAGGAGAGATTGAGGGCCCTCAATCTCTTTAGCTTCCACAAGAGAAGGCTGGGAGATGATCTTGTAGCCACCTACAAATTCATTGCGGGGGGCAGCAAGGAATAGGAGATACTCTGTTTACCAGGGCACTAGGAGTAACTAGGAACAATGGCCACAAACTGATGGAGAGGAGATTTAGGTTAGAAATCAGGAAGAACTTTTTTACAGTAAGAAATCCCCTAGATCGGGGGTCTTTAAGAGGATGCTAGACATGCACCTGGCTGGGGTCATCTAACCCCAGCACTCTTTTCTGCCCAGGGCAGGGGTCAGACCTGATGATCTACTGAGATCCCCTCCAACCCAAACATCTATGAATCTATGTGAAGAAACTATACAGAGAATGAATTACTGGAACAGGACAAAGATTCTCCCCAGATTCAAGGATTTTCTTGGGTACAAATATAACTCTGTCTCATTGCAAAAACAGACATTTCTGCATATTCATTTGCCTTGTGCAATTTGCTGTATCATCTAGCAATACAAAAAAAACAGAAAAAGGCTCCAATGAGATATGAATCCATTTCAGACTGTGACATCAGCAAATAACTGGGTCATAAACAGACAAATAGCAACACGTCATCTAAGAGATTTGTTATCCTTAGCTGGATCTAATGATGTGAGACCAACTATTCCTTTCATTAAATTCCCTCTGGGCAACATCCTGCAAACCCTTAAACATACATCTAATTTTACTCCTGGAATCAAGAATAAATGTGTCTGCAAGTGCAGCAGAATGCTGCAGCAGTTCTCTATGCAATACTTCTTTTACAGCAGTGTAAGAGTGATGCTGTATCTGTGATGGTCCAGAAATTATGCAAAAGACAAGGATTGCTTAGGACCAACTATGCAGTTGGAGTAGTGTTAGACAAGCTTTCAAATGCAAGACATTCTAAAAGAAAAGTAGTGCATGAGTTTGTTTCTGGGATCTAGACTCAAAGGGCACATCCAGACAACCAAGCACATGTCTGTTGCAGCATAGCAAAGCAGTTTTGGGCACCATACTTCAAAAGGGACGTGGACAACCTTGAGAGGGTCCAGAAGAGGGCCACACTTATGATTAGGGGTCTGCAGGCAAAGCCCTATGAGGAGAGATTGAGGGCCCTCAATCTCTTTAGCTTCCACAAGAGAAGGCTGGGAGGTGATCTTCTCACCTCCTGGAAATTCTGGTATCAACAAAAAACCCACTGAAAAAGGTGGCACAGGGCTGAGTCCTTCAGAGAGACACACTGGCACCTGGCCACAGCGTCTCTATAACTACCTTGTGTTCCTGCTGCCCCAGCATGCTGAGGCATCCTGGAGCAAACAGGAGTGGGACTGGGGCAAGGCTGCAGTGGTGACCCAGACCCAGTCACTGTCTCAAGTAAGCAGGGATTGTGGGGGGAGGACTGAGGGAGTGGGGACTGTGGAGGTGTGGGAGGGACTGTGTGTGTAGAAGTGGGGGGGCTGTGTGGGGATGGAGAGACTGTGTGGGAGGGAATGCTCGGGAGGGGTGGGTCCCCCTCCTGCCCCCTCCCCCACATGGTACACAGCCCCCTTGCAACAGCAGCAGCAGTGGCTGTCCTGGTGCTTATAGCCCACTACTGATTGGCAGAGTTCCCCAGCAATGCAATGTGGTCCCAGCCGCCTGGGACTCAGCGCCACCTGTGCCGCATGGTGCTGTGCCATCTCGGCCCCCTCATGTGTGCCCCCAAGCAGAACTGGGCCACTTCTGCTGTCACCCAGGGTCCCAGCACTGCATGCAGGGGACATGCATGCCAGGTCTTGCCTCCATGGGCACTAGAGCGAGCCCTCCCTTTCTTTCTTCAGTGCTGAGCTGAGGGGGGGTGGGCATGGCCAGGACCTGGCAGGATGCTGTGATTAGGGAGGGTTTATACCCCACCCTGGCCTGCACAGTCCCTAGCTGGTGTGTGCCTGGAGGGAGAAGGGGAAGCAGCCCTTGCCAGCCTTCCCCCCTCCCCTCCCCACTCACTTCTCA
The DNA here is from genome assembly GCF_001723895.1 of Crocodylus porosus. Taxonomy (NCBI): domain Eukaryota; kingdom Metazoa; phylum Chordata; order Crocodylia; family Crocodylidae; genus Crocodylus; species Crocodylus porosus. Next base: position 19,974,707 of record NW_017728911.1, read on the forward strand.
AGGGTCAGGGAGTATTGCCAGACCCTGGCCCCAGCTTCCGGACTAGTACTCTGAGGCAAAGGGAAGAGGTGGGAGGGAAGGAGGACTTTGTGTGGACTGCATGCATTGGTGATACTAAGATTTTCAATCTCCCTCTCCCTGCTTCTTCCTACTGTCTGCAGCAAACTGACAGTCACTGCATTCATTCCAAACTAAGTCATGTCTCATACCTATCTCTGTCCCCTGCTGAACATTGACAGCAAGCTAGCAGCCAGCAGGAAGCTTATCAGAACACATAGCTTATCAGCCCATCAATAAAACAGAGCCTCTCTCTCATTAGTTCAAGCTCTTCTTAAACAGATTTTTTCAAAGCATTTTAAAGGAAGAATGGAGGGACATTACCAGCTGACCTGTTGATTAGCTCCAAAAAGTCCTAAGCGGACACTGTTTTGTCTGCCTTCGTTCCAGTGAAATTGGACACACGCATACACATAAACATCTCTCAGCATTAGCTAGCATGGAGGTGGCATGACTGTGACCAGTTGCCAATTGGGGTCCATGCCACTGGGGTCTGTGCTGTGGGAGAGGGAAGATCCCTGCTTGAGCAGCAAGTGAGGGGAGGGTGGGGCAGGGGGGAAGCCAAGCAGACTCTGCTGTGCCTTCCGCCTCCACCTCCTCAGCCAGCCAGAGCTCTGGCTGGGGAGGAGAAGGGTGGGGGGCCTGCTCTCTGGAGCAGATAATACAGTCCAGCCCAGCCCAGGGCTGAAAAGCATGCTGGGATGCTAAGGGACTCTGATTTAACTTAAAACAGGAAGGGGTCTGGGACAGAAGTTCCATAAACCAGTTTCACCCAAATCAGTTAAGTCTGATACTACAGTCAACCAGGTTTATCATAAACCAGTTTCAGCCATTTTGAAGCTTGTCTATGTGCACTGAACTCCTGTTCTGTTACAGCTTTAAACCAGTTTCTGATCACTTAAACCAGTTTATGTGTAATTTCTGCCCCTAGCACTAACATGATGGTTTCTACTATGGATGGTCCAAATGTTTTATTCAGCTGCATTTAAGATGCAAGTACAATAATTTGCAGGAAGTTCTATCCAAAATTAAGATATCATTGTGAAGGTAGAACACAGAAGCCAAAATGACTGGCATCCTGAGGGTGCTGGTACTCCACTGTTCCTGCCCCTGAGTCTTACATGACATGTATGTGCACTCTGGAAAGTAAAAAGCAATAGTGCTCCAGACAATCTCCATTGGTGGTAAACATGTCCTCCCACTCCTTCCTGACTTTGGGTTGCTTTCCCCAATCCATTTGGACACCCCTCCTTGGTGCAATACAGACCTGCACATTTTCTGCTTACTCTTTCCTCCCATCTCTGGTGCAAATACCACAAATCATTCCCTTACGGTGGTCCTGCCTCCTGCCCAGGCCCACCGTGATACTAAGCTCCTTCCCACCCCTATTCCTGATGTTTATATTCCTGTTCAATATTTGCCAGGTATTGCTGCAAAATATTCAGTGCACATCCCCAAAGATGGATTTGTCCCTTGACTCTTCAAGTCAAAAGGAGCTACAGCGGGACAGCAACATTGTCATCAGAGGTCACTACATCTCAGGAAGAACAGAAACTCTCTCCAAACACTCTCTGGAAAATCAAGTGGTTGGCTGCTTTATCAGTACTTTATCACCCGAGGTGTGATGACCTCGTCTAATCTCACCATATGTAAATTAGAAGATGTTTCATGCCTCAGTCTATCCTGAAGGCAGAGGTACAACCATGTATAATAAAGGAGAGAACCAGGTGGGCCAGTGCATTAAACACTAAAGGGGACATGAACAGGATACTAGAAAAGGAGGGACGGTCACAAATTCCCTTTTCCATCCAAAGCTTAATCCTACACCTTGAATGTTTTCTAGCATTCCTGCCTGAAGAGGAACACTGCACCAGGCATCAGCCATACAACTAGCTTTTCTGTACATCAGAGTCCCTTCACTTGTACAAGTCCAGAAGACAATCAAGCCCAAGGAGCAGTTTTCTTTTTCTTTATTCTGTTAACCTATTTTTGCCAAAGACTCTGCAATGCCATTAGCCTACTTGCAGCCCACAGGTCATTTACATGGCAACCGTGTAAGCACTGCACTCCCAGGTCCCTGAATTCTTTTTTGTGCAGATTGAAATTTTAATGTAGATCTGTAAAATCAGAGATGCTAAGCTCCATAGTGGTGCCTTTGTTGCCCAAAATCATTTTGTTCAGAACCTCACAGACAGCCAAACATTCCAGCTTTCAGTAACAGGCAAAGAAATTCAAAGCTAGAATAGGTTTCAGCTTTTATCTAACCTTCCATCCTATTAGCATAAGAGCATTGGCTGTCTAAGCAAAAATGTATGCTTCAATTCAGAGACTTTTTTTATTGCTGATGATGAAAGGTAGAGCTTTACAACCCTTAACTAGACAGAGCTGGACACAGAACTCTTGTGGCGTTGGCTGGCCCTTAGCTGCACATTTCTTTGCTATTCCAGTTTCAGCCTCCCCTGAGGAAAGATCACTACTCATGCCAGTTGTGTTGGAGGGCAGTACAAACTGCATGCTAATAGCGATGGACCTTTGTTTACTAAACTCACAGGGCAACCTAGATTAGAAACCAGGCACAGAGGTGAAGAGCCACTTCACCAGTTCACAGAACCACTTGGCCTCTTGTTATAAAGGGTAACCATAGAATCATAAAATCATAGCAAAGTAGAGTTGGAAGGCACCTCAGGAGGTCATCTAGTCCAACCCCCTGCTCAAAGCAGGACCAGCCCCAACTAGATCATCTCAGCCTTTGTCTAGCCAGGTCTTAAAAACCTCCAAGGATGGAGAGAGAGTCCAACACCTCTCTGGGTAATCAGGGTTTTACTACTATCCTAGCGAGAAAATTCTTCCTATTATCTAAGCTAAACTTCCCTTGCTGCAACTGGAGACCATTGCTCCTTGTTCTGTCATCTGCCACCACTGAGAACAGTCCAGCTTCATCCTCTCCTGAACCTCCCTTCAGGCAGTTGAAGGCTGCTATTAAATCCCCTCTCCGTCTTCTCTTCTCCAGACTAAATAAGCCCAGTTCCCTCAGCCTCTCCTCAGAAGTCATGTGCCCTGAACCATTTTTGTTGCCTTCTGCTTGACTGTCTCCAATGTGTTCACATCCCTTCTGTAGGAGGAGGGGATGGTGTGCAAAACTGGATACAGTACTTCAGATACGGCCTCACCAGTGCTGAACTGAGGGGAATAACCACCTCCCTGGACCAACTGGCAACACACCTACCAATGCTGTCCAGTATGCTTTTAGCTTTCTTGGCAACAAAGGCACACTGCTAGCTCACACTGCTAGCTCACATTCAGCTTAATGTCCACTGTAACGTCCAGGTCCTTTTCTGCAGAGCTGCTGCCCAGCCAGTCAGCCCCCAGCCTGTACTGGTGCATGGGACTGTTCTGTCCTGAGTGCAGGACTTTGCACTTGTCCTTGTTGAACCTTATGAGATTTCTTTAGGCCCAAGCCTCCAATTTGTCTAGGTCATTCTGAATCCTAGCCTTACCTCCAGTGTATCTACTACTCCCTGCAGCTTGGTGTCATCTGCAAACTTGCTGAGGGTGCACGGTATTTCATAATTTCATAGTTAGTAGGGTCAGAAAGGACCTGAGCAGATCATCAAGTCCACCTCCTGCCTTGACAGGAAAGGGTACTGGGGTCAAAAGACCCCAGCAAGGTGTACATCTAGCCTCCTCTTAAAGACCCCCAGGGTAGGAGACAGCACCACTTCGCTTGGAAGTTGGTTCCAGATCCTAGCTGCCCTGACAGTGAAGTAGCACCTTCTGGTATCTAGCCTAAACCTACCCTCTGCCAGCTTGTGACCGTTATTCCTGGTCACTCCTGGCAGTGCTCGGGGGAACAG
>NW_017728911.1:19978974-20018772 GCF_001723895.1 Crocodylus porosus
ATGCATGACAAGGTGCGGTTGGCCTTCCTGACTGCATCCCCACACTGCCGGGCCATTTTCATCTTGGCGTCAATGATGACTCCAAGATCCTTTTCTGCCTTTGCACTGATGACAAGGGAATTCCCCACCTGTAGGTATGGCGCTGGTTCTTCCTCCCCAGGTGCATCACTTTGCACTTGTCAGTGTTGAAACCCATCCTATTCTCATCCTCCCACCCCTGTAAGCTGTCTAGGTCCGATTGCAACTTATTCCTCCCATCTTGCGTGCCCACATCCCCCCACATCTTAGTGTTGTCAGCAAATTTGAGCAGGGTGCTTTTTACCCCCTCATCCAAGTCACTGATGAAGATGTTGAACAGTGCGGGCCCGAGGACCGAGCCCTGTGGGACCCCACTGCCCACATCCCTCCAGGTGGAATAAGACCCGTCCACCACCACTCTCTGGGTGCAGCCCTCCAGCCAGTCGGCGACCTATTGACTATGTAGGTGCCGACACCACAGTCCCCCAGTTTTTTAATGAGAATGGGGTGACAGACAGTGTCGAAGGCCTTCATAAAGTCCAGAAAGACTATGTCCACTGCTGCCCCTGCATCTGAGGATTTGGTGACCTGGTCGTAGAAGGCCACCAGATTGGCCTGACAGGGCCTGCCTCGAATGAACCCGTGTTGGTTGCCCCTAAGCATAACCTCCCCTGCTGGCCCCTCGTGGATGTGTGCCAGGTCATTTTCCAGGTCATTGATGAAGAGATTAAACAAAACCAGCCCCAGAACCAACCCCTGGGGTACTCCACTAGACATCAAGCCATTGATTACTACTCTCTGAGCCTGATGCTCCAGCCAGTTTTCTATCCACCTTGCAGTCCATTCATGCAGGCTGTACTTCCTTAACTTGCCTGTGAGAATGTCATGGGAGACTGTATCAAAAGTGTTGCTAAAATCAAGGTACACCACATCCACTGGTCTTCCCACATCCACAGAGCCAGTCATCTCATCATAGAAGGCGATCAGGTTTGTCAGGCATGACTTGCCCCCGGTGAATCCATGCTGACTGTTCCTAATCACCTTTTTCTCCTCCAAGTGCTTAGAAATGGATACCTTGAGGATCTGCTCTATGATTTTTCCAGAGACTGAGGTGAGGCTGACTGGTTAGTAGTTTCCTGGATCCTCCTTTTTCTTTTTCTTAGATATGGGCACTATATTTGCCCTTTTCCAGTCATCCAGGACCTCTTCTGATCACCATGAGTTTTCAAAGATGATGGCCAATGGCTCTGCAGTCACATCAGCCAACTCCCTCACCACCCTCAGAAGCATCCTGTCTGGCCCCAGGGACATGTATATGTCCAGCTTTTCTGAATTGTCCCTAACCTGCTCTATTAGCACTGAGGGCTGCTCACCTTATCCCCAAACTGTGCTGCCCGGTGCAGTAGTCTGAGAGCTGAACTTTCATGTGAAGCCTGAGGCAAAAAGGCATTGAGTGCTTCTGCCTTTTCTGCATCCTCTGTCTGGATGGGGCTGCCTCCCCCATTCAGTAAAGGACCCACACTTTCTCTAATTCTCCTCTTGCTACCAGCATACCTGTAGAAACCCTTCTTGTTACCCTTCACATCCCTTGCTAGCTGCAACTCCCATTGCACTTTGGCCTTCCTGACTTCATCCCTGCATGCTCAGGCAACAGTCTTATATTCTTCCCTAATTACTTGTCCAAGTTTTCACTTCTTATAAGCTTCCTTTTTGTGATTTAGTTTATTGAAGAGCTCCCTGCTAAGCCAAGCTGGTCTTCTGCAATACTTGCTAGTCTTCCTGCACATTGGGGTGGTTTGTTCCTGCATTCTCAGGAAAGCTTCCTTCAAGTACAGCCAGCTCTCCGGGACTCCTCTCCACCCACCACAGACTGGTTCCCAGGTGATCCCGCCCATGAGTTCCTCAAGTGAGTTGAAGTCTGCTTTCCTGAAGTCCAGGGTCCTTACTTTTCTGCTCTCCATCCTTCCTTTCCCCAGGACCCTGAACTCAGTCATCTTGCTGTCACTGCTACTCAACAAGGTGCCATCCACTACTACATCCCCCACCAATTCTTCCCTGTTTGTGAGTAGGTCAAGAAGAGCACGGTCCCTAATTGGCTTCTCCAGCTCTTGCACCAGGAAGTTGTCCCCAACACTGTCCAGAAACTTCCTGGATTGCCTGCACACTGCTGTATTGCCCTCCCAGATGTCAGGGTGATTGAAGTCCCTTATGAGAACCAGGGCCTGTGATCAGGAAACTTCCACTAGCTGTTTGAAGAAAGCCTCATCCACCACATCCTACTGATCTGGTGGTCTACAGAAGACCCCCACCATGGCATCACACTTGTTGCTTTCCCTTCTGACCCTAACCCAGACTCTCAACAAGCCAATCTGCAGTTTCATTCTGGAGCTCTGAGCAATTGTACAGCTCTTTTACATAAAGTACAACTCCTCCTCCTCTTCTGCCCTGCCTGTCCTTTCTGAATAGTTTGTACCCATCCATGACTGTACTCCAGTCACACAAGCTCCCACCATGTCTCTGTTATTCTGATCATGTCATAGTCCCATGGTTGTGCAAGGACTTCCAGGTCTTCCTGCTTGTTTCCCAGGCTCCATGCATTTGTGTACAGGCATCTGAGGTAACTAGCTGATTGCCCTGATTTCTCTGGAAGTATGAGAGCACCTCCTCTGTTGCCATATCCTGCTTGCTCTTCCTTCAGGTCTCCTGCTTCCCCACTTACTTCAGGGCTTTGGTCTCCATCACCTGGCAAACCTATTTTAATAAAACAAAAATATGCTATTGGGCAGTTAGATACTTCAAATTAGTTTTTGCCCAGGGCCACTGTTGTTTGACTTTATTTTGTATATGCTGCAAACAGATCATTAACTCAAGCACTCAAATCTTATCACCATACAGTTGTATGATATGACTATGAGGTGGGATCTCCCCAAAATCCCAATCCTTTCATGCCTAATTCAGCTTCATTTTGATTTGGGGGTGCACAAACAGAGAACAACAGGAGCAGGAATCATCACAAACCAAGTGAGCACACCACTGACAATTAACTAATCCAATACACTGTTAGCCGGCATGCCAAATACTACCAGATCACAGGCAACAGCCAGAATTAAGGGCGACACAACAAAAGCAAACAGATTTGAAGAAATTGTGCTGACTCGTGAAAGCTTCAGGAAGACAAAATTTATTATAAATATTTGCAAATGCCAAACCTGCATTTTAAATACACTTTATACACTTACAGGAGCTACTTAGGAGCTCTGCTCTCACTGCCACCGGGCTCCCAGCACCACCGCTGAGCTCCTGCCACTGCTGCCTCGCTCCCACCATTGCTGCCAGAGCCATGCTCTCCCCACAGCCACCAGGGGCACTGCATTCATGAACGCAGACTATGTCCATGAACTCAGTGCCTTATTTGCAGATTTCGCCACTCACGGGGATATGAGAAGGTATCCCCCACAAATGGTGAGGGTGGCCTGTATTGTGTTCCTGATGAATTCTGGTTAACTACCACAATGGGCGGCCTCTGTGTTTGGCATGCATCAGACCAGGGAGGAGGCAGGCAGCATAGTAACAGATAGGGCAGGGAACAGAAAACAGAGCAGCAGATGGGGGATAGAGCACAGGGCAGGAAGCAAAGGGCAGAAAGCAGAACAGCTGATTAGGCAGGAGAAAGGGCCAGGGAAGGTTCAGGACTAATTTGTGGCATGACAGCCAGAAAGGTACCACCCATGTTAAACCTTACCTATCCTGAAACAGCAAGAGCTGAGCTAAGTGAGTCAGATTCTTCTGAGTTGTGATATAACAGGGGAAAGCAGGAGTGATGTCAAGAGTAAAAATCAAATTAAATTTGAAGGGCTTGATGTTCAGTGATGGTTTTTTGTGGTGGGCGAATAATTGCTCCTGCAGTTTTGCTTCTTTAATCCGTGGTAGGCTCACATAGTAGAGAGACATCCATCACCCTTCAGCAGGTACAACAATATCAATGTCATATTTTGTGGGCATAAAGCAGTATATAGTTTAGGCTGATGCCTTGGAAAATATCAGACACTAAATATCACCAGAGGACTCAAACCATTTTTATGAGCTACTGTGTACACAGGAATAATTGTATACACCACTGGAACATAGCAGACACCTCTGGCCTGCCACACAACAGTTGTTGAACTTGTCAGGCTACTATTAAGCAGACAAGAAAAGAAGAAGCATATTCTATCTAATTGAAACTTCAAGGAAAACATCATCTGAGAGAGATACACATCTTATCCAAAAGAGCTGGAACTGTGTTCTCCAATCCATGTCTGCAGCATTCATCTTCCAATTATAATATGTAACACCCGCATGTCTGCTTCCTTCTTTGTTTCACAACATAGCCTTTGAGGGAGAGAACATTTTAAAGAAATAACTGTTAGTGCCTCAATAATAAGTATTGTAACAAGTAGCTGTATCAGCTACCTTCCATTGTGGCTAAATATTAGTGCTAAAATCCTAGAATGACTGGCCCTCTCCATCATTCAGGTATCAAATTTATTCCTGATTAGCTACTGCACAGTAATGCACATGTAGACGCATTAATGTTATGTGTGGGATTAATTTTAGTCCCAAATCAGTCCACAAACAGCATTAATGTGCTTTAATGCCTACACATATAGATGCCTGCCTATTTCTGCTTACTGCACAGTAACTTACTCTGCAGTAAATTGAAGCTGGTGTAAATGTAGGTGTGGACATGCCCATGTGTAGCCCTGTCACTAGGAAGGGGGTAGTTTTGGACAGCCCTTTATTATGAAAGCCTAGCTTTAGTCTACATACAGTCTCATGCTAAGGCACTGTAAACCTATTTGTCTAAGCTAAATGATTTGTCTAAGCTAAATGACTGTCTTCATACAGTACTAGAATTAGAACAGAAAATGTAAGTAAAAGATACCAGGCTGCAACCACAGACCTTTGTAAATAGGTTAGCCAGGGATTCATGATTATTTTAGCAAGTTAAACTGGTGAGTCTTACTAAGAGATTTCTGAGGCCATGCCCTTTACCCCACTGTCCTAGTGGTAGCACCTGAGCTTGTGGAGGCACCAGGCAATATGGTACCGGAAATGACAGCCTCCTGACCACAGCTGGATTATGAAACCAGCTTGTTCCTGTGCTCTTCAGAGATGCCAACTATGGCCCTGCCCATGCCCCCCCCCTCAGGAAAAGGGCTGTTACCTGAGACCCCAACCCCCCCCACACTGCCCCCTGCGCCCAACAAAAATAAAAGTCAGCACCTACGGTGCTTGGAGAGACAGTAGGCAAGGATAAGAGAAGAAGTGCACAAGCGCCAGTCAGCTTCCAAATTTACAGGTAAGGAAATGTGAATATTGTTGATATTATATATTGACCACTTAAAAATAACAAAACTGTATAGGGCAATGCACCACAGTCGCTACCAACCAATGCTGATATTCTGGGGCTGGTGCTCCCCTAACTTGCAGACTGATGCTCCTACCAGTGAATGACTGAACACCTATTTAAGTGTTTTGCTGGATTGAGGCTATTTGTTACTAAGCCGATGCAAGAGATGCGAAAGGATGGAGCCTGTGGGATATTTGAAAATAGGATCCTATTTCTCCCAGGCAGATAGGTTAGAAACGGTGAGCAGCACACCACTGTTGTTCTGATGCAGAAACTGGTGCAGAGAGAGAACTGCAGGACACGTAGAAGGCTTTGCAACTAGAGCTGGTCAGGAATTTTCCAGAAAAAAAGCAGGTTTTCACAGTAACATGTTGATGAATAAAAAATTAATTGTTGTGAAAAATGTAAATAACAAACATCTTTGAGCCATTCAACAATATATTGACTATTCTGTTTGATTTTGAGTTAGTTTCATTGCATTCTGACCTTGGAATTTAATTCCAAACTTTTTGTCTGTTTCACTTTATTTTGACTTCAGTGTTTCATTCTGTGTTTCCATTTCACTGGGTTTTAGCTTGGGCATCTCAGTCCATAACTCCCATTTTGTTTCAACTTGTTTTGGGATAATTCTTTGCCTGTGCAATCTGTCCCACTGTTCTTGGGGGGTCCTCTCCCTACATGAGTGCACGTTATTTCTGACTGACACTGCATAGCCACTTGAAATCAGTTTCTCCTCATGGCTAAGTGCTGGTTCGAAGCTGGACTTGATGACCTACAACAGAGCAAACTGCATCTTTGGTGAAAGGACCAAAGATGACACTTAGAAAGGACTAGTCCAGTCCTGCTGACCAGTCAGGGACTCTGACTCAGTCCAGTGCTGGTTGATTGCTGTAGTACTGTTACGATGCAGCAATCAGTCCCTAATTCCACTTTATCTCAGGAGGTGTATCTGCCCTACCTTGTTCTGCAAGTTGAAAAAGCAAACTGGAAAGCAGCAGTTGCCTCAGTCCCCAGAACGCAGCAGCCAGTTCAAACAGCAACATCACCTGGTGATAATTAGTGCTGAGGTAGAGGATAGTGCGTCGCTGGAGCTACCATAGCAGCAGGCTACTGTCCAGAAACCCTCAGCCCATTCTAAATCATTGCTTCTGATTTTCAGTCCTGAAAAGGATGTGGTTTACAATCATGGGTCTCCAACTGAGAGGGTGGGGGGAAGGGTTAAGATTATAGTCTGCAATTTTGCTAGATGTGGTTTAAGTGGAAAAAAAGGGTGGGGAGGGGAGATGTAGGCAATGATCCTCCCAGCCACAATCCCTCAGCTTCTTCCTTACAAAGACAAACAGGCAGGCTCCTGGGTTTGGAGGCCTTTCAAACTTGATGCTGGGGAGTGAAACATCGCCATTTGCCAGCTATGCAGACATAGAGTGGGTCTGAGCTGTGACCGCAAATAGCTGGGGACACCAGGCATGGAATCACATGGAATATAATCACAGCACAAACACGCCACAAACAGTTACTTGGGAGCAAAGCAGATGGGCACTGAGTCAACTGCAGAGCTGAGCCCGACACCCTATAACTTCCCAGGGTTTCATCAGCTCAGGCCAGCAGCAACACCCAACAGTCTTCTCAGAGCAAACACAACGTCAGACAAGGTCCCTGCAGGGAGGGAACTGGCCACAGAGCATGTGAAGAAACTGGCTATGGATATGCAGCTTTCTCTCTTTCGAAGTTGATGGCTTTCAGATGCTGAATGGAAACTGCTGCTTGCAATGGCTAAAACATCAGTGCGATGTCTGTGCACTGCCTTAAGTGCTGCAGTATAGCTTGGTACGTGTAACTGCAAAGGTGGGACAGCACACTAAATGTGTAGCCTGTGGTTACATGAGTGACTGGAAGCAGCACTAGCAGTATGTGCACCCGTCCTCAGCAGCATGGCCTTCAGAAACATCACACCTCCCAAAGCACCATTGATTCACAATCTGGTGTCATGAACCTTCACATTTCACTGCTGCCGGGTCATACTCTCTAGTCTCCTCCTGTCTCCCTGTTTGGATTTTGGTGTTACTGTAAAAGACAATTTCTAATAATGACAATGAGATTTATCAATTGGTTCCATGTGCATATACAGGCCCTAGGGTTCCTGACCAGGGACAGAACACAGGCCCTTCCCTGCTGAGCACCCAGACTTCAGATAAAGGAACAATCTTCGCTCATGAGTAAGCAAGTATTTATCCCTGTTGCAGCCAGCCATTAGAAGGAACATGATTAACCATATTTAGATAGTATGTGATGTACTTCTCTAATTAGACAAAGGTCATATTCAAGTAAATGAGGTCCATGAAAAGTACAGTTCTGTGTGGGGTGCTATTTCCTGTTATCTCATAGAGACATGGCAGCTGTAAATGGCATAGACCCAGGACCTTGAGCCCAACAACAATCCCTACCGCTTAAGGAAGTAAATTAACAGTGATTATAAGCAGTTGTCCCTTGTCTTACTGGGCTTGGACACTAGGGAGGGTTAGATCCCACATACAATATTGTTCTAGCACTTCAGAGCACTGTACAGACACTAATGCCCTGACCATGAAGTAGGCTGCAATGGCTGAACTCTTGTGATGGTGCAGAGCTCATTTCGGTATCAAGGCTTAAATAATATTTGATTTTTCCATATTTATTCTTATGGGATAATATAACTTGGTTGCCATGTGACTATCTTTTTACACTATTGATCCAATCACATAACTGCTGTGCAGACAGAATTGCTAAAAGAAATTTTTCCCATAAATCCTATGTCCTATGCCGGCAATTAATATGAGATAACTTAAAGCGGTAAAATAATAAACGCTCAGTTTGCATTTGGATGCTGGATGCTAGTTACAGTTAATCATTTACTTGGATAACATGAATATAGGAAATTGCCTTAAAAATAAATACCACAGTAACTTGATGCATAAAAGGAATGAACCTTTCTTTCACTAAGATCAGAATTTCAACTCATGACTACATAGTGATTATTCATCCCCATTTAGAACAACCCAGAGACTATCCACAGTCATCTTCTGATTAACATGTTGCGCCTAGGGGATGTCATACTCTTTCACCCACTCTTAATGGTACTGTGCTCAATGGGAAATGGTGGGGGTGCAGCAGGAGAAGTGATATTTTGATACAGTCACCACACAAAAGGTCTTTACAACTGTAATGAGACCTATCAGTCGCATTTAACATGTTTCCAGTTACCAAGTTTAAGTACAGTGCCATGTGGTAACATTCCTCCCCCGCCCCCATTAGTAAGTACCTTTTGTCCTCAGTTACTGTTCACAGGCCACTGATGCTTGTAGGGGAATGAGAGACCATTTCAAATGAGACTAGACTGCTTCAAAGAGTGAGCAATTATGGCGATAATCTTTTCCTTACCCATTTCAGTCATCCTTATATTCTGCTGTGCCATCCTTGACAGGAGGAGGGTGCCTTGTATAAAGCCCTCAAACCATTGATCATAGTTCTTATGGTAAGATGCTGTGCTCTAGCCACATCAGGATGGGTGCTAATAGATCAACCAGAGGAAGGCCTTTCTCACGTAGTGGGAAGCACTGTCTCCATCTTCAGTCTCATGTTACACCTGACGTGTGCTCCAGTAACCCATACCATGATAGAACCATCATGGCTGGCACTGAAAAGGATGGTAAGTTATGTGTAAAGGATGTACTTGTCACATGGCTGATCTATTTTGTACTGGCAAAGGTTTTGCAAAGAGTAACTTTACTGTGTGAGACTTGTGGGACACATTTTTGAGGCAAAATAACACTCCCAAAGAAAACAGCTTGCTTTTACAACATCTAAATTGGCAGGCACATCACTCTAGCTCCTCATTGTCCAGGTCTAGATGGAAGTGAACATAATAAAGACAAGGATGAACAATTCATTTCTACTATAATATACAATGGAAGTGGCCTTTTATTAAACATAAGATTTGGAACACAGCCTACAACTAAAAAGCCAAAGGTCACCTTTGGCAACCAGTGTGTAAAGGTCATAAATTACATTTGTTTTTGGTGAGTTTGCCTTTTGTGACTGACATAGACAACCCAGGTCAAGTGCCTGATGGAAGGCCTATAGTAAAAAGAAAGTAATGTTACTAAAGAACTGATTGACACTACAGGAAATAATAATAAGTTGCTGACAGGTCTGGTTTTCCTAATAAAAAGTATCTTATAACATCACTAAAAGATTCCTCTAAACAGGAAAAGATAAGCATCTCTTTGTAAGAGAATGTTAAGTTACTCATAGAAGTAAATCAGATGGCTTACTTGTAAAAACAGACCATGGATTGATTAAACATTCTTGTATGATATATATCATGCCTGCATATCTAACTTAAAATGTTAAGCTATCAGAGGCTTTCAGGTTTGTCATGATGTACCATAAATTTGTATCATGACAACCATTGTTTTTAATGCATAATAGTAAATATCTCAAAGATAACTTAAATGAAATATGATGCAATCCTTCCTAAAAGTGATTCACTTTCAGTAACCACAAGCACTTTGCATTGACAGCAAGGTGTAACATATTAGAGTCTTGGAATAAGGTAAGCATTTCCTTTGAAGTATACAATAGTTACTTCTTTTAGTATTGCATTCAAAGCGTAAGCCTTTCCTGAAACTACTGTCTCTTTGACATCCAACTCTTGTCAATTAGTTTCTCGATTAAAGTATTATGCTTGTTGCCTTGCTTACATATCATTCAGGAGCTATGGTAGTCCGTGTTAATACTGCTAGTGACACCTAAACCATTCTTCCTTAATTTTCAGGGAATCCTCAAAGTAGTGTGATATAGGCAGTCTGTAGATGCTTGTGCTCTATACACATCTTTAAGTATATTGCCATAAAAACAGATTCTAATTTTAAGCCCTCAAATACGTTGCTGTATTGATACTCTCCTTGTCTTTGGCATTCAAGGATCCATCGAGGACCAATTGTTCTGAAATTTTACAAGTTATGGGTCACACAGGATTCTCTATATTCACAGAAGACATGGTCTGCTGCTCCTTAGCCTGAGTCTTCCCTTTCTCCATGCTGTCCCATTGTGTGAACACACGTACACAGAGCCAGCCCGAGAGGTGTGTGGGGTCAGGGGCATATCAGCCATTGCAGGGCCTGTGTGGAGAGGGGTGACACGCAGTGTGGAGTGGGGACGGGGTGGTGTGTGGCCAGAGCACAGTGGTGGTGCCCTCAGCAAGTGCTGATGGGGCCACCCCAATTCACACCCCCAAAGGACAGCTCTCCATGTACATTTGGAGCCATTTCAAAAGGGGAACTTTTTAAAAGGTCAGCAGCTATTACGCTCTAATTTTTATGTATGGACAAGCTAGGAACAATACAAATATAGCAAAACCACTCCAACTTTAATACTGTTTCATCCAGGATTAAAGTTGGAGTGGTTTTGCTACATTTATATAATTCCTGGTTTGTCCACAAGTAACAATTGGAACATATCAGCTTCTGCCGTTTTGCAACTGGTCCAAAAGTATGAGCCTTATCACATGGTAAATTTAGGCAGTTTCTGGACTGGCTGTTCATTAACACCTTTAAATTGGCCTAAAGCACTTACTATTTGGCTTAAAGTTATGTTACTCCAGGGCAGGATTATCCCCAGTCCACCTAAGTTTCCTCCTGTTCCATTAAAGTGAAGCTACTCCCGACAGCTATTCCACCCAAACTGAAGTCCACTAGTGGCCCCTCCTGAGTCAGGGCAAGTGGGAGCGCTGGGGTGCAGCAGGGCTGGGTACAGTGCCTTGTCCTTCAGGGACATCAGGCAGAGCAAACACCACAGCCCTAGAGCACCTGGTGGCTGTGGAGCCTTCCACCATTGCCCAGACCAACTTGTTGCTCCGGCTGGTGGCAGCGTGGGTGGGGGTAAGCTCCAGAGAAAAATGGATTGATCAGGCAGCACTCAGTGGGCTGCAGCTTGGCCCCTCATGCCACCAGCTGGGTGCCACCTGAGCTCCAAGGGACCTGATCCTTTTTGGAGCTCAGATGGTACCCAGCCAGGTGGCAGCCTGGGTGGGGGTGGCACTGGGGGGCTCACTGAGCTCTGAGGGGCCTTACCCTTTTTTTTTTCTGGACCTGTCCCCCCTTCCCCAGTGCTCAATCCCCCTGCACTGCTGCTGGCTGGGCTTCTGGCTGGCCAGGTGCTGCCTGTGCTCCAAGGGGCTCAATTCTTTTCGGAGCTCAGGCAGCACCCAGACAGCCAGCCAGCATCCCAGACAGGGGTGGTGCAGCGGGAGTTGGGCTTCAGGGAAAAAAAGATTGGGCCCCTTGAAGCTCAAGCAGTGAACTGATCCAGTGGCGGGAAGCACTGCAGCCATTGGACGTACTGGGGTTCACTCTGCCCAGTGGGAGCAGCAAGCAGGTCCTGCCCCAAGCTCCTGGTCCTGCCCCTGCTCACCAAGCCTCCAGTGGCAACTCACAGCTGTTCTGGTGAAGGACACTCACAGATGGTTTTTCACCTTAAGGTGTGACTGCTCCACTAAGCCAAACAACACTAAGCCAATTAACATTTGTTTGGCTTACAGTATAAGGTGTAACAAGTCCCTAAGTGTGTCCATACACATTGACTTCAGAGGTAGGTGAGAGCTGCCTCTCAATCAGCCCTTTGAATTGCTGGAGATACCCACACAAACAAGGTGTACCTCCTCTGGCTGTACAGCATCATTGAAATACAGCTACTATTGCCACTAACAGCAAATCCCAACAACTACAAAGCATGCTGCATGACTCGGGAGAGGGGAAGTTTGGCTAAGAATATAGGAATAAAGCCTTAGGCGTAAGAGAAGCATTGCTGGATTTCTTGGGTAGCTCTACACCATGTTCTGAGGAGGGCAGCTGTGACAAAAACACCCTCCGCACCTGATCCTGCTGTGTGTATGCCAAGCATGGAAGAACTGTAATGCACCTGCTGCTAACAAGGACGTCTGAGACTGAGAGCTGGTGAAGGGGTGTGGGAATCCCCAAAGAGGAGCTCCTTACAGCTTTTTTGCATTTGGCACCCTTGGAAAGGAAATGAATGGGCAAGGGACATTTTCATGGCAGTGCTCCCAGCACAGTCCAGTGCAGAACATTGGGCCTTCTTCTTCAAAGTGTCACCTGAAAGCCATACACATAGTAACTGGGGTGGAGCTCCACTCCTCTCCCATGTGAGAGAGGGTGAAGAGCTTAAAATTCCAGATATTTTAAACCTGATAGATGCCCAGAACATGAAGCTACCTCTATTGGTTAAATCATGTAGGACCAGGTCCTGCCCTGCCCAGAAAAAACTCACACGCAGGGATTCTAGGAGGAGACAAAGAAAATTTTGTGACATTCCTCTCCATATTCTGTCCAGTTAGCCCCTGGCCAAGGCTGGTCACAGGTGTGCCCATCAGGGCTGCCAACCCAAGACATTTCTTTTACTGACAATCTGCCAACCAGATTTTTTTACTAAAACACTTTATATGAGGTAACTATAACTCTTCTGACAGGTGCTGGGCAGCAGTAACAAGGACCAGGTTCAAATTTAGGGGTTTAACATCCATTTTAAATATGGTTTGAGCCCCCACCCAGGATAAAATCTTATTTGACAGCAGCAATGGTTCATAGACAGAGCAGACCAGCACGAATTTAAGTCTGAGCAACAGCGAGCTCCCTGTAGGGTGCAGAGCTGCGCTGCTTCTCAGACTTAAATTGGTGCTTGTCTGCTTTGTCTACCAACACTTGTATAAACCCTCAATCAAGATGTTCCTTAGATTTTACTGACAGCTTAATTTTTATTTACTTTACAGATGAGCACTTTTAGTGTGTTTGGTTGGGTTTTTTTTACAGACTGTCCATAACGTTACAGACAGAACTTACAACCCTGTGGCACATCCTGAGGGTCATTCCTGTATGCAGATCCCTTCCAGGACAGCATGGACCAAGGAAAGCACAGGATGCCCCAGGTACACAGAAGGAACACTTACATTAGAGAAAGTTAACAGTGCCATTTTCTACAGCCCAGAGCTGGTGGTCCTATGCTGGCCTGGATTAACCCTTTAGTGGGCTCTAGGCAAACAAACTTGTGGGCCCTGGGCCAGTTGAGACCCCCCCACTCCACACCCCACTGCTGCCGCCCATGGGGAACAGGGCTTGGAGCCACTGCTAGGAAGCAGCTGTCACAGTGGTGAGACCAGCAGAGGGGAGGGGATGGGAAGGGAAGGGAACAGGGCCATTTGAGTCACTGCCGCAGAGGGAAGGAGAGGGGCCCCCTGCAGCTCAGGGCCCTAGGCATGTGCCTAGTTTGGCTCTGCATTAATCTGACCCTGATCTCATGTCAGACAGCATCCCTCCTCTCAACAGCAAGATCATGGTGCAAAGCTGTCGTATGCAGCAGCTGCCCAGTCCCTCTGCCTAGAGCAGCAGCAACTCTGGCTGGCTCTGCCTGCCACTGCTGCAGAGAGGCGTCAGCAGGGGCAAGTCATCATGCAGGGAACATGGTCACAGCAACAGAGTCCAGGAAGTCAGGAAGGAGAGCGGGAGAAGAATCCTGAGCACCGTCAACAAGGACATGGGAGAAAGGAACAGTGGTTGTGTCAAACCACTGTGCTATGGTGTTCGGGGCGGGGTGCACTGCAATGGAAATGTGAGAAATGCATAGGGAAAAAAGCCTCCAATTCTCTGCTTTAATTTTTGGAGGGAGGGATGTAAAACTATCAACTCAAAAGCTTTTGTTTGATCTGTAATGATTTCTGGGTTGGGCACTTCCTGCGAGCTACTGATTGCCTTCAGCAATGAACCATGCTGACCGTTAGCTGACAGGAAATAGCCCAGTGTTCATTGCTGCTATACTAAATAATTCACAGAAAACATTGACTTTGAAAAGTGATAAATTGCCAATAAGCCATGTTCTCTTTACTCTATGCGATCTTTTCCTAGCTGTCAGTCTCCTACAGTAGCCACTGAGAAAACAGAACTTCAGACTCAACTGAATTTAGAATAATTATTATACTAAGATCATTTAACAAACCATTTTTAAAGCAAATGTTTCCACTCAAGAACCCTTATGTCTTAAATAACAATTGCATAAATATGGTTTCATGTGTATGTAAATCCATAACCTTAAATCACTACTCTCCTTCTGGTTAATCATCAGGAATTAATACATGCTACCATTACTTTTATATCCACAGATTTTTTTTTAAGACCAGTACATTAGATACAGTATCTATATACCATTATGTAAAAGTAGCAGTGGTTTATATAAGACTGTTCTGCCTTGTACCTGAAAGAACTATTCCTAGGAAGAATGCTAAAACACATTTCTGAAATTAGTTGTCTATAAGGTTCTGTTCTCTCTTCTTTTAACATTGCTTATTCAAACTACATTTTGTAAGCAAATCTCTATCTTTGGGTGTCATCAGCCTTTTCACACCACCCCAAAATATGAGGACAACAACACAATGCTTAACTATAGGGTGATTCTGATCTGACTGGATGCTACTTTCATGTCCTGAGTTTTTCATGCTAATGCTATGGACCTTTGGCTAACATACCAGAAATTGCAAGGAAGCATTGATGTATGAACTTCCTAAAGTATATATATAGTGTTATACTGTTGGGGCATGTTGTTGACACTGCTTAGATAGTGTGGAAATAGTTCTCTCAAATCTCTTATATATTTGGAAGAGCCTCTGACTGGAACAGATATTATTTACCAAAGTCAAATAAAGAAAGGGGCCAATTTACCCCATCACCATAGATGGCGGAAGGGGGGGGTTGCAGAGCTGAGCCCCTGCAAATGCAGGACAGTGGTAGGGCCACAAGGCAGCCTGGTCACAGGCTTCTGGGAGCTACAGCAGGGTGCGCACACAGCAGTGAGGGAGGGAGTGGGGCAGGGGCAGGGGCACTGTGCCCTTGTTGCCAAGAAGGCTAACAGCATACTGGGCTCCATTAGTAGGAGCGTTGCCAGCAGATTGAGGGAAGTGATTCTTCCCCTCTATTCTGCACTGGGGAGGCCACATCTGGAGTACTGTGTCCCGTTTTGGGCCCTCCACCACAGAAAAAGATGAGGAGAAATTGGAGAGAGTCCAGTGAAGGGCAATGAAAATGGTTCAGGGGCTGGGGCACGTGACTTCTGAGGAGAGGCTGAGAGAATTGGGTTTATTTAGTCTGCAGAAGAGAAGACTGAGGTGGAATTTAATAGCGGCCTTTAAGTACCTGAAGGCTGGTTCCAAGAAGCTAGAGCTAGACTGCTCTCAGTGGTGGCAGATGACAGAAGGAACAATGGTCTTAAGGTTGGTACAGGGTAAATTGTCCTGGGTGAGGTATGGAGGGACTGTCTGAGGTACTGGGGGACTCCTGGGGCAGCAGTGGAGGTGATCCAGCTAGTCAGAGCCTGGCTGGAAGCCAGAGAGTGTCTCTGACTGGCCAGGCTCCATTTCTAGAGGCACACACTGCTGCTGCATGCACCACATCACATTTTGCAACATTTTTTTTTATTTGACACTGAGATCTCCTGGTGTCAAATTTTGGTGCTGCACTGCAAATGTGCAGCACAGCAAATGGCCACATGCACACCATGTGCAGTGCCGCAAACCACACGTGCTCCTCGGGCCTTGCCCTAGCGAGGCATTATTCATTGTTTGTTTTACCCTTGGGTCTGGGAGCCCCATGATGAATCAGGATCCCATTGTACTAAGCACTACACAAACATCAAACAAAAAGGGGATCCTGCCACAAAGTCCTTACAGTGATCAGAATGGCCAGTCATTTTTTATGACCTTTCAACCAACCAAGTCAACCATTCCTGTTATGGCAAAAATCAGGACAGATGCCCTGATTTTCTTCATCCTCCCTTATTTTCCAGCCCCTTAGTTTCTTATATGTCTCCAGATTGTAGCTGCAAGTAAGGTTATAAATCACTCCAATTTTGCAGCCATTGACCAAAGAAAAGAAACAGAACAGCAGTTGTCCACAGTAAAGTGCTGGGCAGAGGGATAGTAAAGTCACAGAAAAAATAGAGAGCAATCTTGGTAAACACAGCAGTGAAAGTACTTATTCACTTGGGTCCTGGCACTGTCATGGGAGGGTGTCACTTCAAGAAAGATCGCTGCCTGCAGTCTGTTCCTCTCAAAAGTCAATATCCACAGGGACCTTATTTATGAAACTGTTTCCTCCACTTTCTTGGACACAGAATGAGAATGCCAATTTTTTTCACGTTTCATCTCCTTTCCCCCAACTTGTTTATTTCATTGTTCTTTGCAGCTCCAACGGGTTTCTAACAGCTAAATGCAGAAACAAAGAGAAACAATGCATAAAAGCCATGTTTTGTCCAGATTTACAATCTTGTCTCTCTAAGTGGGGCACAGAGCGGAGAGGCAGCAGGCCGCCTAACTCCCCAAAACAATGGAATCCAAACAGAAGTCCCCCAAAGCTACAAATCATTGTGCTGCCATGAATATTGTAACGGGGCTGGAAGAATGAATCCTGTAACAGCTGGATCCTTATTTCAACTCTGACACTACCAATTTTCACTGTATGCTTTCTGCTAGACACCTCAGAACAACTGGGAACCTTAAACACAACTAGTTCAGCAGGCAAGTGCTATAGTATCAGTCCTTAGGAAACTGGGGTGCCAGTGGGGGTGGTCAGGGAAGGAATCTTGAAGCCTGAAGGTAGGTGAAGCATTTTACTTTCCTGAGTCTGGAAACCTTCGCTGATGTTCAGTAAGCAATTTACGTCCTAGTGGAAGAGGAAGAAAAATCAGTTTATATCAGTCATAGATTTCATAGATTTCATGGACATTAGGGCTGGAAGGGACCTTGGAAGATCGAGTCCAGCCCCCTTGCCCCTGTCTTTCTGCTTCAGTACATTTTTATTTTTTATCGCACCTACAAATCCTGATTGCATATACCAGTGGGTATGGCTTTAATTAAAAGAATTATGATTGGCATAAAATACATGGACCAAAGTATGCTGCAGTGTTCTGAGCCAATATATGATTCACATTTCAAAAACCAGTGCTGAAGTCATAAGGCAGGTGATGGGGAAATCGAACAGAGAGATACAAAAGATGGAGGGAGAAGAAGGGGCAATGATTAGCATGGTAGATGGAAGGAGCTAGGACCAACTGCTGGTCATACTAAACTCGCCACCTTGTTGTTGAATGATGAGGCTGTATGTTATAACTGATCCTGTCACCAGCAAGTCCAGTGCACTATCGTTGGCACTGGCCACGTTCTAAAAATAAATCCGATTGGCTGGTCTCTGTATTCTTGAATCTTTCCTCTGCCCTCTGAGATTACTTCCGTTTTATTAAATTCCCTACAGAATGATCAACATCAATCTTTAGATAGTGTAGGACCTCAGAGACCCAGTCATGGGCCATGCCTCATTGTGCTAAGTACTGTACAAACACAGAACAAGGAGATAGTGCCTTCCCCATGGGCCCTGTATCTTACGCATAACTGAAGGAAAAAGAAGATGGATGCAGACAGACTGTGGAATACAGGAAAGAATTAAATGATACCAGTCAGTGTTATTGGCAGCAATATCTTCACATAGGCAGCCTAACTATGGTCAAGTTTTTGTGGGCATCACAGCACTGGAGAGTTGTAAGGAGGGATTTGGATGATGATAAGGAGGGCACTTTGCAGATGGTTATGGTGAGCATGAAAGTGCATGAAGGTACTTGTTAGCAAATGTGGCAAGTGGGTGATAGAAGCTGTCTAATTGCTAGGTAGGAGGCAGGAGCTGACAGCTTGATAGGGCATGAGAGATGAGGAGCAAGGTGAGAATTGGTTGTGAAGGGCTTTGAGAGCGCAGGTGCTTAAGCTTCACTTAAAAAAGAGATAACCA
Organism: Crocodylus porosus; assembly: GCF_001723895.1. Lineage (NCBI taxonomy): Eukaryota > Metazoa > Chordata > Crocodylia > Crocodylidae > Crocodylus > Crocodylus porosus. Next base: position 19,997,257 of record NW_017728911.1, read on the forward strand.
AATAAGCCAATTCACAGGACCAGCAGATGTATCACAGGGCTCTTACCTACATGACAAGACTGCCAGTATGGCAAAGGCCATATGACGATCACACTCTGTAGATAAGGTGGTGCTACTGGTAAAACCTGTAGTGTAGACAGCTTTGCCAGTAGAAGTTAGGTCCTGCAACAGTGATTCTGTCATTCACAGGAGCTGCTGTGGGTCAAGCAACAAAACTTTCTTCTGCTGGCAAAGCCATGTCCAATCAGGTACCTAGCTGCCACAGGGTGGGCACTGTAACATGGCAGCAGCCCCTACAGTGCAAATGCAGGCTGGATTCCACAAGGTTTCGTTTATGTAGTCCCTATTCATCTGTGGAGAAAAAGGGAAAACCAGTATTATTTTTAGGAAGATTATATGAACCTCAGTTTACACCTGCTTGATCGTATTCTGCCTGATTGCATAGAGTTAAATCAAAAGAGGGCTGTTAGAAGTAACAGGCAATGAAGCAATAACTAAAGTTCAAATATCTCTGGGGAAAATACCATAAGAGCCCTCAAGAAAACAATGGGTTGATTATTAATTGAGCACTACTCACCTACCCGGCTCCAGCCAGGTTAACAGGCACATTTTCCAGATCTGGGCCCCACTGATCAAAAAGACACTAAATCATGAGATACCCTGCACAGAGAGGAAAGCCAGTCAGTGGGCAGCAGCCAAAAAGAAACAGCAACTTCAACTAGTTCAGAACAGACTGCATCTGAAACAAAGCTCTTTTGTTAAAAAAAAAAAGCTTCCACGTTTCTGTTTAATCAACTGGAATGAGAAATTCCAGGATCACCAATTACAGAGAACTTTCAAGAATTGCACGTAAGAGTCAAATGCTTCCAGTGACAGAATGAAGGATGGTTTGATAGGCTTGCCTGTAGGTGAAGACAGTGTGGTGACCTTCAATTAGGAGAAGACAAGCACTGATAACAGATCAGCTCCGGTCAGGAACAGTGAGCTCTCAAAGTCATTTCTCGCGTCTGATTTTCCACGGACTTTCTTTTTTTAAGTGACAAATTGGAAATAATATGAGCATCTTAGTTGTCATTCAGCCATCATCCTGCCTGATGTGTCATGGTATTAGACATGTCACCATTATTAATGCAATATTCCATTCCGAGTAGTATTGCACAGGATTTTTCAGGGCATCAGTGCTACATATGGTCTGGCACACAAGGATCCACTCTCTGTTGATTCCTCCCTAGTCTTCAGTCAGCTGAGCTGACCTTGGTCTTGTAGCTTTGTGTCTCCGTCAGAAGATTTTTCTGGTTTACTGCCAACTCTTCTGTCATGCCCTAATGCACCAGCTTCAACACTTCACATCCCGGATAAAATATTTTAACAGCATTCTTGTCATACTTCACCAAGCCAGACATTGTAACTTAGATTTGGAGTGGTGCCTGAAGATAGTTCTAGAGCCAAATATTTTGAAGGAGCCTTAATTTAAACTACCTTTTCCCTTTTAAAAGGAGTGCCCTTTCCCCTCCTCACTTTTAGGAGTTTCAGGCAACTGCTGTTGGCTCCACAAATGCTTGAAGCTAGTTCTAAGAAAACAAATCACCATCATCTAGCAATGAGCTTCTCCAAAGAATATGGAATTTGTAAAGTATTTTGTGACTGACTCAAAATGGCAGCATCTTGAAGGGATATTTGGCCTACTGCTTACTTGATTTAATCCCTTTACTGCTGTGGGGATGTGTACGTTTCAGCAACATGTCCCTTCGAATCAGTAAAATGCAATTTGGCAAGACATTATGCAAGAAGAGCACACTTCTCAGGCATGTTACAGACAAGATGCTTTGCACTTGCCTTCTGCTGAGTTGAATGGGTGTTCAGTTAACCTGCATTCACATGCATTTCTGCAGCAGTTAAGGGGCTAAGCAATAAACTTCCCCTTTCCTGCTGGTAGAAGTCTGATGAGGGGTTGATTTCCAGATATGCTGAGCATCTACCACTCACATGATGGCAGGCGACCTGGAGGTGAAAATCCCTGGAGATATAAACTGTTCAAGCATGCCAAGAAGTAAAGTTGCTGACTCCGACTACTCTTGATATCTTTAGATGGTGCAGCACTGTATTTTATTCCTCACTTGTCATAAAAGTCAAGTGATCTAGTCAATATCTGTGGAACACTTTGACTGGGTTATCGACCCTGGGCACAGATTTGTCATACTAGATTAGCATGCCACCTGTTAAACTGAGCCTCTATGAAATATTAATTATAGCTGCCTCTTAGGAATCAAAATCTGCCAGAAAGCTGCTTAGAAGAGTAACTCTCACCTAGGGGGTAAAAAAAATGATAAAGAGGTGCTTCTCTAGTAATTAAATGTTGTACAGTACAGTCACTGGAGCTGGGAAGAGGGTTGGCATTTATTAATACTTTTTGTCTCTCTCACTCCTATAAGAAATATTTTGTATGTGAGCACTGAGCATGCCTTTTTAATTTATAATTCAGAAAAGATAAGATAATCCTGAATGAATGCGCTGTTATGGTTAATGAGCAGAATAAAAAGGAATATTTAATGCCCACACAGAGAACACGTTGCTTCTATACTGCTCTATATTTTATTGCAAATTCTTTCTGGTAACAAGTGAAATTTGCCTGTATTCTCTATATAGGTAAAAAGTGGATAGCCTTGTGGGTTGCACGAAGACAAGCTAGTGTTATTTGACGATAAACAGTACAGTTGTTTGCTTTAGACATCAGCTTTCAGAAGCAATTTCAGAATTCTAGGTGCATCCATCTGATTTGGAGTCTATGAAATAATTACTCCTTCTTCTGTCACCCCAGGGAACACAGTTCCTTGTACTTCAATGGGAATAAAAAACTATGTTATCGGTATGATTTGGTTTGTCACTAGAATATTGAGATAGCTACCAAAAGATCAGGGTTTCAGAAAAGTCTTTATAAATCCTGAGAATTATTTATTTCCATATGATGCATCAACCAGTCTAACACCACGGGATGGCATCATACCCATGAGTTACAAGACTGTCATTGACCTAGCCAATCTGGTTCGCATGGCTGAAAATAAGATTTTGCTAAGTGTCCACTGTAAAACACTCACCTTATTCTCACATATCTGCCATATGGCTCCAAAACCAGAAACCAGCTTGCAGCACCTGTACTTACTCACTTTTCACAAAGAGGTTTCAATACCTCAGTAATTGGTGCATGAGGGATTAGATGAGATAGATAAACATGAGGTCAGAAATGCTGCCAACACCTGAGAGCGAGAACTCTGACTATTCTCAAAGTGACTTTTGGCAAAAAAGATGGCATTTCTCTGACAACTGAGGGAATTGTTTTTCTCTGCAGTAATTCAGGATGGCTACTAAATGTTGTGTGTTGGTGTCAGATATTTAAATGGCAAGTAAGTTAGCAGGAGAAAAACACTGCTTGCTGTTCATGTAATCTTACACTTGAAGGAAGCTATACATCACAGCTCTGAGAGCAGGTTTAGATCAGTTCTGGAGAATTATAGCACCCCAGCGACATCAGCACTGTGAAATACAGCTTAGTTTTGTTAGCTGATAATGGTTTTAGGACACATCAGGTAAATAAATAGAATGCCAGACCAATATGTTGTAAGAAATGGTTTAAGACCTTCATCACGTGTGAAAGGGGAGGGAACAGCCAGGTGTTGTGAGTGAGCATATTTGCATAAATAGGCATAATAAATAATAACATTGTGGAAAAGGCAATATTCTGGAATGCATTTATGGGAGCTGCAGTGCTGCCGCCTAAGGACATTTTTGGTGGCCCAATAAACTGTGTGAGAATGATTGTCTTTTCCCTCTAATTTGCCCCCACCACAATGTGTATTTCAAAGCTCTCCTGCTCCCAAGCCAGCTGTTTTTAGACAATATTAAATTGCCTCTTTCTGATGAGGTTTCCAACATCCTGCTTTCAGTGTAGTTATTTTACTCTCCCTATTTCTCATCTAATTTTTTTCCTTTTCCAACACATGCCAATGCCTTCTGCAATTTCTGGCTGTCAAGGTGGAAGTATTCTCTTTTGACTGCCTCAACAAAATATGGACAAGAGTAGAGCATCAATTTCTCTTTTGCACAGGCATGCTTTTATATCACTCATCTGATCTCACCTGCACTGACTAGGGCCCCGCTAACCATGCATACTTAACATTAAGGACTTGAGTTATACCAGTGACTGAGATTTTGTTGAGGCTAGGGGAATTGCATAAACTATAGAGTTGGGGTCAGGAAGGAATTTTACCCCACAGTCAGATTGATACAGATTGTGGAGTAGCAGGGGGCTGCCTTCCTTGTAGCAGGGTCATGGTCTTCTTCCTTGAACCTCTTCAGGGTATTTTAACAACTGTCATAGCAGCAGGCCATTGACCACCATTGTTCCCCTGCAGGTTTTCTCTTATGGTTGTGTCAGGGATGCTTGTATAGTTTTACTAATAGGTTAGACCCAGGGTGGGGAAATGCAGCCCGTAGTTTGTGTCCAGCCCACCAGTGGATCCTATCTGGCCTGCTGGCCACTGCCAGAAGCTTGAGGAGGGAGAGCTGTGCCCCATGCCGCTGTGCTCTGTTACAGCCAGGGCCAGGCCAGGCTGCACAGCATGCAGACTCCTCCACCCAAACTCAGTTTTGGTGACAACACTGCCACCTACTATTCTTTTGCAACTGCACTGTTGATTCAGGCACTGTTTTGTTTTGCTTGTGCTTCCGAGCTCTTTTTTTACAATCTCTTCTGGCACAGGGTAGTCTGTTATTTCTGCTATGTCTGGCTTGCCTCTAGCTTCTGTTGTGATTGAATCATAGTGATAAAGCAGCTGACTGCATGGATGACACTATGGGATAGCTGATGGGGAAGAGGCTATTACGTGTGAAAGTACTAACTGCAGTGCTGATTGCTTTGCTGGGTCACATTAATTGTGATGGATCCCCAAATACAGCCCATGACCTTGATTTTAGCAATGCATGAAGCATTTAAAAAAATCATAACAACCTTCTGAAGTAATGCTCTACTAAGATGAGAGGAGGAGGAAGCTCCAGTGTCTGTTGTGCTGTTTCAGTCTGTCTAGCTTCAAAGCAAACAGAACAGCAATGTGTTGACTTACTCTATAAAAGCTATTTTCACAAGCAGAAGGAACAGAAGCATCTGTTAAAAGAAAGTAAAGCTAGGGAAAATCTGTGGAAAAAAACTAAACTCCACTCATGAATTTCTATCTTCTTGGGCCACAGCACAGGAAGAATCTCTCAGTTCAGTTCCACACGTCTGTCCTTGTTGTCTCGTATAACAGATTGGAGTCGTTCTATGGTGAAACAATTCTTCTTTTTGTTGGAAGGGCTACTTCAAACACAGACTGTCTGCCACAACACAGCTAGCTAATTCACAACAGAATGTAATCCAGAGATTATGGAGAGGGAATGTTGTCAGAGGAACAGTGATGAAGACCCCTTTGCAGTATTTATGTCAGGAGTTAGTCTTCCTTTCCCCTTCCCACTAGCTATGGTATTCCTACACAGGCCATGATAGTATCATAGTATCATACTGCTTAGGATCGGAAGGGACCTAAACAGCTCACCAGGTCCGACCCCCTGCCAAATCATCCCAGCCAAATATCTGTCCAGCCTCCTCTTGAAGACCCCCAAGGTAGGAGAGAGCACCACCTCCCTTGGGAGCCCACTCCAGAGCCTGGCAGCCTTACCTGTAAAGCAATGTCTCCTGATGTCCAGCCTGAACCTTCTAACAATTTGTGGCCATTATTCCTAGTAACCCCCAGTGGTGCCCGGGGGAACAGAGCCTCCCCCAATTCCTGCTTTTTCCCCTTGGTGAGTTTGTAAACCGCCACCAGATCTCCTCTCAGCCTTCTCTTGTGGGGGGCTGAATAGATTCAGGCCCTTTAGTCTATCTTCATAGGGCCTGCCCTGCTGCCCCCTGACCATGCAAGTGGCCCTCCTCTGGACCCTCTCAGTGCAGCCACATCCCTCTTGAAGCACGGCACCCAGAACTGGATGCAGTACTCCAACTGTGGCCTTGCCAACGCTGCATAGAGGGGAAGGATCACCTCCCTGGACCTGCCTGTAGATGCACAAGGTACGGTTAGCCTTACTGACCACTTCCTTGCATTGGCGGATCACTGTCACCCAGGTGGTCGAGTACCCACAGATCCCTCACCAGGTCATCACCTGTGGCACAGACCAAGTTCAGCAAGGCATTTCCCCTGGTGGGACTATGCACCTCCTGGGTTAGGTGGAGGTCCTGTATCCCAGCTGGGAACCTACGTGAGCGGTTGGACCTGGCTGACTGCTCCTGCCAGTAGATGTCTGGGTAGGTTAGGTCATCCATGACTACCACATCCCTTGACTTTACAGCCTCCGTGAGGTGGCCTGAGAATTCCAGGTCCAGCTCATCCCCCTGGCGAGGCGATCTGTAGTAGATGCCCACTATCAAGTGCCTTTCCCCATGACTCCTGTGCATTTTTACCCAGAGAGTCTCGTTTTTCCCCTCCTCTGACCCTATCCTGATCACTAAGGACATGTATTGCTCTTTGACATATAGCGCTACACCCCACCTCTTTTCCCTGCTCTGTCTCACCTGTACAGCCTGTATCCCTTGATGTCCAATGCCCAGTCATAGGTAGAATCCCACCAGGTTTCTGTAAGCCCCACTAGGTCTGGGTTTTTGCTAGCTAGCAAGAGAGTGAGTTCCTCCTGCTTTTTCCCCATGCTTCAAGCATTTGTGTAGAGGCATTTGAGGCCTCCTGTAGGTGCTCGTGCCACCCCCTTGTTCCTAAGTCTGTCCTGGCCACTGATCCTTGATCCCCACTTCACCTCCTGTATCTGAGTGACCTTATCTAGTTGTACAATTGAAGCATCTATATACCAGCTCCTAGAGATACACCTCTCTGATCCTCCCCTTCCCTTTAGTTCAGAAACATATTTCTGGCTTTCCAACATCTCTTCATGAATGGCTGCTGCTGATAAACTAACCTACAGCTAAAACTTCACACCTTATTTTTCCTCCTAAACCTTTCTCTTGTGCTCTTACTCCAGCATATACTTCATGCTCATAACTTGTATGCAATTTTCAGCTCTCCTAACCTCACAGTAACACTTGCTGAACACTGCAGCTGCTTTATATATTCCCAGAATTTTCCATCCAATTTTCTATTCCACCTATCCCTTAGAGCTAATATGAACACCCTCACACACTTAAATCATTGCAGCTTTCTTCCCTTTGGACACAGACATACACCTCACAGCTCTTCAGTCCTCCGAAATGCTGATGTAAACATTACATCCATGCTCCATACTTTCTGCAGTGCCTTTTCATGAGATGTGCACGTTAAACGAACATGTGTCTGCAATGGCTTGGAACAGGAACATTCCTGCCTTAAGCAAGTGGTTGGACTAGAAGGCAGCTGTCTTCTCTTCATCCTCTTCTCTTGGAGATGCACTTCTTCAAAGATGCCTGCAAGTGCTTAGTCTGTCCCTAAACCTTGCCTAAAACCTTCAATCACATTGCTTTTCCCTGATTCCTCAGTTCTATGTACTGTCCACAAAGGAAATAAGATCCTTAGGGCAGGGACTGTAACTTTATACCTAATGTGAACCATCCACTACGTCATCAGTACTATTCAAATAAATAAGAGTGACTGTAAAATCGAAATGCCAGAGCTGAGGGGGAGGAAAGGGAGGTCCCCCTGGTTATTTGTCACAGGGCATGCTTAATTTGTATGTAAATTTTATGAAAAACAAATGCACTTAACATTAGAACTTGCTTTTCCTGTGTCTTCCTTGATATGGAAATAGAAATCACTGAGTAATTTGAGTTTAGTGGCAATAAAAACTTGTTTCCTTCTTGCATTGAAGTTGTAAGGAATGGACAGCATTTGTTCTATAGATAATGTTATGGAGCCTCCATGTGCCAAAGTCAAGGGAATAATGTTGCTTAGCACCTCACAGATTTAGGGCTGTAACACCATTAGGGAGCTGAGTCAGAAGCTGATTTTGCAAAGTGCTAAGTGCCCTCGACTTCCAGTGAATTCAGTGGGAGTACCTGGCACTTTGCTGGTTTGGACTCTCCAAGAATACTATACTTTTCTACCTCAAGGCATCAGAGGGGATGAGCTTTTTATATCCTGGTAAAATGGGTGGATAATGTACACGCTAGCCTTGAGAAATCTGTAGGAACACATCAAAATTCTCACTGAAATGCAGGAAAGGACCACAGTGGAAGCTTCTCCCTTACTATATCAGCATACAATAAATATTCTGGTTTAAATTTGGTTCTGAAATTGAACTTTAAACTGAGGTTGCAGTGTGAATGCTCCTAACAGGTTCAGCGCAGACTGAGCTTAATAGGATGCCATCATGGCAAAGCTTACATAAAACTATATCATGACTTTCAATGACCAAGAAATAGTTAAGATTCATAGGGTCCAATTGCAATAGCAAAATGACTCAGAGATTTTTTTTAATTAGGCCCATGTTAATATTCTGCTACCAACTAGAAGTATGTGTGTAAGTGGGTTAGAGAATAGCCATGTTGTAAGCAAGGACCTTGATACGATGGTATTTGTCATGCAGAGAGAACCTTGTGGAAATGTAAACTGTAATTGTGATGGTGACAGCAGAGGGACTTTTTAAAGCAACCTGTCATAATGGCACAAGTGTTTGGGGAAAAGATCATCTATAGAACTTAGGATTGTGACAGAGCTCAAGAAGCAAAATCAGCAAAATTCAAATGCAAGAGAACTTCTATTTGATTACATCTATTATGTATTCCTCTGTAGTCCAGTATTATTAAACCTAACAAGCAAATAGTCTGGGTTAAATTACATGCAATTGCTGAAAAAATGCACTAAACACTACAGAAGTAAAGAAAATTTGGAACAACACTGAGAATCTCTTGAAGCACAACTTACCTGGACAGACTAGGCAGACAGAGTGCAAACGGTTACTCAGCTTTCTGAAAACCTAAATAGAATGAAAGCAAGAGCAACAATACATGACTGTTTCATTAGCATGAGAAAGACAGCCCAGTGACAAAGGACTGGTGTTCAGGACTCAGATTAGGATAGTGAGGACAGAGCACTTCCCCTTCCATACTTTTCTTCTAACATTGCCCTCCCAGACTCTCCTTCACTCTGAATTTACATTATATTTTTGATGGAAAAAACCCCTGTCTGGCAGCAGTGGGGTTGGCGGTGCAGTTGTGCCCCTTGCTGCTGCCAGGTAGGCAGGGGGTGCCTTTTCATGGCGGTGAAGGGCTCCCACCAGCGGCACTGAGCCTCCCCATCCTGCCTTGCCCTGCCCTGCTGGGTCCTGCCCTCCAGGGGCTCCCAGGAGGAGGGCAGCAGGGCAGGGAGCTCAAGCCCACAGCTGCAAGTCCACATCTGCCCCACTCACAGGCTCCACTCCGGCTGTGATGCCTGCAGGGGAGGAGGAGCTGGTTCCATTCTCCACTTGGGCTGCAGTGGCCGCTGCCTCCCATGGGTGACAGCCATGGCTTGGGCACTGCTTGGGGTGGCAGAGGGCTCAGACCCAGGTGCCTGGCCCTGCAGTTCTGGCAGCTGGGGGCCCCCCTCCAACAGGGCTGGAGGGGGCAAGGGGTTGTGGGTCTGGAGTGAGGGGCACCAGCAGGGCCAGGGGGTTGTGAGTCTGGAGTGAGAGGCATTGGCAGGGCCAGGGGGCTGTGGGTCAGGAGAGAATGGCACTGGTAGGGCTGGGGGGCTGTGACTTGGGAGTTGGGGGCAATGGCACGGGCAGGACACCAGCGTACTAGGGCTGCACAGTACCACAAAGTAGTACAGGGAGACAGCTGCAGCTGGACCCACATCCTGGTGAGTGAAGGAGGTAGAGGGAGCTCTGATTTTCCATGATAAAAAACCCAAATTGACATGCCAAAATTTACAGGCATTTAGAATTTATTTTATTACTAGCCAATTCCCTGTCAACATTGACAGGTGGCCAGGTGGGGAAGGGGCTGGGTTGGAGTGCCGCCATCTAATGCCCCATGTTGCCGCTGTTCTGCCTCTTGCAGGGAGCGGGGTGGGGAGCTGCCCTCGGCTCCCCACCCTCTGTCCAGTCCTCAGCGCGGCTTTGGAAACCGGTGGCGCTCCCCCATGCTTGGAGCAGTCTGATTGGCTGTTTCTGTTAGCCAATCAGAGTGCAAATAAAGCATTATGGACAGACAGACAGATGTAGGCTTTTATAATAGAATAGCTACTGAGGGAGGCACCGATAGGCTTCCAAATTGCTTTAAAATTGTAAATATAATGTTGAATTCAGCTGATACATACATACATACATATATAGTGGTGTTTCATTTTAATCACAGAAAAACACAGATTTTGTTTTTTTAAATCAGAGAATTTGTGATTTAAAAAAATCAGAGAATCTGCACTTTTTAAACAGAAAATCAGAGCCTTTGCTTATAAAATGCAGACTGGAGGAAATGTTTAGAAGATGTTTGTTGTTAAAACATAATTTTGGTACAAAGCAGACAACAAGGAACAACAGATTGGATAGCAAAGCTGAATGCACGTCACCCTGAGAAAAAGAAAAATGCTTCACTATGAAAGAGAGGAATAAAAAAAAAATGGAAAAATTGTTTTAAGTTCATGTTTCCTAATTATTCTATACTTGTAAAATTATAATGTATTTCATTGTATCAGACAATCCAGGAAAATCTTAGGAGCTAAGATCTAGGCAAGAGTGCCTAAAAACTGAACTGTATTATTATTATTGCAGGGGGTTATTTTGCTCATATCTTATTATTGGCATGCAAGTGAAATGAAGCATACACCATAAATATGGGACAGACAGACATTATGACCTTTACTGGTTAAGTTTTATGCTGTGGGGAGGGAAGGCATTTCCATTTATGGATCAATGCAAGTCCCATTAGTAAATAAAGACTCTAACTGACCTTCTGGATAAGGTCCTAAATAATCAGCTGCATTTTTTATGGAACAAGTGAAATAGACCTAGGGATTTAAGGATAGATTTAATTGGTCTCTAATGCATAGATATCACAAGAGGAAGTATGCCAATATTTTGGCTACATTGCATGAAGATAGCCACATATAGTGCTTGCATGTTCAAAGGACTTAGAAACATTAACTGCCATATCCTCATACCAGCTGTCACAGGGATGGTAACTCTAATTTATTAATAAGTGGGGTTACCCAGCCCACAACAGGGTTGGGTAATAGCATGGCAATTCTCAGCCAGGGTGCCATGGTACCCTGGGGTGCCTTGAGATCCTTTTAAATGTCATGGGGCGCAACTCAATGTTCACACTGTTAAGTGCGTGAACATGATTTATGAGATAAACCCAGAGTTTTCAAACAGGAATCTGTAGTGTTAAAAACATTTGGACCTGCTGTGGTAGCTTTCGCAACAAAAGAATTGCTCTATTATTTTTCTGTAGTTAATAAATGAATGAAACCGAAAAGCTAACATTGTGTGAGGGGGACCTTGAGACTATTGAAAGGTGCCTCAAATCCAGTGAGCGATGCCTTGAGTCTAAAAAGGTTGAGAACCACTGGAATAGCCCTTTAGTTATAATGGGAGTGTTCTCATCAGAGGTCACTATGGAAGGTCAGTCTTGACCGCAGTCGGCTTGTGACAGACACATTTCAGACAAAAACATTTACACTATGTAGGGACATTAGGAAGCCTTAATAAAACTCTTCATGAAAACATTGCAGTACCTAATTATCGATGCATTCCACTAGAGATATCATAACAGGACTTTCACCACATGTTGTTGCATACTCATTATGTTATCAGCAGTACTGATTCCTAGTCTAAGTAGCAGGTCACTGAACTTTTAAGCAGGTAATATTTTAAGGAGCTGTCAAATACTACTCAGAGTAAGTAGATAACCAATTTAATTATAGCACCATTTGTTTCAACCGATGAGCCTTCCAGGCCTAAAGGGTTTCTGAGTATGTGTCTTGCAAACTATTGGAAATATTAGTTCCCTGGTTTATTAGGCTTAGGCTTTATGCAGAAAGATGCAGAACTAGTGAAAAACTACAAGACTATGTGAGTGATGAAATGATTCAAGGGAAAAACCACAAAGGATTTTTCAGGACTATTTTAACTGTCCCATGATGAAGAGCAACATTGAAATACTGGTATATAATGGATAGTAGCTCCCTCTACTTACCTCTCAAAGCAGAGAGTGCAGTTTAGACAGATTCACAGGAAACAGCAGTTAGGGACTATTTTCCTTCAGTTTCTGCTTCCAGGACTGATCAGCATAGCAGGCGTCACTTGATCCCTCAGGGAGCCCAACCGTAGTTCTTTGAGTTTCGTAATTTCAGCTACAGGACATTCAACTTCTTGTCCACCTCACTCAGCTCTCCTGGCACCTAGGTAAACTTCTTGTGTCTGTAGACAACGCTGACTCCAGAGAAAGCCCACACTGGAAAATCTGGTCCTCTCATGGAGTTTAGAAAAAAAGAGGGGCAAAGGAAAGAACTCCTAGCGTTCCCTATGGATAGACGTCTACCCAAACTTGAGGCAGCGGCCGGCCGATTTTAGACAGATTGTGGGGCTGGTCACCATCTCCAAGGGCTCATAATGGCAGGCCTGCCCTCCCCTTCCCCCCCCATTGGCCAAGGGGCCCCAATGGCCCCACTCCTACTGCTTATTGGTGGAGAGGGCTGTCATTGGTTTATTTAATGTTTTTCCCCCCTCTGAGAAACCACGTAGCAAAGTGATTTAATGTCTTAAAACAGCTATTCAACTGGCAGTCTGTAGGATGTCCAGAGAAGCTGGGGCTCCCGCAGCTATAGCACTGTACAGCCAGGGCAGGCTTGGCCCTGCTGGGGATGTGCAGCCCCAGACACTTAGAAGTTGGACAGTTTTAAAGCAATAAACTCAGTGCTGAGCGAAAGGGACTCTGCCATGGTAGCTAAATGCTAGGCAAGCTTGACAACTTTTACAGTATAGAAAGCTGAATATTTTTGTAAAATAATTGGAGGGGGAAAAGGAGAGAGGGAGAAAGGTGTTTTATCTAAAGAGAGGTCTGTACTGCAGTCAGAAGTGTCACTGCATATGTGTAAAGTTTAATAACTTTAATCTGGGAAATTCATGGAACAAGTGCAAGTTGCAATTACGCTCGAGTGCAGTGCAGACAAAGAGCATCTCTAGGCATGTCTACATTACAATTTTATGATGTTTGAATTCAGCTGTGAGCATAATCTTGACCTTGACTGAGTACCATGCATGCACCAAGGCAAATAGCATTTAATATAGTATCCACTGTTTAACCCCCTGCTGCTCAACATCCTTTATAGTCTATGTTAGGTTGCAGTCAGCATCATGTTAATTATAAACCATATCTAGTTATATATCACAATGCATTGGAGTTTTAAGCAGATAAACTCTCAGAAACCACTTATAATTTGAAAATGTAGTTAAAAAAATTACCTAAGTCAGTAACAAAGAATGCTAAACACAAACACCCAGGTTGGCAAGCACCTTGGCATTTTACAGTGGAGCCTTCATTTGGCATACTTCAGACTATTCCACAATTAGTTTTTAAAGAAGTTGCCAGGTCATAGTTGAACAACAGCTCATTTACTCTTTTCTTTTTCTTTTGGCTGGGGGGGGAGGTGCATGATCAATGAAACATATGCCAGGAATAATCTTTACAGCACAAATCCTTTTTAAACCTATTCAACTGCTACCTGTTCCTCCAATACGGAATTTTTGTAGGTCATCTAGGAAGGACCAAAAAGCTGACCGGTGTTTTCAATTACCAATATATTTAAACTTCCTTTTGATGCATTTCCATTTCCTGTTCCTGAGAATTCTTCCTGCTTAATAAGACATTGCATCCTCCCTGCAAGTCAGAGAATTAAGCTTCTTGCGAAGTACTGCTTTTGACCCAAATGCACCATTAGTATGCATGAAGCCTTCCTTTAACGTGCCAATCAATCCCCAATCTACTGCTAGAGAGTAGCAAACATGCTTGATTAGGCTTTGTAACCAACTCACCAAAGCCTCATATTTTGTCTCATCATTTATGAATGTAAAATGCTGCCATTTTGGCAAAGTGAAGCATTTCACAAGACAAAACAAAATGTGACCACCAGCACACACTAAGACAGTCACATGCTTTTGGGTGTAATTTGATTGGCAGTTTCAATATTTCTCACCTACTCTTTCTATCCAGTTTCATTACTGTACTTCAAAACAGTTTCAGATCTAAGAGAAAGGCCAGACATTCATTTCTTCTTCCCAAAGAGAAAGGAAAAAAAAAAACCCCAAAACCCAGAAAGCACACCTAGATACCAATTTAAATTTATATTCTATGGAAAATTAGATTATGTGATTATGCAAATTGCTGTATACTTTGTTGTTGATAAAATGCCTTGTACTGCATACTTCCAAAGTGGTCATGATCATTCAGTACTTTAGGAACTTTGCACACAGGAGAGTACATAACCGTCTAGATGAGTGGCATGAAAAGATGTGGTAGCAAGATTAACAATTTGTCTTGGCAGTGGAGGGGGAGAGGGGGGGCAGTTTTCCTCAAGAAAGTTACTTTATTGTAGGGCATACGAGCCCCCTAAGCATAGCTTTGATGAGTGCACCTGGACAAGGAATGCAGATTCCTGCCCTTAAGCCTCGCCACAGCAAAGCTCTTATTTACAAGTTTACCAGCAGTCAATGGTACCTCCTGCTCCTGGAATCCTTCATCAAATTATTCATGAATACGCTCCAGTCGGTTTTGCGTCCAGGAACCTGTTTCCCATCCTCCCCTTACAGTTCCCAATCTCAGAGTAAAGAACCGTTGCATCTGCAGTGCTCCCAGAATCCCACCATCACACTTTCTGCTCCATCATTCAAGTCAAAAGTCTTGTGCAATTCAGATTACTGCTAGTAGGACAAAACATTGTAGCCGCTTTGAAAGTGCACTGCTCAAGTACCAGTCTTCATTTGATTAGTAAAATATTTGGCTGGGCCTGCATGAAAGAACCTCAGGCTGAAGGAAAACTGCATACCTGTTGAAATGCTTGGTTTTCCAGGAAGAAACACTCACATGGTGACCAAAGCATACCAAGCATTTCAACGGGTATGCAGTTTTCTTCAGCATGGGGCTCTTTCATGAAGGCCCAACCAAATATTTTATTAAGCAGCCAGTAAATTCTACCATCCTAAGAAACCAGCAGCTTGCTGGTACTACAGCAAGCCAGTACTACATAAGGCTTGCCTATCTGAACAGGACCTCTCAACAAGGACACTGTCCCAGCTAAACCACTCCTGATTTCAGATGCCTCATTTTGTTCCACAGGAGGGGCAGACTCAAAAACTAAAGTGAGTACACAAAACCAAGATGTCACATGATTTAAATACGACAAGAACTTCAGCTTTTTTTTACATGCATATAAATAAGTGCTGCTGTTTCAGTATGTATTTATATAAAGGGACTAGAAACCTAGCAATAAAATGGCCTTGTTTGCACCACAAAAAGGATATCAATGTTATAGTAACTCGAGGTAAAATTAGTTCTCAGGCAGCACACTGTATTCCATCTAGAAACTCATCTGTAACAAGGAATAGTAATATGGCCTCACTTGTTCCCTGTACCTTGTATCTAACAAGTATAGGGACTAAAACTGTATGATTATGTAAATACGGGGGGAGCCTCTGTGCACATGGAGAAGTCGGTCCCTGTGTAAGCAGGTTCCCAGTAGAGACAATACAGGAAGATCCCTTGGAAGTGAGGAAGTAGTCCCTGGAACCAGTACTACATAAGGCTTGCCTATCTTAGTAATGCATGTAGCCTAATTCAAGTCTCACTGCAGATTAGACATTTAACTCCAATACAGTGGTGGTTTTTAATTTGGGCTAGCTAATCTGTTGGATTTTAGGCTGGAGTGAACAACACTTTGCCAATACAACTGTACTGGAGTCTACTGGTTAGCTGGTAGCCTTGCATTCTAAGTTCTCAGAAAACAGACACAGCCTGCAGAGTTCACCTGATTATAAATTCCTGCTTCTTTTTGCAGCATAAATAGTCTAACAGTGCCCCTAAGAGCATAAATGCTACATACGAGCAAGCACAAAGCAAGCATGGACACAGCAGCTAAGGTTTGATTTCTAGTGAGGCAGTTTTCACTAAAGTTCAGTAACTTGAGTTAATACTGTAGTAAAAAAAACCGCTCATGTTTTTGCTTGGGTCACTTCCAGATCTCTAGAATTATGACAGCAAAAAGAAAGGAGGAAAAAATAATCACAGCAAGTACACAGTTAAAAGGTAGACGAAAGGTACAAATTCTAGTTGTTGTTTTGTTTTGTTTTGTTTTGTTAAGAGTGAAGTGAGCACTTAATACGTTAACATTGGTGTATGCAGTTTCCTCTGAATTAGTCACCAAGTAAAAGTATAAAAGACTAGATTTTAAGTTCTTTCAGCAAAATGAAAACTATTATTTGGTTCATTAACACACAGGCAATGGAAGTTTTGTGATGTGCAATACATAAAAATAATGCATTTAAAAACAAATTACAGCTGCTATTAGATAGTATTCCAAAAAAGCACACCCTTAAACCTGCACTTTAATTTGAAGTAACAACTGTAGAAAGTTCAGGTTTTATGTTAATTATGCCAAAATTGATTTGAAGTCACAAACTGTATCCACGAGAGAAGCAAAACAAACTCCTAAGCTACAACAGCAAATATAAGAGAGTCTGAACTGGATCCACTTTCCCCTTCCCTTAAAACAAACAAGCAAACCATCCAGTTGTCACATTAATCCCGAAACACTGGGGGCAGGCAGATAGGCGTCGGCCTGCTGCAAAGTAATGGTGATACCCAATGATGTTACAAAGCAGCCAGTAATTTTCACTGTACAAAGAGAGAGACAGAACACATTTTTGCTGGCCATGTTTTATTTCTTTTGTTTTAAACAGGGGAGCCAATGATACATACAGTATCCCAAAAAAACCCAAAAGGTAAAAACAAAATTTTCAGAAGACTGAGATGCTACATGCTACATTTAACCTAATTTTATTCATGCTTGCTCTGGGGGTGGGAATCATTCAGTAAAAACATACAGTAAAAACAAAATGTCTCACCATATAGAACTTTTAACCTACAGTAATGTTGTACCTTAATTATTTCCATGCACACAACTAATGTTACAAAATTTTTTTTTTTAAATGAACACAATTAAGACTTCTAGGAGCATTTTATAATAAAGCAATTCCTAATTTCTTTGTAGAGAGATGAAGCACCTCCAAATGATAAATTCCTATACACAGTGAGTGCTTTACTTGAAATGAAAACTTAAAAAAAAAAAAAAAAAAAAAACTTGATGCATTGGGCAGCCTCAGAATAAGCTGATGTTATTAAAATATCCAGCTATGTAGGCAATAAACCATAGTGCTAAACAAAAACCTAGTATCTGAAAAGTAACTTCAAAAAATTAAGTTGACTTTCTATAATTAGAGAAATATACTTATCTGCTAAAATAAATAAAAGTGCTGCATATTAACACTTCACTATAAAGAATGCATACCAGGACATTTATAAATATTGAATGATTTTTCAGTAAGAACAGCTACTACAATAATGCTGGCTAAATAGAAGTGCATAATGAGAAGCACTATGGGTGGTTAATGTTTTGCCACATACTGCTGTTACCTTGAGGTAGATAACACATGCGTACCAAATTCTGCATTCATTTTCAGTTGCTGCTGGTATCATGTGTCTAAGAAATGTGTACAGTATGAAAAACTCTAAAATACACATGAATGAAAAAATGTTTCAGGGAAAAAATATAGATATTTTCATGCAATTATGTACAGTCTCACTGTGTAAATTTAAAGGCAAGATTCTTTTTCTGCAAAACATGGACAACTGTTTTACTGAGAGAATGTTTTTACTTGGTTTAGTGCATTTTCTGTTTCCTCCTGCATGTTGCATTATTTTGCTCTATTTAAATTTTGTGTGCAAACGACATGCCAGTTTAAAAACAAAACTAACTTATGTATAGAAAGTAATTCTGGATTGTAAAAACAATGGTAAACAGAAAGCTAATGAAATCCATACCAAAAATTACACCATCTGATTCAAGTAAAAAAAAAAATTACTTACACTAGTAATTAAAAAAAAAGACAAACATCTCATGAATACAAAAGAAATGTCTGCTGAGTGTTTTAGTTTAGATGTTTTAGAATGCTGCTGTATGTTTTATGGGGAATTTGGGGAGAGGATTTCATAGAAGAAGGCGTTAATGTGGCCTGAATTGATTTAAGTGGTGAACCAACAGGGCTGTGAAACTGAGGAATACCTATGGCCTCAAGCTGCTTGTTAAAGAGAAATTCCCCACTGTTACTAAGAAAATTCTCTTCTCTTTCCTTCTCCCCAAGCTTCCCATCTTCACCTGGCTCAGTTTCTAACATTTCAGCATCTTCCTTCTTGCTAAATAATTTGTCCAAATAACTGGTGTAAGTATTTTCTTTCTCAATTTGTTCATCTTTCCTTACTTCGCAACAAAATTGGTCTATGAGGAAGCATTCTTCCCCACCACTCACAAACTGGCTATCCAAAGAAGTTTGGTGCAGAGCTTCCAACTGTGCTAGATTAGCCATTCCTTTTTCCTCTTTCTCTCTGCTTACTGACTTTGATATTAAGCCTTTCAATTCTAGTTGAGACACTGAGCTATTCAAGTCATTTAATTTATCAACATCAGTAGATTTGTGTTGTAAACTAAGCTGAATGGTTCCTGCTATAAATGAATCAAAGTCAAACCCCTGATTCTTCTCCCTTTCTTTTTCAACAAGCTGCTGTGATGCTTCCTCTAGAGCTATCTGAGCCTTCACCAATCCATTCTTTTCACATTTGGACTTGCCTTTCTTATCAGATTTCTCTTTGCTCTGTTCCTTCCAGTTAGAAAGATCTATAATAAGCTTGGGCTCATAGTAATGGTTAACTTCACTATCTCGCCAAACTAAATTATCTAGGTATGAAGATGACCTCATTTTGTAATTACAAGTGTGGCTACATTCCAGATCACAGTACTTGTTTTCATGATGATCTGGATATTGCCAGCAAGGCTCGGTAGAGAAGTGGGTATCAAAAGCAGGATCCTCCAGATACTTTTCACGATCTCCATCCAGATATTTGCGAGGATCTATCTGCACTTCTTCTTCATCAGTGACATCAGAAAGAGCCCTTGGATCACGCTGAACTTCATCAGCTTCATAGTTATTATGAATAGGCCATTCGTGTTCTGAAAACTGACTTTCATGATATCTGTAATAATTAATTGCCTAATGTTAGTGAATAAAAAGCAGCCATAATCCTTACAAGTTATCCCCCAAAAATATGGTTTAAGAATAAATTACTGTTTACAAAAACATAAAGCCCAGTTAGGTAATCTGAGCATCTATATTTTAGATATATAGATATAGATATTTTTTTAAAATGCAGCCTGATTAAACTAGTTATATATGAATGTCTCCAAGTATTTTAAAACCCCAACTACATGTCATTCTAATTTATAGTTTAGCAATCTTTAGGATATTTCCTGGAGGGGTATAGGGGAGAGGACAGAAATCTTATCAGAAGTATTTGTTTTTACTGAAGACTTTTTTTTTTTTTTTTTTTTAAATATATCAATGTTGAGATCCCAGACCTTTACAAGTATATTTACAGATCATAAGATGAGGAAGAAAAGTCTGAATTTCTAACAGTGATATACATCTGAAAAAAGGTTAACTTATATCTAACAGGCTTGAAAAGCAAATGGTTTTAATGCAAAGAGCAGACATATTTATTATGTGATAGATGAACTGCAGAGTCACAAATAAGGCTATCCAAGTTAGTCTTTGTACTGTACTTCTAGAAATTCTTTTAAAAAAAAATTCACAGAGATGTTACTCGTAGTAAAATTATTTTCCTCAAGTTAATTCAAGAAGTCAGTCAAAAAGGATTTAGTATGCACATGGGACAGGGTGAAGCAAGGAATTTAACCTAGGAGTACTCTTTTTTTTTTCCTCCAGTATCTACTGTTTAAAAATAGGTATTTCCAGCATCTCAGGTACAGCCTGGTTTTAGACTCGAGGACTTATGGTTCAGACCCAAGACAATTCATTGTATACTGTGATTTGGAATAAATGTACCTTTCCCAATTATAAATGTGGCTGTGACTTTCATCCATCAGTAGAATATCATCAACCTCATCTTCAATATGAAAAGGATGACTTGAAATGGGCTCATCTGTTGGAAAGGAGTAAATGCTCATATAAGGATGGGACAAAGCTTCTTCTGCTGTCAATCGATCCATGGGACTAAAAGTCAAAATTTGCTTCAGAAAGTCCAGTGCTGCAGAGAATTAAAAAAAAGTCATCAGAAACCAGAGGCTGAGAATTCCTATGCTTGAAAACAACAAGGCAGAGTCTTATTCCTCTCACATGTGTCTGAATGTGTTAAAGATTGCTGAAAATATTGTGGCTGTAAAGATGACAGAATCAAGAACATAATTATTTTAAGACTGAACTACCAGCTGATCAGATTAATACAGTAAAAAAATATTGTCTGCGCTTGTCTGCCTTATCTGGAAAAGTAGAGGCCAGACAGTCTAGTTATTACTAGTGATCTGTGATGGCCAAATTAATTCCTTCAATTTTTAATAGCTTAGGGTAGACTGCAAGTCAAGTCAGTGCATGCTACTGATTTCCACACCACGCAATAACTGCCAGAGAGTTGAAACAAAGATTCAAAAAAGCCAGAGAGTTGAAACAAAGATTCAAAAAAAGCTCCTGAACAGAACTTCTCTTTTGACTAAGTAGTGTCCCAAAATGTTTTTTTCAAAATAACATGGAATTTCTGATTTCATTCTTTTATTTATCTTCAAAAGATTAATGTTTCAACATAAAACAAGCCCTCCAGATAAGTGGGTAGCATACAGCTCCCTAAGTAGGTGTGTAATACTGTACAAGAAGCTACACTAAAATGCCTCCAGCTGCAGTGGGTCTCTAACCATTTGCACAAACAGACCACCATGAACCCTCAAAATTTCTCAAACTTTTTTTTTTTTAAATAAACAAACTACCTGGAACAGATTTTGAGGAAGGGGAAGGGAATAACTGAAGTGATCTATAGCCTAGTTAAATGCCACTTTATATGACCTTGTGGACCAGTTTGGGAACATGGGTCTAGCAATCCTAGCCTACAGAATGGGCGAGAGCCAAATGCGTGATGGAAGATAACAGTACAGATTCTGCTACCAAATGAAACTCGTCTGATACATGATCAAGCTTATAGTTTCATAGTTTCTAGGGTCGGAAGGGACCCGAGTAGATCATCTAATCCGACCCCCTCCCATGGCAGGAAAGAGTACTGGGGTCAAACAACCCCAGCAAGGTATACATCTAACCTCCTCTTAAAGACCCCCAGGGTAGAAGCTAGCACCACGTCTCTTGGAAGTTGGTTCTAGACTCTAGCTGCCCTGACCGTGAAGTAGCACCTCCTGATATCTA
>NW_017728911.1:20018896-20035929 GCF_001723895.1 Crocodylus porosus
CCCCCTCAGCCTTCTCTTGTGGAGGCTGAACAGGTTCAGGTCCTGTAGCCTCTCCTCCTCCCTATGCTAAAATTATTCATTGTAAAAGTGTTTTTTTCACCGTGGATTTTAAAATAGAGATTAAAATATATAATTTTTAACTACTTACCTTCAGGGCTGATACCTGGAAGGAGCTGAGTTAAAGGTTTGTGTGGCTCAGTCATATCGTTTTTAATGTAAACTGGTATTACAGTGAGAAGCTCCTGACGGTCCTCCTCATGCACAACAGGAATTGATTCTAGAATTAGCTGCATCTGTTCAAGTTCATGTGCACCTAAACATTAACCAGGGAAATGGACAAGATAGGATTTATATCCCAAACAACACGTCTGATAAATCCAATTCTTCAGGGATGCAGTTAACTAATCCAGTAGTACTACACTCCAAACTTTCCATAGATGTGAATCCAAAGAGGAGGCTCAAAGGTGAGATGTGTTTATATCAATTACATGCAATAATTACATAAAAATGCCTTTAAAATAAAGATTGTGGCTATTTTTAAGAGTAGCCATGGATATGGATCCATTGAACACTTACTATATTAGAAACAATCATTTCTACTGATCAATGATTTTTCCCCCACGAATGTACAAAGATGTATTCATACTTGCTCCTGCAAGCTGACAAATTACTTATATATTACCATAAGAGATGGGGATTTGTTAAGTTCTATATTAAGTTATAGAAACATGACTAGTTCAAGGTAAGTTAAGCTGTAAACACACCATGAGAACTGTTTTGCGTCTGACAAAACTGGTAGTTTCCCTAACAAACAGCTGCAACTATTTTATGCTTTTCAGCTAAAATTAAAGGAACAATGGTTTTAAGTCCTTTGAGAATTTTTCAAGACCCCTTTAATTCTTAATGGATCAAGAAACACAACAGAGGAAATGTCACTACAAAGGACCACTTCCACTCAAATGCTTGTCATCACAGAATAAGCTTCAATACTTTTTGCAAAAACAAACAAACAAAAAGCCAAAAACAAGAACAAACCTTAAGTCAACTGGTTTTGTGGAGAGAAATCAGTGGGGTCAGAAACACAATGTGTGTCAGTACTAATCTACTGGCAGGCCTTAGGGCCACTACAGGAATTTGTGGCATGATGGCTTATGTGGAATCTGCAAACAGCTGTCTACTATGTATTGACAGGCAATTTTATAAAAAAGAGAATCCACTAAAAGAAACCTCACTGGCTCCTATATTCTCCTCTGATTGAAATTAGTAAAATAATGTGTATAGTTTATTGAAAAAATGAAAGCTCTGTTCTGTCAGTGAATTATGAGTGCAAACTACTTAAACCAGCAGACACTAACACACATGCAACCTACTGGAAATCACAACTATTATGAAATGTTGCCATTTCATAGCCCTCTTTACCTTTAGATGAAATCACCAGCTCTTTCCCCTCTCTACATGAAATACTAGTTTAAATACTTACTTGCAAACATGTATTTGCATTCATGTCTATTCCAATAGCTATGATATACTACCTCTAACAATCTTCTAAAAGTTCTTTTGACTTTCCACCACTACCGCCAATATAATACGTCTCCTATTCTCCTTTTCCTTGCATTAAATATTTAATTCTAGGAAACAAAATTCAATTCCTGAGGTAAAATTTGGACATAGGGGTAGCCAAAGAAAGTTAAAGAACAACCTAGTTAAGAACTATAAAGAATAATTTCTTAATCAAAACAGCGTTTTTCACGTCAGCATCTCAATTAACTTGACTTCTAATACTTTGTCTGTTTCCCCCTTCTCACCTAACTGGAGACATTACATGTCCCTTATTCAGGAAACTACGATGATACCAACAACTGAACAACATCTTCAAGTGAGTTCTAGAATTGCTGCTTAATCTGATATCATAGGCACAGGTTTCTATAAAAGCTTGTGGACCTTGGAATTTTCCCCTGTCAAGACTGAATCAAAACTTGGAATGCTTGACTGCCATCTCCAAATACAAGTACTAAGTGCTTTCAAACATTTGGCTTCTAGCAATTTTCATTTGGATATTATTTGGGGGAAAAAACATCCAAAAAACCCCAAACAATCCTTCTGCAGTTATCACCATGGAATAAATAACTCCACAAGAAATACTTTACAGTCTTGAAAAAATATGCATACATGTTTTTTCAAGATCAGTGACAAGAGAATTGTCCTAAGAAGCAACTGCCTTTTATAGGGACACCAGAGGTGTGAGATGTTTTTACCAAACTGCAGACCGATAGCCACTTTAAACTTCCAGTTCACCAAAATCTTTGCACCTCTAACCAAAAGATTTCCTATATTTTGCTGCTCCAGACAAACACACAGGTCTTCAAATATGTGCCATACTCCTATGAAGTGTGGCTTGCAAACACAGAAAAGATGTGGATCACCTCAAATGTCTATACATGAATGCGCAGAACCTGGGAAACAAGCAGGAAGAATTGCAAGTCCTTGCACAGTCACAAAACTATGATGCAACTGGAATAACAGACTTGGTGGGAGCTCATGTGACTGGCGCACTGTCATGGATGGGTGCAAACTGTTCAAGAAGAACAGGCAGGGGAGAAGAAGAGTCACACTTTATGTAAAAGAGCTGTATGATTGCTCAGAGCTTCAGTATGAAACCACTGACTTGTGGAAAGTCTCTGGGATGGGTCAGACAGGAGAGCAACAAGGGTGTTGTTGTGGTGGGGGTCTGTTATAGAAAACCAGACCGAAAGGATGAGGTGGATGAGGCTTTCTTCAGACAGCTAGCAGAGGTTCTCAAGGGCAGTGGTTTTCAACTTTTTTGTAGCAGGACCCATCTGTAAACATCAATGGCCAGACCTGACCCAGGAAGGGGAGCAGCAGAATAAGGAACCTGGACTTCAGAAAGGCATGCTTTGACTCACTCTCAGTGGCCAACAGTGAGATGCCTCGGTAGTTTCCGCAATCAGCTCTGTCCCTCTTCTTGAAGACTGTTACTATTGCCTTGACTGTTACTACCTAAGCATCCCTTAGGTTGGGTAGGATTTCTTCCTTGATCCAGATTTTAAGGATGAGGACATGAAGATGACACACAAGTTGTTCTCCTCCTCTGAAAATCTCTGCAGGTGTTCTGTCAACACTGGCTGCCTTGTTATTCTTTGTTTTCCTGATGGCACCTCCGACCTCTGCCAGGGTAGGTGGCAATACGAAGTCTTCTCTGGTTGCTTTTTGTGGAAAGTTGTTGATCTTATCTTCACTGACAGCTGAGTCATGATTCAGAAGGTTCTAGAAACGTTCTTTCCAGCGACCATTGATGGATTTGCTGTCTTTCAGGAGTGTTCCACCCTTTGATCTTAGAGGATTAAGGCCTTGAATGCTAGGGCCCGTAGGCAGCTTTGGTAGCACTGAAGAAGCCATGAGTGTCACAAATGTCAGCAAAATGTTGGATTTCTTTTGATTTCTGTATCCACTACTCATTCTTCAGTTCTTGTGTTCTCCTCTGCGCCTCTGATGCTGCTTGTTGGTGTGCATTTTTCTTGATAACAGAGTTGAAGTCATTCTGCCAGGCACAGAAAGCGTTCTGTTTCCTGTGGATGAGACCTTGAATTTCAGTGTCATTTTCATCAAACCAGTCTTGATGTTTCCTGGTCTTGTATCCTATGGTATTTTCACAGGATGAGAGAACAGCTGCCTTGAGTGCTGTTCAGGAGTTGGTCCTAGGGACAGTTTTGTTCAATATCTTCATCAGTGACCTGAAAGATGGCACAGCGTGCCCGCAGCAAGTCTGCAGATTACACCAAACTGGAGGGAGTAGTAGATATACTGAAGGATAGGGCTAGGACTCGGAGATCTAGAGAAATTGGAGGGCCGGACCAAAAGAAATGAGGTTCAATAAGGACAAGTGCAAAGTCCTGCACTTAGGCCAGAACAATCACATCACCGGTACAGGTAGGGGGCTGACTGGCTAAGCAGCAGCTCTGCAAAAAAGAATCTGGGAATTATGGTGGACAATAAGCTGAATATAAGCCCAACAGTGTGTCCTTGTTGCCAAGATGGGTAACAGCATACTAGGCTGTGTTAGTAAGAATGTTGCCAGTACATCAAGCAATTATCTCTTTCTGTTTGCAGTGGTAAGACCACATCTGGAATACGGTTTGCAGTTTGGGGCCCCCCCACTACAGAATGGATGTGGACAAATTGGAGCAAGTCCAGCAAAGGGCAACAAAAATGGTTAGGGAGCTGGGTCACACGACTTCCGAGGTGAGGTGGAGGGGAAGCGGGCTTATTTAGTCTAGAGAGGGAAGACTGAGGGCAGGCATTTAATAACAGCATTCAGCTACCTGAAGGGGGGGGGTTCCAAAGACGACAGAAACAAGAACAAGAAGCATTTGTTTCAAGTTGCAGCAAGGGAAGTTTAAATTAGATATTAAGAAAAACTTCCTCACTAGCAGGGTAGACATTATCCACAGAAGTTGTGGAAGCTTTATGCTTGGAGGTTTTTAAGACCTGACTAGACAAAGTCTTGGCTGGGATGATCAAGTTGGGGATGGTCCTGCTTTGAGCAGGGGGTTGGACTAGATAACCTCCTGCAGTCCCTTCCAACCCTAATTTTTTATGATTCTAAGAAAGTTTTGCTGGGTATAAAGGATGTCATGCAGTTCCTCTTTTGTAACCCTCCACATATTTTAATCACCTGCTCAACTTAGCTGCCTTCATTTAACAAAATGTGTTGTTATAGATACTACACATTCCATGCACACAAGGTAAAAGTTGTCTTCTACTATATTAAGATCTGCACAGCAGTCAAATTTTTCACTAGTCCCTTATAATTTAACCCATTCTTTCCATATAAAAACACATCATATCTGGACATATCCTTAAACTTGGCATTTAAGTCAAGCAAACCTAAGATATAACAAAAAAAAAGTATCTAAGTTCATGAGAAAACCAGACAGTAAAATAGCAAACCTCTGGCCTGTCTTTGGAACGTGATCTTCCACCAAAAATCAAAAGGGCAAAAAGGAAGCTAAAGTGGGTTTTCAAGCTTTGTGAGGGTATATGGTAGATAAAAAAAAAAACTAGCAAAGGAGAGAAGGAGGTGAAAGGTAAAATGTTGCCATCTAGCCAGGCAGGAGTGGGGAGTTCTGGAAACCAATCAAATCTCGTCTATGATAAAGTTTGGTTTGTTCTTCAATATATATTGAATGTGACTACAATCAAGTGACCTTTGATCAATGAAGTAGCAGCAAATAATACTGACTGCATAAGCAGGGTCTAACCTACAGTTCTGGGGCCAAGGGATGGTTCATACTATAGCTACAAATGTATTCAGATTTTTTTTGATTGTTCTGAAAAGTGCAAAAAGACACTGAGTAACTAAAATAAACATAGCTGCATTTATGACATGTCAGATAAGAGAAAAGTTTAATATTTTTATTTAATCTTCTGGGAAAGGGCTAGACCAGGGCTGTCCAACCAACAGCTCACAAAGGGTTAAAATGCAATTCCCAGGGCTCCCAATCAGCCACCCCTCCCCTGGGGCAAGGGTCTTCCTGATGCAGTAGGGCTGCCTGGGTGCATGGTGCAGCAGGGAGGGAAAAGGTGGCCATGGGGGTCCATGGTGTTAGCAGAGGCATGTGTGATATACATAGGGGAAGTAGAGAAAGGGTGCCCTGTACAGTGGGTGATGCACAGTGCAGCAGAGGGGCACAAGTGCACATATTTCAGCAGGAAAAAGTACTGGGGTGCACAGTACAAGAGAGGGACATGCAGTGCAGGAGCACATGGTATGGTGGACAGATGTGCGGTGCAACGGGAGGGCAGGGGTACAGATGCACAATGCAGCAGTGGGGATGCTGAGGTGTGCAGCCCCCAGCCACTTAGAAATGGAACAGCTCAGGCCTAAACAATAGGATTACTTTAAATGGTAGCAACTCTATCAGTCACGCTATATAGCAACTGCATTCATGTTCCCAACAC
This sequence comes from Crocodylus porosus, assembly GCF_001723895.1. Classification (NCBI taxonomy): domain Eukaryota; kingdom Metazoa; phylum Chordata; order Crocodylia; family Crocodylidae; genus Crocodylus; species Crocodylus porosus. The sequence goes on from NW_017728911.1 coordinate 20,024,876, forward strand.
TAGTCGGGCCCTTCCCCCAATTTTGCCCCTCATGTTTTCCAATAAAAAATTGTCTAACTTCTTTCAGCCAAAACAAACAGTACTCACGTATGCTTTCCATCCCAAGCATTAAATATTTTGCTATTAAGAGACATACCCCGATTCCAACTGGCTGGTGTTCATACTCCAGTGTACTGACTACAGAAGACCCTCACCATTTGCAGGGGATCTGTTCTGGAGATCCCCACTGATGGTGAAATCTGCAAATACTGACAGGGCTCCTCATCAGACCCCACAGCCACCCCGTTCCCCCACTGCGAGAGGCTGGAGGCACAGGGCTCCCCTTCAGTGCCTGGGGACTAACCATGGCTACCTCCAGGGAAGATGACACCACCGTGGCTCTCCCCATTCCCAGCGCTTGCTCTCCACCTGCCCAGCTCTCACTTCCCTCTCCGCCCCCCTGGCTCTGCCCTCCTCTCCGCCCCGCGCAGCACTCCATGCCTGGCTTAACTGCAGAAGATGGCGTTCAGTGCAGCTCCAGAGGGGAGCCATGGCAGCACTTGCCCCAACCCACCCAGCTGGCGTGGTGCACCATGAATAGTCGGATCCATGAATACCTGATTTGCGAATAGCGAGCGTTTCCTGTACTTCCAGGACACAGATTTTTTGAGAGTGGCGGATCTAAATTTAACTGCTTATTCCTAGACTTTTTTCAAAGCTATAATATTCTACTGGTGGCATTTTAAAGGGCAAAAAAGGCTTATATTAACTATTTTGAGGTATGAAGCTAAGAATTTCCATGGAGGGACCTGATTTTCCCATACTGAAAAAAACTCTTATGCCTACAACTCAAACCCCTGAATGGACTTCGTGATTTTTGGGACCGCTGCATTACATTGTTTGTATGCTTGATTGTTATGCTGGGGGAAGTCAATTTGTGAAACATCAGTTTAGTTCTCAGAGGTTACGAGCTTGCATTCTACTTGAGTAGGACAACTCTTGGATATTACCAGCTCTGCTAGCACGACCTGTGGAATCTGCGAGTACAGGCAGCTCCATGAAAAATCAATATGTGTCCTACTAGAAACAATGTAGGTCTTCTCTGAAGAACTAGAGCACCCAAAGTGGGGTGCAACATTGCCTTAAAAAAGGCAGCTAGAAATTTTCCTAACTCAAGAGTTCCTGCTTGGCACAGTCAAGTCAGGGCACTCTTCCAGCCCACCCTGTGTTGAGGCTTGAGCCAGGAAAAGGGGTAAGTTAACTGTGGTAGATACTAAATCTGAGAATCTCTACAAGTCATGGCCCCTCAGGTCCGTTTATCACATGCTGTGGACTGCTGCAACTCATATTAGCTCCGGGAAGAAACAAAGGTTGCTTGAAGACTCCTGCCTTTTAGTCAGAGTGACAGCAGGAGTTCTGACAGACCCAGATATCCAAGCCTAGAGTAGGTATACAATGTTTCCACAGTTCTCCCAAGAAGTGATGTTCCTAACCATGCCTGCTCACCTGCTCCCACTCACATGTGACAAGCCCAGGACAGTAGCGGAGAAGCCACTCCAAAGGCACTGCTCTCCTGAGGCTGCTCTTCGGATGTCTAGCTTTGGCATGCTGGAGAGCTTCCAAAGCAGTTTCACCAGTGCATTTCTAGCATGGTGCACATAAACAGGGTAGTGCTGCAGAGGTAGGCCTCTAGTTTACTTTGGAACTCCTGAGAATACAGGCACAACTTGGAAACACGCTTTTAACAATTTTCTGGTACAAATCATACAGCTCAATACACATTTAGACCAAATTTCCTGTTTAGAATAGTAGGGAGACCCATTCTGACATTCTGCACTACTTACTCCATTAGAAACAGCAAGAAGATCAAAACTAGATGGAAAACAGTGCAGGTGTATTGAAATATTTCTTTCAGCTAAGTGAATGTATATAAATTATAAAATTATTAAAATAAATCTGTGTAAAAACATGTGATGCCACTGAAATGCTAAATTACACCAGCCAAGGAAAGAAGTACAACATGAAATGGGATTAAAATGAATCAATCCACCTAGCACTATACCTTCAAAGTAACTGGACAGGGACTATCTGCCAGATATTATATATAAAAATAATTTTTCAACAAGGAGATGTTCAAAATCCCAGTTTTAAACAACCTTAACTTTGGAATTGCTATAACAAAACAAAGTTCAGCTATAAAACTGAAGTAAGCGAGCAGTACATTCTTTGAAATGCTGCAAGCATTTTACAATGCCTACAAACTCCTTCAGAAGTTCTTAGATAAAAACTGTTAATGTGAATCAAGAGATAAAAGGTTCCAAATTAACTTAATTTCTTGAAGTAATTTTAATTAGTAGATATCCAAAGTGTAGAATTAAACATACAAACTACATGCTACCATGAGCAATTTCACTGTTATCCTTGGCTGTTTTTTGTTTCAGTAGGATATATGCAACAGTGTTGGATAGGCAAAAGTAAGTGCTCATAAGCAGCATATTTACATGTTACCACTGACATTTTACAGCTGAGTTCACATAACACGCATATAAACTCCTACCAACCTGCAAAAAGGGTTTTCCCAGTCAGCATTTCAGCAAAGATGCAACCTGCAGCCCACATATCAATGGCTTTAGTGTAGTTGTTAGGAGAAAGTAAGAGACGGGGTGATCTGTACCATTTAGTAACCAATCCTTCAGAAAGGTGGCCCTAAGGAGGAAAATGAAAAGCTTACTTGTATTTTTAAGGGGGGAAAAAAAAAAAAATCACATTCACTATTTCAGAATTTTAACCCAAACTTCCAACAATAAAAAGGACAGTATTAGTCTTCCTGTTCCATCAACCATGCTTGCTTTGTGTGGTGCATTAAACATACCAATAATGCATATTTTATAAGAAATTCGAAAATATGCTCAAATGGCTTGTAACAAGCTCCAACCTTAACCTTGAAAAGGCTATTTTATAAGACTATTTTTAAACAGCACAACAGGGATTGTTTCTGAATCGACTGCAACACGATTTAAATAACACGTGTACAATGCTATTTATTAGTCAAGTAAGGTACAGCTGCAAAAAAAAATCCCTTACTCCCAAACGTAAAGTTAATGAAGAGGAACTAATGAACTCCCTTCTGAGACATTAAGCAGGAAGATTATACTACCTCTAATAAATCCCAACAAGTCGTCACATTTGTACACTGGGGATGCACGTGTATTTTAAGCTCCTTTAAAGCTCCTGTACTTTTGCATCTATGCACTGTTCTTAAAGCCTAATTGAGGCTTTTGTTCATCACCTACATACTGTTCTTTTAAAAGGTCAGGGTAAAATTCTATTCCCAAATATGTACTTGAAGTTGCCCTAAGGAATTAAGAGTTAGGGAATATCTGTTTCTTCTCCCAACCTACTAAGTTTCTGGTGATAAAATTAAGTGGAATAAAAAGAAATGTTTAAAAATCTCATCCTGTGCATTTACCAACATTAATTAAACGCATTTATTTAATTGTAACTTTTCTATGGAAAAAAGCTGAAAGCCGATAGGGACCTTCAGAGGCCAGATAGGATGCAAGGCATGAGAAGTTGAACCTTCAACCTCAAAACACTGACGTTAGGACACTCAGGACATTGGATTAAATAGCTATTAGCATTTACATGTAATATTATTAATTTTATCTACCAGTCTCGCTGACTAAGGGACAAAAGCAGCAACTTCGGCACATGTGAAGAAAAACAGTTATCAATCCACAAACAATGGTCTAAAGCAGGAATGTCAAATGTACAGCCCACGAGTTGGATTTGGCCCATGGGTCTCTAGACCAAACTCACACACTGCATGGGGAACCTGCCGGCCATGGCATGTGGCAAATGGGCTGGACTTAGCACCAAATGCAGCACAAGGGGTCATTTCAGGATGCACTGTGCATGTGGTGCCCATGCCTGACCAGCGTGGGCTGTACCAGAACCAGTAGACACAGCAAGTCCAGTGCACACCGCATACAGCAAATGCCTTGTGTCAGCCCCTCATGCTGCAGGCAGCACGTGCCAGGCCCAAGGCTCATGCTGTGGGCAGCACAGGAGGTTGGTCTATGCTCCTATGCACTGTGTGCATAGCAAACACCAGAGCAGGGTAGGCATGTGCTGCCTGTGGTGCACAGCCTGCAAGCTGCACCACAGCTGCTACACACAACACAAGGGATCAGTCCCAATCTGGTCTGCAGACTAACCCAGCAACCCTACTCCATCTCACAGATGAGTTTGACACCCCGGTCTAAAGCATTCCGGTGATGAGGATCACTTAAATTCCTAAACAACAGCTGATAGTTGCAGCTTATTCAATACGAGGAAAGGAGCCCAAAGCAAGATGGCTAGGTTATAAGGAGATCACTATTCTCTCCATACCTTGTGGGAATAATGAGGATCCATGATCCGTGCAAGACCGAAATCACCAATCTTCAGCACCAAGTCTTCAGTATTAATGAAAAGATTAGCTGGTTTGAGATCTCTGTGCAGAACGTTTGCAGAGTGAATATACTTAAGCCCACGTAGCAGCTGGTACATGAAAAGCCTGGCATGCTCTTCCAGTAAAGGGCCCTGCTCTAGCAGATTAGCCAGATCTGTCTCCATGTACTCTTGGACAATGTAAACACAGTTCAATTCTGTAAGGGAGCCCACATCATCTGTTAACTGGCTTCCATTGGGACCAAGAATTTCAAATAGTTTCACAATGTTATCATGGTCAAGTCTTCTAATAATTTTGATCTCACGTAGAGCATGTTTAACACTCTGGGGATCTGTAAGGACAATTTTCTTGATAGCCACTCTTTTGTCACAGTCAACATCGACAGCAGAAAAAACTAAGCCATTTCCACCACAGCCCAGTGCTTTCAAGTCCACATACCGTGAGCCCAGATCAAAACCATGAATGTTCATGAGACTTTCAAACTTTTCTGCCATTTCGAAATATTTACGATTTTTCCTCTTAAACTATCAAGCTTCTGTAAACACGCAGAGACACTTCCACTGGTATTGAATGAAAGATCTTACAGAAAGGGAAAAGAAAACCTCGGCTTTGACTGCAAGACGGTTTCTTGACACTCTCGTTGCATTATTAGCCAACCAGGCCTGTTGTGTCCCCTTTAATATAGAGCTCAGCAGCTCTGTAACTCAAACTGAGCATAAGATAGAAAGATTGCAGCATTCATAGTTCAAGAAAGGTGCAGCATCTCTGCAGACATTAAAGAAAATACTCACAAGAAACTCAAACGGAATGAAATGACATACTATGCACTTAGCTCTACTGTGCTAAACTGGTTAACATTTAACAAAAATATGAATAAATATGCACGTAATAGGCTTCTATTAACATCCTCCTCCTCACAGTGCAGATACATTCAGTGTTGGACTGGTCCTGAGCAGCGTCATTCTCTGGTGCTGGTAAGCACTATTTTTTTCTTCCTTTTTTTCTCCTTTGTTTACAGTTTAGTTAAACAGGAAACTGGCAGCTCTTGATTTACAAAAGATGCCTTCTGTTAATGATCAGGTGGCTCCAGCTCACCACAATCACAATCAAAGCTACCATCCATTTTATTCCGTGACAACCTGAAAAGAGAGAAAACAGAAAATTTCCAATATTACCCAGAAATCCTTTCAAGTCTGCTTTAGACAAGCTGCATCCCACAAGTAACCAACCGTCTTTCACCATCTAATCTCAAAAAGGGAAAACAACCATATTTTAATAACTAGAATTAACATGTCCACTGTGTACTCTGGAAAAATTAATACCGACTTCAGCTACCAACCTACTTCTCAATTACTTTCCCTATATTTTTAATAATATATCATGCTAGCAGCAATAAAGTCAAAGATAGCAATTAGATTTGAATAAAGAAAAAAAACCGTAGCACATATTTTGACAATTCTCTAGGAAGACCACCTTTCATTGTAGCAAGGTCAACAGCAACCATTTTCATTATACTGCTCATTTGTAAAATTTTGAAAATTTCCCTGTCATTATACTATAATATACATTTTATTATTTTGTATGGTTGAGTGCAATTTTTCTAGACTAGGCAAAAGGAAACAAGTTCAGGCACCCCAAAGCCAAGCAGAAAAACACCCTGCTTTTTTATATATAAAAAAGCATCCTCTGTAACAACAAACCTATGTACGTAATCCTCAATGAGAAATATGTACTTCACAAAGCGTTTTCCACATAATATATGGCTATAAACTTACGAACATCTGCATACAAAACAATTGTAGGCATCAGACAGAAGCAGCCTAGCTCCAGTTAACAGCAGGCAGGTAAGCTCATTTGTGTGTGGCCATTCTCCCCACTCCATGGTGCACCTTGTCTCTAAGACGGTCTCTGGTACCCCAAGAATGAAGGCTTTCTCCACTTTCTGAACTCCAGTGCACGACTGGCATTTTTAAAACATGCAATTATTGGATAACAGACTTCTGTTTCTATACTTTCAACCCAGAATCAGCTGGGTCTTTACAGCATGGGAAACTTCTATTTGCTTTGTCACTGATAGAGAGGTAACAGGACAATCGTTCCAAGAACTGGTAAGCCTGTATGACCTATCAGGTGGCTATCTAGAAAAACCCAAATCCTTATCATTTCGTATGAATACGATTTCACGTTGATTGATGTGTTTCAGTTTTCATATTCTCCCTTTCCCAAATCTCCTATTGCAAAAGCCCTGAAGAAAAACTTTTGTTTTGGGAGGTATCAAAAAGTATGCAATACTACTTCAAGGATTAAATCACATATTCATTCCAGATACCAGAAGGAAAAGAACACGCAGCACAGATCACATCACAAACCAGGTTATCAAGAAGCTCTTCACTAACATTTCTGGCACTTCTAAGCCTCACTAGTTTTCAGATCAGTATTATGTTCCGCTATCATGAATGCAATCCCTATTTGAGGTCTGGGGGAAGGGAACATACTAACTTTCTTGGTCCACTTTGCCACTCTCTGCAGTAATGGTGTAATCATTGAGGCCAGAAGTAATTTTTTTCTTTTGTTTTGTTTTAAACTCTTGGTATCCCAAAGAAGGGCAACCCAACTGCTGCCTCTGTAAAATGCATGCAACATGTAACTTTTATTTAAAAGAAGACTACTTATTGGCTTCATGTTGCCAGCCCTGATATTAACTTAAAAATAACAATAGTTCCTCCAACAAGCTTCATTAATTTAAAGTGAAGAGTTGTTCAAGTGTGTAGCAACTTCAGTATGTTAATACTACACCAAGGAAATCATAAAACCAAACAAAACTGGTCTCCAAACATTAGCTAACACATTAGCATAGTGAAACAGACATTACCACAGCTTTAAATACTGGCCTTTTGTCTTGTTAAAACAATATGAATAGAAACATTAAAAAGGGTTTTTTTTAATGGCCTAAGATTGGAGAGTGTAATCAACTTACTTTGCTATACATTATAAGAAGGTACTAAGGTTAATAATTTGAACATGCCTGCTGGGTTCATTACAAATACAGGTCTCAGATAACTAAAAATTCACTAACATGCATATGCTTATCTGATATGATCATTACTGAACTGAATGCATTAGTGAATATTTATGTACCAATGGGTTTTAAGAGACCAGCAAGCTGATCCTTTGAGTGAGGTTTTTCATTGTACAGTATAAGTTAAGATTCCTTTCTTCTTTTAGTGTATTGATACAGTTCATTTAAGCAATCTAAATCTCTTGTGAACTGAGCATATGCACAAAACTAATTACAAACTGAATGGAAAATGATTTGAGCACTAGTTACGACTTTAAACCTCTTAAATTTACTTGTACATACTAGCTATCAGAAGAGGTCACAATATTTTAAACATTTATTGCTCTACCTTTAAGCTCATTTTCCAGTTATAATAGAATTTATGACCCTACCACAATGATCCTTTATATTAAGATGATGTATTATCTTTCCTACTTAAGAAGCCAAAGTTACATTCTAGTGTTACTTAGCCCAGGGTGAAACAAGGAGCATCAAGCTCTTCCATGCGTCTTAATTCTCAAGAAACATCTTAGTGAATTGAGTCAATCAAGGTTTCAGCTTAGAGAACTCTGTCCTGTCCCAAGTCTAAATATTATTTTACAGTACCTACCTTACTGCTAATGCATGTATATCTAGACAGTCACCTACAGAGACAGCTTTGGCTTGTCATTGAATAACTGACTCAGTCTTAGAAGAATTGCATTTGAAGTTCTGCCTGCAAGTCAATTCAATTCACTAAGGCTTTACTTTCCTTTAAATATTTCTACAACTACTATGAAGATTCAGTTTTGCAGTTTTAATTCAGTCTCCATCAAGTCTTTCATGAAAACAAGGCATAAAGACACCTGCTCAAGAATCACCTTAAGAAACCTGTTTTTATATGTTCAGGTAATTTAAAAATATGAGTATTCTTATAGGGTCTCTTGTCCCCCAGCTAAAAAGTCAAGTTTTTTATGCACAGCAACATAACAGCCTACATACAAGGTACAAGAAGATTTATGCTCTGCCAAATACCTGTATTTCAGTAGGTTTCACTAAGGAGGAAGATATCTAGCAAGTCCCTGGGAAAGAGAGTAAGGATGCAAGATTTGCTCATCTTCCCACCATCATCTCAAGACTTTCTTTTGTATTCTCAGTTTGGTGCAAAGTCAGAATAGAGTAACCAGTTAACTGTTGTATTTTAAGTGAAAAGGAAGTTGCAGACTAGTGCCTCCTCTAGTGGCCATAAAGACAACTAAAAACATTTTTTCAGCTACAAGTTAAATCCTTGCATTTACTATTAAGACTGGAATGGTTCAAAGGATCATAAGAAATGAAGGAGAGGAATGAACAAAATAAGTAAACCCACCCTTCTTTAGAGTTATTATATGTCTCAGTAAAGTGAAAGGGTAACAAATTATCTGGAACTTCACCCTTTTCAGCTCCCAAATAACCTCAAATGAAGCAGCAGGATTGGTTCTTTAACCCTTCAGTTTACTTTTTCAGCCCTGCCTTTTATATTTTATTTCTCATAAAATGTAAGATCTTGTATAACTTTTTAGACTTGTCAAAAGACACTTAGACACCCGTTGCTATCACATCGCAAAACCTACATTTTGAGCAGTTAGTCCAACAGATCCCTCTCAAAATTCCACATAAGGACGGATGTATGGAACTACTGACAATGACAAGAAAAGCAACCTGTTGCTATTCTTTTTTCAGTCATAAATATTCAATGCATTTTTTGTACAATTATTCAAGAACAGAACAGGCATAATAAAGATGACTTTGTAGGTTAAATATACCAAAACACAGCACACTGCAGAGGAGTAAAGGCCAGATTTTACCATACTTAGTACATGTGGAGATCATTCTTGGGCTCTACTGTTTACTGGTGGACTATTTGCAATGTACAGTACCAACCAAGAGAATTACTTAACTCCACTCTTTCCAAACAGAAAACCATCAATTAATTGGAAAATTACAATCTTTGTACAATCATATTTTACCTAAAAGTCAGCTCTGAAAAAATTCTGTGCAGCCAAGAAGTGAGCTACAGGAAAACCACCTTCCTTGAAACTGTCAGTACTGCTGAGCTGATATCTACGCAACTGACACCACTTTTAAAAACTAGCAAAATTTCTGCAGAGAAATTGCATTTTTCAGTAGCAATAAGAAACAGAGAAAGCCACTACTGTTAGGTATTACATATAGCAGTAATTTACCTACAGCTTTCACTAAAAATGCCAAGTGTTATATCAGCTATTTGCTGTTTCAGAATTCCTAGTTAGACTGCAAGATGCAACTTAATGTACATTTATATTGATGGTTTAATGATCAAGTAGTAACACAAAAGGAAAAACACAAGACTAAAGAGTTATCTAGAGGAAGCTATTATACAATGTGCTAAACCCTACCCTATCCCTTCAATTATAAAAATACAGAGCACATATGTATTTTTTTTTTTTTAGATCAGCCACGTTGCAGTTGGTAGGCAGAGTGAGTCATCGTGGAACTCATGAAACTGCTGCTTTTCTAAAGCCTCCTACTAACTCCCTACAGTTATAGAGCTGTAAGCTAACAGCAGATGTTACTATTAGCTTATCAATTCTTGCAACAATTAATAGATGTCAGAAAACCCTTTTTGGAACAAACACCAATATTTAGAAAGCGTTAGTTTAATTTAATGAAAAGTCACTATTCTAAGAGTTCTAGAGGACCCTGAACAAGTTAACCTTTGTTACAAAACCACCTTGCAAACTGCTGTTAAATCTGTTTAACCAAGATGTGATTTTTACCAGCATCTCAAGAAGTATCTGAAGTCTCAACACAGCCCTAGTCATTTGCTCTCGTTCTCTATGTTTCAAGTGCAGTTTCCACTACCCATTTTCAGTGTCATATTGCACGACTACAGCTTAAAATCTGTTTTACGTCACCACTTTCTGGAATTCGTAAAGGGACGGTAAAGTTTGTTTCAGGCCATCACAATGCAATATATTCTCGGTTTTTTTGCTGGCAGCCATACCTGGAATACCGCCTGCCCTGGCTCAACCACAACAAAACGCATCTTTCTTCACAATACAGCTCAATTTTACCACTCCAAGGCTGACCAGGAATGAAACTGAATTGAGAAGAAAGAGTCCTTCAGCATCAGTCACTGCTTTAACCATTACTACTCTGGTTGCATCTTTTAAAGATTATTTTCACGAGCGTTATTCTGCCTGGATTTTAAAACTACTTAAAAGCTGGCAAAATCATTGTTTCTCCTCAGGGGATGCCCTGAGGACCCTTCCTCTCCCCACAGCCCCTGCCACCACCCCGGCGGGGGATCTGGAGGGACGCTCAGTCCCGGGCAGGAGGCAGCGCCCTGCCCCCACCAGCCCGGCCGGCCGGCCAGGAGCAGCAGACAAAGAGGCTTCAGTGAACCAAGGACAAAACTTGGGAGTTCAAAAGAGCCCAACCTTAACCCCCCCCCCCCGGTCAGTGCCCTTCAGGGGGACACGTCCACGTTCAGGGGGTTTCTGACATCGCACGTTCAGTGCCCCCATCCCGCCCGGACTTGTTGAAGAAGCGGGGCCGAGCGGG